>NC_083239.1:46049574-46349574 GCF_032191835.1 Heteronotia binoei | reverse complement strand
TCCCTCTGCACGCTCAGGTCTGTGGAGGGAGAGCCCAGCCTCCGGGCCGCTCCAGAAGCCTTCCTGGGTGTTCACCGGAGCTTTGCCGCCTCGCAAGGGAACACGGAAGAGACTCCTGCACCTTTGGCACGGAGGGAATGGGAGCAGCACAGTTCCCTCGCCGCGTAAGGAGGAAATGAAAGGTATGCTCAGTGTCCATGCCCACAGCCCAGATGTCCCACAAAACACCAAAAGAAGATAAGAAAAAGATATTGGATTTATATCCTGCCCTATACTCTGAATCTCAGAGTGGTCACCATCTCATTTACCTTCCCCTCCCCACAACAGACACCCTGTGAGGTGGGTGGGGCTGAGAGAGCTCTTAAAGCAGCTGCCCTTTCAAGGACAGCTCTGCGAGAGCTATGGCTAACCCAAGGCCATTCCAGCAGATGCAAGTGGAGGAGTGGGGGAATCAAACCCGGTTCTCCCAGATAAGAGTCCATGCACTTAACCACTACGCCAAATTGACTAGCCACTTGGTTCACAGGGCCTTCCTGAAGTAGTTTCCTTCTCCCATTGGCTGCTTCAATACTAAAACCAGTGTGAGGGCTTGGACCAGGGGTGGCCGAATTGCAGGTCAAGAGCCACATGTGGCTCTTTCACACATCTTGTGTAGCTCTCAAAGCCTCCACTGCTGTGTCAGCCGGCTTGGAGAAGGCATTTATGTCTTTAAATCACTTCTCCAAGCCGTCAGCTTGGAGAATGTGTTTAATGTTAAAGTTGCTTTCTTTCCACCTCTCGCTCTCCCTCCCCCTCTATTTCTTTCCTTCCATCTTGCAGCTCTCCAACATCTGATGTTCATGTCTTACTGCTCTCAAACATCTGACATTCATTCTATGTGACTCTTAAGTTAAGCAAGTTTAGCCACCCCTGGCTTGGACCAACAAAGTCAAGGTGATGGGGGGGGGGGGATAAAACAAAAATATCTAGTCAGGAATTGGACAAGAAAAGTCGGATTCATAACCCGCCCTTCACTCAGAGCGGCTTACAATCTCCTTCCCTTCCTCTCCCCACAACAGACACCCTGTGAGGTAGGTGGGGCTGAGAGAGCTCTGAGAGAACTGTGACCGGTCCAAGGTCACCCAGCAGCTGCATGTAGAAGATGACTGCAGATTTATATCCCGTTCTTCTCTCTGCATCAGAGACTCAGAGCGGCTTACAATCTCCTACATCTTCTCCCCCCACAACAGACACCCTGTGTAGTGGGTGGGGCTGAAAGAGCTCTCACAGAAGCTGCCCTTTCAAGGACAACTCCTACAAGAGCTATGGCTGACCCAAGGCCATTTCAGCAGGTGCAAGTGGAAAAGTGGGGATTCAAACCCGGTTCTCCCAGATAAGAGTCCGCACATTTAACCACTACACCAAACAGTTTCTCAACTGAATGCGTCAAAGCCTACATCTGACACAGCCAACTGCTATAAGTTGCTTTTGCTGGAAGTCAATCGAAATCCAAGGAACTTTGTTTGGCGCATACAACAGCTCCCTACAAACCCTATCCCCTGATGTATCATCGAATAGCTCATGAAACTTCCTTGGATTTCTAAACCTAGGCAGGAAATGATTATACATGACAATCATATGAACATATGAACATATGAAGCTGCCTTCTACTGAATCAGACCCTCGGTCCATCAAAGTCAGTATTGTCTTCTCAGACTGGCAGCGGCTCTCCAGGGTCTCAAGCTGAGGTTTTTCACACCTATTTGCCTGGACCCTTTTGAGTTGGAGATGCCGGGGATTGAACCTGGGACCTTCTGCTTCCCAAGCAGATGCTCTACCACTGAGCCACCGTCCCTCCCCAGTTAGAACAATCATACAGTTAGAAAACAATAACACCCCCACCAGATCCCCAGATGTCCCAGGATTGTCACTGAAATCTATAACTGTCCCTCCCACCCAATGAACTCAAGGTGTCGCACTCGCCTGCCCCATTTTTTTTATTTATACCCGCAACAAACCTGCAAGGTAGGTTAGGCCCAGGCGTGGAATTCTAGCAGGAGCTCCTTTGCATATTAGGCCACACACACCTGATGTAGCCAATCCTCCAAGAGCTTACAAGGCTCTTTTTTGTGGAATTCTAGCAGGACCTCCTTAGCATATTAGTCCACACACCCCTGATGTAGCCAATCCTCCAAGAGCTTACAAGGCTCTTTTTTGTGGAATTCTAACAGGAGCTCCTTAGCATATTAGGCCACACACACCTGATGTAGCCAATCCTCCAAGAGCTTACACGGTTCTTAGTACAGGGCCTACTATAAACTCCAGGAGGACTGGCTACATCAGGGGTGCGTGGCCTAATATACAAAGGAGCTCCTGCTAGAATTCCACCCCTGGCTAGGCCAAAGAGGGCAACCGCTCTAAGGACACCCAGTAAGCATCTTGGCTGAGTGGAGATTTGAATCCGGACCTTCCATCTTTGCCACTACAACACATTGACTCATGATTTGGAAGCGTTTCGATCTATAAGCCCTTGCCGTTTTTATACCATCCTTCCATTCGAAGCGACACACACACTCTCTCTCGTTCCAAGGGGGGGGGGGGGGAATAAACGCAGCCAATTATCTGTGTCCAGGGAACCAAAATGAAGCAAGCCCCCGGCCACATCAGCCCACATCAAGGGGTGAGGCGTAAGCGGAGAAAATTTCGTGGCGCAATTCCACGGGGACCACATTACATCACACGCCACACAACAGAGGAAGCCAGCCCTTCCAGAGCGGATTTTAAAAAGTCAAGACAGTCGGCATTTTTACTTAAGATCAGAAGTCCCCCAAAAGTGTCAGGTACATTGAGTGTCTTTCTGATGGCATGAAGGCATGCTTGTGTAGAGAACAAACAACTTACACTTAGCCTTCAAGGAAGAGATGTGGCGCAGTGGCCTCAGCGCTCCTATCATGGGAGCATAACGTAAACCCTAAATTTCGCAAAGACTCCCCTATATTCTGCAGTGCCGAAAGGAGCTACGTGGCCAGACATTCTAGATCATTCTCTGGCTAAATGCTCTATTCGGTTGCTAATAGATATGTCGTTATAGCAACTGATAAATATGCAGGCTTGTTCAGACAATATGTGAACCAAATAAATTATTTTTGAGACCAGCTTTTTTCCCCTGGAGTTTTATTATAATCGTTTTTCTCCCAACACTCTCCAAAAGATCCAAACGGCTAATGCGGTGTCCAGCGAAACATAGTGGTTCAAGTGCCAGGCTAGAATCTGCAAGACCTGAGTTCAAATCTCCACACTGCTCCAGAAGCTTGCTGAATGACCTTTGGCCAAACACTCGCAGCCTAGCCTACCGCACAAGGTTGTCGTGAGGATAAAACGGAGAAAGGAGAATGACACGCGCTACTCCGGGTAACTGCTGGGGGAGAAAGCAAGGTATAAATCAAATAAATAAAAGCAGCAGGAAAACGCAAATTCAAAAAAGGTCACAGAATATGAACACACCGAACCACCAAAGAGAACATGCCGTGCTTTCTCAGCCCCTGCGACGACTGTAGCAAATTTACAGACAGCCTCAACAAAAGGCCTTCTTTGTATTTTCCTTCAAAACAGGAGGCAACGGTGCACCCCCACTCCCCGGCCTCCTTCTGGCAAGCTGACCCACAGGGCTGGTCCCACATGAGGAGCATGGATCTATGGGATAAACAGTACATCATCCATGGAAGCGCAGAGAGGGAGAACAGGTCCTTAAAACTGCCCTGGCTTCTTAACACTGCAGGAACAGACATAGAATGTTTGCAGGGAGAGATTCTCCGCTTACCACAGATGCACGGGCAAGCTCTCGCAAGCAAGGAAAAAAAGACAATCAGATGCAACACACGTCCATACCCACAGCCTGACAAATGTAGGAACCCCCCCCCCCCACAATCGTCTGATAAGTATGTCAACCGTCAAACGCAGCGACCCCCAGAGCAGGGGGAAGTCCCCAGCCCCTAGGCCATTGGAAAGACTTCAGTCCACAGTGGGTCAGCAACCTAACGCCCCTGGCTTTATCTCACCAGTGGCCAAAGGGTGTCGTCCCTCTCCCCCAGGGCGACAAAACAGGTAAGGGCTGCCCGTTTCCTCCCCAGGAAGTAGCGGCTTCCAAGCCACTGAGCAATGGAATCAAGGGCAACAGAGATGCCCCACAGGCCTGTCCTTGGCACTTGCGAAGTGACCTCAGAACAGCTGTTCCACAGATGTGCCAGGGTCCTCCCGGCTAGCCCGTCAGGTGGGGAAGCTCCCCGATTTAATACGCAGCTCTGAGCTGCAGATACTAGTACTAGAGGCTCCGTGGTACGAGAGACTCCAGGTTCAGAAGGGGCGCGCTTCCAGATGTATGGGACGACCCACATCAGGGGGGGAACCGCCGCCTATCTCCCCCCATGCCCAGTGGGCTGCCTGCTGACCATTCCGTCTAGGCTGGAAAGAGGGCTCGCAACATCTATCAATCCACCCCCTTCAAAAATTATGCTTTGGAGGAAAGGACCCTCCCCGGCAACTGCTCACACCTCCGTTGCCAAGAACAAATGGGAGAAGCACAACACAGGAACCAAGACAGCGTGGTGTGATGGGGAGCATCCACCCAGGGTTGCCAACCTCCAGGTAACAACTGGAGATCACCTGGGATTACAGCAGATCTCCAGGCGACAGAGATCAGTCCCCCTGAAGAAAATGGCCGCTTTGGACGGTGGGCTCTATGGGATTCTACCCCACTGTGGACCCTCCCCTCCCCGAATCCTGCCCTCCTCAGACTCTAACCCCCAAATCTCCAGATAGTTCCCAACCCAAAGCTGGCAACCCTACTAGGCCCTAGGTTCAAATCCCCCCTCACGTACGCAGGCCGATGTGGCAATCCCAGGCCTTTTTTCTCAAGTCCAGCCTACCTCACAAGGCAGTTGTGAAAGTAAAACAAAGACGGGAAACACCACATACACCCCGGATAATTGCATGTTTTTACAAATGACGTTACCTGCTCTGAGCCTGGTTTCCGGGGAGAGTGGGTTATAAATTTTAATACTAATAACAAGCAAGAGGGAGAGAAAAACACAACAGACCCTTTGAGTCGTGAAGCAAAAGGGCAAATCTGTTTCTAAGTATCAGGGACACAGCAATGGGGCGGGAGGCAAGGAAATGAAAGAAGAAGTTCTCAGCCCCTGGGAAAAAAATCCAAAGAAGCTGCCTTTCTATGAATGCCACTGAGTAGGCAGGTAGCGATCGTGTCCGGAGGCCAGCCGCGGGTGGGCTTCCCACGGTCACAATCCCCAGGCAGGTTTCCCCAGCCAGCCCCAACAGATCCGAAGAGATTCCCTCCGGTCAGGAGAGCCACTCTGCACCGGGGCGGGAGGCTCCATAAAAGAAACCTGCCCCAAACCGAATTCACTCCGAATCCCAGGCTCGGGGAGCCCGGCTCCGACTCGCGACTCCCCTCCAGCAGCGCGGCTGGAACCCCCCAAGGCAGCGGAAAGGGCCGGATCCAGAAGGCTTGTGCCAACCCCGAAGAGTTGGCGAGGGGAATCGCCTGGGGGGAGGAGGCGGCGGCGGCAGGGAGCGGCCGGCCAGGTGGCTTCTCCTCCCTGCCCGCCCCGCCCCGCCAGGTGAGCCGAGGGCTCCCTCCCTCCCTCCCTCCCCCGCCCTCCAGCCCGGGCAGCAGCAGCAGGTTCCCGGGGCCTCGCCATCTTGGGCAAAGAGCGGCGCTGGGAGAAACTTTCCCCCGTCCGGATGGGCGGCTCGGGAGTCGGGCGAGCGGGGAGGGCCCCGGCAGGCGGCGGCGGCTTCTTACCGGCGAGCAGGCAGCAGAGCAGGCTGGTGCCCAAGGCGAACGGGCTCCGCGGCGCGCCCATGGGGCGGTGGAGACACTCCGGGCCGACGGCGGCGGCTCCCGCGGGGCTCCGAGGCTGGCTCGGTCCGGCTGCCCTCTCCCGATCGCGGCTGGCGCCCTGCCTCTCTCCGGCTGGCCGAGCGAGCGAGCGACTCCTGCGCCGCGGCTGAGTCTCCCCCTTCTGCGCGCCCTGCTGCAGCCAGCCGCCCGGTGCGCCCTCGGCGCCGCCCCTCGCCAGGAAGGGGGCGGGGAGACGAGAGCCGCGCCCACTCTGTGACCCCCCCCTCCTGACGGCCACGCCCCCTCGTCGCAAGGCCTCCCCCCTAGTTCCAAAAACGCCCGCGAAGGAGGATGGGGGGGGGCTCCTTCCCTGGAGTTTGCGAAGCGTGCAGCGCGCCCCCGGCGGCGGCGTTCCCAAGCGACGCTGGACACGACCCGCGTCCTGCGAACGCTTGAGCTTTCCTGACCCGCGCCTCTCCAGATCCGTGTCCAGCCGACCGGATGGGGGACCCGCCGTTGCCAACCTCCGGGCGGTCGAGCAGCGATACAAGATGGTGATTCAATAAAAACGCCACCGGCTCAGAAATGGAAAGCTCTTCGATAGGAACGCTCCAGACTTCTTGAGAACCGAAATTTCAACCCGACAATCCATAATGTAATGGATTTTTATAGATATGTATTTTTTTAATGTTGTACATTGCGCTGAGCCTGGCGCTAGCCGGGATGGGGCGATTCATCAAATAATAATAATATTCAGGGCTTTTTGAGCAGGAACGCAGTTCCGGCTGGCTTGGTGTCAGGGGGTGTGGTCTCATATGCAGATGAGTTCTTGTTGGGCTTTTTCTATAAAAATCCCCGTGCGAAACAATAGTATGTCAGGGGTGTGGCCTGATATGCAAATGAGCTCCTGCTGGCCTGCTTCTACCCCCAAAAAAGCCCTGATAATAATAAGAATAATTGCGTTTTTAAAGTGACTCAGTTTCACATGTCCATGGGAATTCATGCAGTCCGAACTCCAGCCTTGAAAGGCAGGAGAGCTCCGAGTAGAAAGTGCTTGCTTGCAGAACTCGGCTGTGTTGCCAAGCTCCAGGCAGTGGCTGGAGATCTCCTGGTCTCACTGATCACCGGGCAAGGACCACTTTGAAAGGTGGCCTGTGTGGGGCTATAGTCCGCTGAAGTCCCTCTCCTCCCCATATCCCACCCTCCTCAAGTTTCACCCCCAGGATCTCCAGACATAACCAACCTGGAAGTGGCAATCCTAATCCAGCATCCCCCATGTCTATAGTTGCCAGCTCTGGGTTGGGATATACTCGGAGGGGGGCTGGAGGCCGAAGAGGGGAAGGGAGGGGTCCCAGCAGGGTATAATGCCACAAAGTGTCCCCTCCCTCCAAAGCAGCCGTTTTCTCCAGGGCAGCGGATCTCTGTAGTCTATAGATCAATTGTAAGAAGGGGAAGAAGAAGAAGACTGCAGATTTATACCTCGCCCTTCTCTCTGAATCAGAGACGCAGAGCGGTTTACAATCGCCTATATCTTCTCCCCCCACAACAGACACCTTGTGAGATGGGTAGAGCTGAGAGGGCTCTCACAGCAGCTGCCCTTTCAAGGACAACTCTGCCAGAGCTGTAGCTGACCCAAGGCCATTCCAGCAGGTGCAAGTGGAGGAGTGGGGAATCAAACCCGGTTCTCCAAGTTAAGAGTCTGCCCCTTCAAGGACAATCTCTGCCAGAGCTATGGCTGACCCAAGGCCATTCCAGCAGCTGCAAGTGGAGGAGTGGGGAATCAAACCCGGTTCTCCCAGATAAGAGTCTGCCCTTTCAAGGACAACCTCTGCCAGAGGTATGGCTGACCCAAGGCCATTCCAGCAGCTGCAAGTGGAGGAGTGGGGAATCAAACCCGGTTCTCCCAGATAAGAGTCTGCCCTTTCAAGGACAACCTCTGCCAGAGGTATGGCTGACTCAAGGCCATTCCAGCAGCTGCAAGTGGAGGAGTGGGGAATCAAACCCGGTTCTCCCAGATAAGAGTCTGCCCTTTCAAGGACAACCTCTGCCAGAGGTATGGCTGACCCAAGGCCATTCCAGCAGCTGCAAGTGGAGGAGTGGGGAATCAAACCTGGTTCTCCCAGATAAGAGTCTGCACGCTTAACTCAGGTGCCACCTGGAGGTCGGCACCCTCTCCGGGCTCCCCATGTTAAAGTGAACATGCCTTGGCCCTTTTTTCACAAAGAGGTCCTTGCAGGTACAAGCAGGTGGTGTCTGTGTTTGCTTTTGAACAGGTCTCTTGAACTTTAAGGGGGGGATTGCATCAAAACGGGTGTGGGGGGTGGAATGGATATCATTTATCCAGCGTCCATTTAGGGACACCACTCTACAGAACTTCACTGGGGTGCAAGAGGAGGAGAGAAACACAGAGCTGGAATCCCCCCAAAAGTCATCTAGTCCAACCCCTTGCACCATGCTGGAAATTCACAGCTGCCCCCCACCACCACCACCATTCTTGCAGTACCCATAGGAGAAACGCAAAAAAACCCCCCCATCTGGCCTGGAGGAAAATTCCTTCCTGACTCCAAAGTGGCATTACCCTGGGCATAGAAGAAAGGGCCAGGAGTGCAAAGCCCTGGCTCCTCCTTCCCGCCCACTCTCACCGGCTGCTGAGACTCTGAGTCATTCCTCGAAGGCCACATTGTGGGTAGATCGGGGGGGGGGGGGGGCTCGGTTCCAGCCGGCGTTTGGCACAGGACTGCTTTGTTAAGAGGTTGTGGCGAAACTCCACTCCGGAAGGACTGGCTCTCCCCTTGAATAGGTGAAGGTGTCTATTACAGAAGCGTTGTTGGAAGGGTCCTTAAAGGGCATCTAGTCCAACCCCCTGCTCAATGCAAGACCGGCCTAGAGCAGGGGTGGCCAAACTGCAGCTCGGGAGCCACGTGGGGCTCCTTCACACACGTTTTGTGTCTCTCGAAGCCCCCAGCACCCCGTTGGCAGGCTTGGAGAAGGCATTTGTCTCTTTAAATCACTTTTAAGTTTCTTTCCACCTCTTCTTCCCCCATCTATTTTCCTTCCTTCCTTCCTTCCTTCCTTCCTTCCTTCCTTCCTTCCTTCCTTCCTTCCTTCCTTCCTTCCTTCCTTCCTTCCTTCCTTCCTTCCTTCCAACATCTGACATTCCTGTCTTGCAGCTCTCAGACATCTGGCATTTATTCTATGTGGTTCTTACATTAAGCAAGTTTAGCCACCTCTGGCCTAGGGTATCCCCGGCAAGCATTTGTCTAGCCACTGCTTGAAGACTGCCACTGAGGGGGTACCCACCACCTCCCTAGGCAACCGATTCCACAGCTGAACTACTCTTACCGTAAACCCCCCCCCTCCTAATTCCAGCTGGTCCCTTCCTGCCCATCATTCCGACCTATTATAGCCCTCTCCTCTGTTGCCAATGGGAACAGCTCCCTGCTCTCCTCTTCCAAATGCCTAATGAGAGCGATTGTGTCAATCTAGGTTGATATTAGGGTTTGTAGTTTGGAGAAAGTTTTTCTTCCAGACGTTTCGTTCTCAGCTGCGGAGAACATCCTCAGTGGCGTTGCCGCCGGAGCAGGCGCTCTGACCTTGGCTTTGACCTTCTTGCCTGCTCCGGCGGCAACGCCACTGAGGATGTTCTCCGCAGCTGAGAACGAAACGTCTGGAAGGAAAACTTTCTCCAGTAGAACACGGCACTTGAGCCCGAAAGATTCTACAAACCCTAATGATGTTACCAGCCGTGAAAACCTGAAATCTTTGATAGGTTGCTATTGCCAGCTCTGACTGGCAGCCCCTCTCCAGGGTGACAGGCAGAGGTCTTTCCCATCACCCACCATCTGATCCTGTTCACGGGAGACGTCGGGGATCGAACCTGCAACCTTCGACTTCCGAAGCCGATGCTCTGTCGCTGAGCCAGGCCACCTCTTGATGCCGCCCTATAAAGGTCGATCTGGGTGGGAAGCCATGTTGGTCTGAAGCAACGGAATGGCATTTGGAGTCGAGCGGCACCTTTAAGACCAGCAAAGTTTTGTCCAGAACGTAAGCTTTCGTAGGCATGCGTACATCATCAGATGAAGTGTGCGTGTGTCCGAAAGCTTACGTTCCGAATAAAACGTTGTTGCTCTTAAAGGTGCCACTGGATGCCTGCTTTGCTCTGCTGCTTCAGACCAACACGGCTGCCCGCCTGGATCGATTCAGATGGGTAGTCATTTTGGTCTGAAGCAGCAGAACGAAACTTCACTCCTGGCTCCACCCCCAAAGTCCCCTGGCTCCACCCCCCCCCCAAAGTCCCCAGATATTTCTTGAATTGGACTTGGCAACCCTACAGGAAGCTGCTGGCTGGCTGTCCTTGGGCCTGTGGCACGTCCCTGGCCTGACCTACCTTGCAGGGTTGGCGCGAGGGTAAAATGGGGAAGAAAGAAGCAGGAACTCACCAAAGGCCACAGGGCACGGACATATGCGCATGCTCACGCTCCAAAATCTGCCTGCCCTGAACGTGGTTTTCTTCTTATCGTTCAAGGGAATTTGTTTGAGGAAGTCATCTCAGAGATACTTCCTTATGTGCAGTAGAAGATGAGTCTCTCGCGCGGGGAATTCTTCTTGGGGGGGGGGTCCTGGCTGTGCACTCTCTTAGATCCCCGGAAGGATTGGGTAGGGGGGCAGGGGAAGGCGGGCAACGACTGATCGACAGGTCGCATCCGCACCATACGATTTCCTAGCTGTTTCTCAATGACACGGCCGAGCGCCGCCCATTGCATGTTGACCACAAGGGAGGTTTCCAAGACTGCTACACAAGGGGAATTCCCAGGGACTGTAGCTCTCCAGGGGCTGGGAAGTCCCTTCCCTGGAGGCCTCGGCTACTTTTAGAAACTCCTGGATGCTCGCGTGTGTATCAAGCGCCCTCAAGTCCCAGGGGACTTACAGCAACCCGGTGGAGTTTCAAGGCAAGAGATGTGGTGACCATGGACTTCTTGGGTGGCCTCCAAAGGTCTAACCAGAGCCAGCCCGGCTTAGCTTCTGAGATCTGATGAGACTGGGCTAGCCTGGGCCATCCGGATCCGGGCAAGCCGAGGTTGTTCGCTGTTGCCTGCTTCCACGGGTGGAATCCTAGCAGGAGCTCCTTTGCATATTGGGCCACGCCCCCCGAATGTAGACGATCCTCCGAGAGCTTAGGAGGCTCTTTTTTTGGAAGCTCTCGGAGGATCGGCTACATCGGGGGGCGTGGCCTAATATGCAAAGGAGCGCCTGCTAGAATTCCACCCCCGTCTGCTTCTGTGTTTGTAACCCGGGGCGGTCTCCCTGACCCTGCTTGTTGAAATCAAGCCATCCAGGGCAGGGCAGAAACAAACAGAGGCGGTTGGCCATTTCCTGCCTCCATGTAGCAAGCAACCCAGGAGGACTTCCTTGGCAGTCTCTCATCCAAGGGCTCCTCAGGACTGACCCTGCTTTAACTTCCGCGATCTGACAAGATCCGGCCATTCTTGGCCATCCAATTCAGGGCCCTGATTCTTGCGCCAGGGTCTTCTCCTTCCAGGGAGGCCTGAAAACCACCTCTGTGCTGGTTAGGGTTGCCAGTCCCCAGGCGAGGGCAGGAGATTCCCTGGTTTGGAGGCCCTCCCCCGCTTCGGGGCCATGAGGGGATTGTCAAGTGGTACGGTCCATTTTGTCAAGTCAGGACTGTACCAATGCATTATGTAGAGCAGGGGTGTCGAACTCATTTGTTAGGAGGGCCGAATCTGACATAAATGAGACGTTGTTGGGCCAAGCCATGTTGGGTTGGGCCGGGCCGTGTGTGTACCTATTTATGATTAGGTAGCAGAGATATGTTAACTACTGATAGCTTTAAGGGGAGGGACGGTGGTTCAGTGGTAGAGCATCTGCTTGGGAAGCAGAAGGTCCCAGGTTCAATCCCTGGCATCTCCAAAAAAGGGTCCAGGCAAATAGGTGTGAAAAGCCTCCGCTTGAGACCCTGGAGAGCCGCTGCCAGTCTGAGAAGACAATACTGACTTTGATGGACCAAAGGTCTGATTCCGTATAAGGCAGCTTCATATGTACATATGTTCATATAAACTTTATAAAGGACACAGACAAACACAATTTTTTTTTTTGGGGGGGGGGACCTTAAAACATCCTTAAAACATTAGCACCTGTTGGTCTTAAAGGTGCCTTCCTGCCTCTTTCCTTCCTTCCCCAGGGGACCGGGGGGGGGAGGGAGGAGCCTCAGCCACTAGAAGGAAGAGAGGCTTGGCTCATTAGCTCTGCTGTGTGATTGAGAGAGCCTCGCAAAGCAAGCTCTGCCTCCCCAAGGGAGGAGCCTCAGCCAATGGAGAAAATAGAGGCTTCGCTCTGTAGCTCCTGTGCTATTGAGCAAGCCTTGCAAAGCAAGCTGTGATGCTGAAGGAAGCAAGAGAGAGGGAGAAGGAAGCAGATGACAGCCAGTTGCTCAGGGGCCTGATAGGAGCCCTCCGGGAGCCTGATTCATCCCCCAGGCCACATGTTTGACACCCCTGCTGTAGAGAGTGCTGGGAAATTCCTGGAGATGTGGGGGCTGGGGATGGGAGGGACCTTAGCTGGGGAGAATACCATAGGGCTGCATCCAAAACAGCCCTTTTCTCCAGGGGGTGGATGTATATCTTCTGGAGATCCGTTGCCATTCCAGGTTCTCTCCAAGCCCCACCTGGAGGCTGGCAACCGTATGTGATGAACTTGGTCCCCTTTCCCAGGGCCTGGTCAGCCCGTCTTTGCTAAGGCCCACGCAAGTCTCTTCCCAAATGTGTGAACACAGCCCGCCCCCTGCTGGTAGTTTTTTGTAACAAATACCTGTGGTTCGCGGTTCAGCCCCCCTTGCTGCTCTTAGAAGATGGAGACAGGGTTCCCCTCAAAATTGTACCTAAACCAACCTGGAATATACTTGGTCTATCACAACATCCACATGGGAAAAACGAACTCATGTTAACTACTGATAGCTTTAAGGAGTATTTCCTTTTGTCAACCCATTTGTTCAAACAGGCGTCGCCATGTCTTTCCTACAGCCCTGCGAGGTAGGCCAAGGTTATCCTGTCGATTGGATCCTGAAGCGACTACAAGAGCATCGTAGCTTTCAACAGTTCAGTTGAGCTTATATGCTTTTAATTAACCCATGCACTGCATTTAATCTGCTTTAAATTCTATGTTGTACATCACCCAGAGCCTGGTGCAAACTGGGATGGGGTGATTCATTAAATATTATCATAACAAGATCATCAGCACCCAACTGTTTCATTATGTTTTCATTGTTATACTGTTTAAGGTTTCAATTAGTTAATGCTCATCAATGTAAATGTTTTTTACTGTTGCAAGCCACCCTGAGCGGGGAGGGCAGGATATAAATTAGATAGATAGATAGATAGATAGATAGATAGATAGATAGATAGATAGATAGATAGATAGATAGATAGATAGATAGATAGATGATAGATAGATGATAGATAGATAGATAGATAGATAGATAGATAGATAGATAGATAGATAGATAGATAGATAATAGATAGATAGATAGATAGATAGATAGATAGATAGATGATAGATAGATAGATAGATAGATAGATAGATAGATAGATAGATTGATAGATAGATGATAGATTGATAGATAGATGATAGATAGATAGATAGATAGATAGATAGATAGATAGATAGATAGATGATAGATTGATAGATAGATAGATAGATGATAGATAGATAGATAGATAGATAGATAGATAGATAGATAGATAGATAGATAGATAGATAGATAGATAGATTATTATCATCATAGTTATCATCATCATGGGTTGTTTTGTAGAAAAATAGGTGGTGGAGCTCATTAGCATAACTCATTAGCATAACTCATTACCAGCCAAAAGCAACCCAACGCAAGAAAGGAGAGCCCCGGGCGAGCGAGGCCTGCTTGGGCTGGCTAGAGGCTGCCCGCTCTCCTAATCCAGGGATTGTTATGCAGCTGCACCCGCTATTCAATGGACAAGGCAGGTAGGTGGGGAGGAAGACGGAGAACCCTCAGAAAGATTCAGGAGCTGTGCTCCTGTGAGCTCCTGCTGAATTCAAGGAATAATAATAATAATAATTCTGTTAATCAGATACCAGCTTTGAGTCTTGTGCCCCGAAAGTTGCGATGGTCTGTAAGGTGCTACTAAATTCAAATCTGGTTTCCCTCCCTAATGGTGAAGCTGTTGTGATTTTTTTTTCATCTCACTCTTGCTCCAAGAAGCTCAAAGTAGCATTCTGGGACCCACTCAGAATGTCTTCGGAATCAAAGCCTGCATTTTGCCCATTCTTTCTATGCCCCGCCCCCAACTCTGGCGGTTACAGAGGTTGTCCCTCCCTTTTAACAGAGCTTCCCTACCCGTTACAGAGCTGAACTTCCTTAGCATAAGGAGTGAATGGCCTTTGTGCTACTCCTGATTAGATCGGAATTTTTGCATAACTACATTTTGCTTTTCCTGCATTCCCTCACCTCTGCAGCTGCCCACCCCGCCCATCTCTCACCTCAAAGGTCGTTGGTGAGCATTATTTCAGGGGTGGCCCAAGCTTGCTTAGCATTAGAGCTACCTAGAATAAATTTCAGATGTTTGAGAAGTGCAAGACATGAATGTCAGGTGTTTGAGAGCTGCAAGGGAGGGAGGGAAGGAAGGAAAATAGATGGGGGAGGAGGGAAGAGGTGGAAAGAAAGCAACTTTAAATGCATTCTCCAAGCTGCCAGCTGGCTTGGCTTGGAGAAGCGATTTAAAAGGAGACAAATGCCTTTTCCAAGCTGGCAGACGGGGCGGTTGGGGCTTCGAGAGCCACACAATGTATTTGAAAGAGCCACAGATCGCATCTGAGCTTCAGTTTCGTCACCCCTGATCTATTCATTGAAAGCAGTCCATGAAAACTTATGCTGAAATAAAGCATCATCCCTCTTTAAGGCAAAAAGAAAACCAAAAGTCCGAGGGGCACTTCTGTGAATGCTCAGATATCTGCAGAAAGATACCAGCTCTGGGGATCCCCTGGAATTCCAGATCATCTCCAGACTACAGAGCTCAGTTCCCCTGGAGGAAATGGATGCTTTGGAGGGGGAACTCTGTGGCATTGCACCCCACGGAGGTCCTGCCCCTCCCCAGGCTCCACCCCCAAATCTCCGCCAACCCTAAGAGGAAGGGGAAACATTTAACAACAGGGTCACGCCAGGATAAACTTCACTCGGATTCTGGAAAAGAACTACAGGTGGCGGATTTGAGGAATTTGCAGCCACACCTTGGCCTTAAACACTGTCTTAAACACTAACCAAAGAGACAGAGGGATCCTTCAAAGGCAGTAATCGGCTTTTCGTGACCCTTAGGATGAGCTATGCTTCGAAGTCAGGCATTCCCAAACCGTCTCCTCCCCTTCTGTGAGGGTGAGCAGGCTCTTTGTAGATTAATCTTGTTGTGTTGGGGAAGGAAGCACTCCGAGAAGTCAAGATTGGGAAGCAGTGCAAGATTGAGGTGCTCTTTAGCTTGGAGAAACGTCGACCGAGGGGTAACATGATTTACAGGATTCTGCATGGGATAGAAAAGGTAGAGAAAGAAGTCCTTTTCTCCCTTTCTCGCAATACGAGAACTTGTGGACATTCAACGAAATTGCTGAGCAGTCGGGTTGGAACGGATAAAAGGAAGTCCTTCTTCACCCAAAGGGAGATTAACCTGTGGAATTCACTGCCACAGGAGGTGGCGGCGGCTACAAACATAGATGGCTTCAGAGGGGATTGGATAAACATCTGGAGCAAAGGTCCATCAGTGCCTATTAGCCACAGCGTGTTGTTGGAATTCTCTGTCTGAAGCAGTGATGCTCTGTATTCTTGGTGCTTGGGGGGACAACAGTGGGAGGGCTTCTAGTGTCCTGGCCCCACTGGTGGACCTCCTGATGGCACCTGGGTTTTTTTAGTCACTGTGTAACACAGAGTGTTGGACTTGATGGGCTATTGGCCTGATCCAACATGGCTTCTCTTATGTTCTTAAGAAACGCCCAAATTTAGCCCAGAGAAGATTAAGGGGCAGGAGAATATCTGAATATGGACGGGGAAGGGAAGAGACGAGGCTGCATGGCGTAGTGGGTCAAGCATCCAACTGGAAGCTGAGAGACTTGGGTTCAAATTCCACTGTCATGGAAGCTAGGGTTGCTGATCTGGGTTGGAAAATACCTGGAAACTTTGGAGGTGGAGCCAAGAGAGGGCTGGGTTTGGGGAGGGGCCTCAGCAAGGCACAATCCCTTCAAAGTAGCCATTTTCTCCAGGGGAGCTGATCTCTGCCAGCCGGAGATCAGTTGTAAATCGTATTCCCTCTAAGTGGAGTTAGCATGATCTAGCTCACAGATTTTTAGCCTCCAGCTCACACATTTCTGTCTTAGCTCAGGAAGGATGACCCCAGAGCACAACTTATGCCGTAGCTCACAACTTTAATGCCAGTCACTCACAGAGTAGAATTTTTGTTCACAGGACTCTGCAGCTTAGAGGGAACATGGGTTGTAAAAGTGGGAGTTCTCCACCTGAAGGAGGAGGAAGAGAAGAAGAAGAAGAATTGGATTTCTATCCCACCCTATACTCTGAATCTCAGAGTCTCAGAGCGCTCACAATCTCCTTTCCCTTCCCCCCCTCCCCAAAACAGACACCCTGTGAGGCAGGTGGGGGTGGGGCTGAGAGAGCTCTTAAAGCAGCTGCCCTTCCAAGGACAACTCATAAAAGAGCTATGGCTGGCCCAAGGCCATTCCAGCAGCTGCAAGTGGAGGAGTGGGGAATCAAACCCAATTCTCTCAGATAAGAGTCCGCACACTTCACCACTACACTCAGACTGGCAAGCCTAATATGGAAGTTGCTGGGTGACTTTTGGGCCCTTATAAACCGTCAGCCTCAACTGTGATAAATCAGAATTGACACATTACCAAATTTACAGGGGCGTTGTAACGTGAGATAATGGCCTTTGCTCTCTCTCTAGAGCACTATATCAACGCTAGAACATTATCATCCCGCAGGTCCAAAAATAGATCTTGTTTAAGTAGTCTCTCGCGGGGTGGAATTCCAGCAGGAGCTCCTTTGCATATTAGGCCACACACCCCTGATGTAGCCAATCCTCCAAGAGCTTACAAAAAAGAGCTTTGTAAGCTCTCGGACGATTGGCTACATCAGGGGTGTGTGGCCTAATATGCAAAGGAACTCCTGCTAGAATTCCACCCCTGGACTCTCTCGTAAGAAGTTAGAGTTGCGGGGAGCGTTTGAGCTGTTATTTGCATCTGGACAAATAGGGCGGAGGATGCGATACTGCAGGTATGCCCTTTGGAAGAAGAGGGTGGATCACCTTGTCTGTGAGAACCAGGGCTTTTGGGGGGGAGGAAAAAAATCCAACAGGAACTCATTTGCATATTAGGCCACACCCCCTGACATCACCGTCGTTTCTCATAGAGCTTTTTGCAGAAAAAGCCCAGCAGGAGCTCATTTGCACATCAGGCAACACCCCCGGATGTAGCCAGGCCTCCAAGAGTTTACAAGGCTGCGTTCCTGTGTGTTCCTGCTCAAAAAAAGCCCTGTTGAGAACTCTCTTCAAAAGGTAAACATAGTCCCCTGCACAAGCACCCGAGTCGTTTACCAACCCATGGGTTGATGTCATATGAACATATGAAGCTGCCTTATACTGAACCAGACCCTCGGTCCTTCAAAGTCAGTATTGTCTTCTCAGACTGGCAGCGGCTCTCCAAGGTCTCAAGCGGAGGTTTTTCACACCTATTTGCCTGGACCCTTTTTTTGGAGATGCCGGGGATTGAACCTGGGACCTTCCGCTTCCCAAGCAGATGCTCTGCCACTGAGCCACCGTCCCTCCCCGCATCGTGACGCTTTCTTGGCAGACTTTTTAACGGGGAGGTTTGCCCTCGCCTTCCTTAGTCATCTACACTCCCCCCCCCCCCGCAGCAAACTGGGGACTCATTTGACCGACCTCGGAAGGATGGAAGGCCGAGTCAACCTGGAGCCGGCTACCTGAACTCAGCTTCAGCCGGGATCGAACTCAGGTCTTGAGCAGAGCTTGGACTATGTTGTGTATGTGGACTAATGCTCATGTTCCTTTACCAGCATTCCTGCCTGGCTCATTGGAGCCTTTAGGACTCAGCTAGGGGACTCTAGAACAATGGGCAGCAGGATCCAAATCCCTGCTGCCCTGGTCCAATCACAGGCCTCCAGCTGCTTCAGACATTCCAATGGCGTTCTTGCACATATAGTTGCCCCCGCTGAGCAGTCTTCTTTAGCTACCAGTTACCAGGCTGTAACTCAATAAAGAGCGATGATCGCCGCCATCGCGTCTCCTCTATGCATTGAACCCATCATATCAGGGACGGCCAACGGTAGCTCTCCAGATGTTTTTTCCTACAACTCCCATCAGCCCCAGCCAGCATGGCCAATGGCTGGGGCTGATGGGAGTTGTAGGCAAAAAAAACTTCTGGAGAGCTACCGTTGGCCACCCCTGCACTATATTATACTGCAGCTTTACCACTCTGTGCCACAGGGCTCTGTGTGCAGAAATTCCAAAAGTGGAAAGGAATCTCCGCTTTTGGGGGGAACATCAGAGGAACTGTTGAGCAGCCAAAAGTTAATCTCATCCCACATAGGTTATTATGGAGTGTCTCGGTTTTTATGAGGTGGATGAGGTGTTTTCTGTCCATAAGAGGTGGCTCAGGAGTATTGTGTTCAGTTTTGGGGACCACCTTTTAAGAAGGATATAGACAAGCTGGAATGGGTCCAGAGGAGGGAGACAAAGATGGTGAGAGGTCTGGAGGCCAAGTCCTATGAAGAAAGGTTGAAGAAGCTGGGCATGTTTAGCCTGGAGAGGAGGCAGCTGAGAGGTGATATGATCACCATCTTCAAGTACTTGAAGGGCTGTCCTATAGAGGGTGGTGTGGAATTGTTTTCTGTGGCCCCGGAAGGTCAGACCAGAACCAATGGGTTGAAATTAAATCAAAAGTGTTACTGGCTCAACATTAAGAAAAACTTCCTGACCATTAGAGTGGTTCCTCAGTGGAACAGGCTTCCTCCTTGGGAGGTGGTGGGCTCTCCTTCCTTGGAGGTTTTTAAACAGAGGCTAGATGGCCATCTGACAGCAATTTAGATCCTCTGACTTTAGGGGGAGGTGTTTGTGAGTTTCCTGCATTGTGCAGGGGGTTGGACTAGATGACCCTGGAGGTACCTTCCAACTCTATGATTCTATGAAGGATATATCTTTTCTTTGTAAAAGCGACCTCAATTTAAATGGTAGGAAGGGATGCACATTACAACTTGATTTGTGTCGAGGCAGAGAGTGGTACCAGCTCCCCCGTGCCTTCTGAGTGTCACTTTCCCCGGGAAGATAATTGCAAACTTCTTTGAATTTACATTTCAATTGGAAGTCTGGGGGGGTTATCTTTGAGATATTCGGAGCTTCACTCCCTCGGGAAAGATGGCACATTTCCTCATCAAAAGCACCGAGCGCATCGTTAAGCGTGTGAAGCTTGTCCGAAATATAATTAAGCCTTTGAAAGAGAACTGTTGCTGTTTCACCTGTTAATAGGCGGCGGTGGGCTATGAACGTCAGCAAGAAGTCATTTTGAAGTTGCGCGCCTGGCCCCTCGCCCGCAAAAGGAATTCCTTAGCCCTAACGGGATGGCCCAGGCTATCCTGAACTTGTCTGATCTTGGAAGCTAAGCAGGCTGACCCTGGCAAGTACTAGGATAGGGAGACTTCCAAAGGTCATAGAATCATAGAGTGGGAAGGGACCTCCAGGGTCATCTAGTCCAACCTCTTGCACAATGCAGGAAACTCACAAAGACCTCCCCCTAAATTCACAGGATCTTCATCGCTGTCGGATGGCCATCTAGCCTCTGTTTAAACACCTCCATGGAAGGAGAGCCCACCGCCTCTTGAGGAAGCCTGTTCCACTGAGAGTGAGGAACAGCTCTAACGGTCAGGAAGTTCTTCCTAATGTTGAGCCGGAAACTCTTTTTGATTTAATTTCAACCCGTTGGTTCTGGTCCGACCTTCCGGGGCCACAGAAAACAATTCCGCACCCTCCTCAAGATGACAGCCCTTCAAGGACTTGAAGATGGTGATCCTATCATCTCTCAGCCGCCTCCTCTCCAAGCTAAACATGCCCAGCTGAAAGTTTCCTCTAAGCTTCAACTTCAAGGTACAGAATCTCTTCAAAAGGCCTCAGACCTTACTTGACGGAGCACTAGGGTTGCCAATCCCCAGGTGGGGGCAGGGGATCCCCCGGTTTGGAGGGCCTCCCCCCGCTTCAGGGTCCTCAGAAAGCGGGGGATAGGGGAGGTAAATGTCTGCTGGGAACTCTTTTATTCCCTAGGGAGATTTATTCCCATAGAAAATAATGGAGAATTGATCTGCAGGTATCTGGGGCTCTGGGGAGGCTGTTTTTTGAGGTAGAGACACCAAATTTTCAGTATAGCATCTAGTGCCTCTCCCCAAAATACCCCCCATGTTTCAAAAAGATTGGACCAGGGGGTCCAATTCTACGAACCCCAAAAGAAGGTGCCCCTATTCTTCATTATTTCCTATGGAAGGAAGGCATTGAAAAGGTCCCTTTAAATGTGATGGCCAGAACTCCCTTGGAGTTCAATGATGCTTGTCACACCCTTGTTCCTGGCTCCGCCCCCAATGCCTCCTGGCTCCACCCCCAAAGTCCCCAGATATTTCTTGAATTGGACTTGGCAACCCTACGGAAGACAGAATTAGAAACATTGGATTCTGAAGAGATTTTGTTTTTGAAGTTTAAGCTTAGACGAAGCTTTCAGCAAAAATAAAGTCCAAATATCCAGAAATGCTCCTTTAGCGGCTTCTTGTAAAGCTGTTGGACTTCCATCCATAGTGGACTCTAGTCAGCTACATCAGGAAAGGAAAATGGCCTCCTCTAAAAGAAATTGGTGATTGCATCACTATTTTGAACTTTACTCGTTCGACTTTCAACTTGGACTTCCCATATAGCGCTACACAGGGGTGGAATTCTAGCAGGAGATCCTTTGTGTATTAGGCCGTACCCCCTGGTGTAGCCGATCCTCCAAGAGCTTACAACAAAAGAGCTTTGTAAGCTCTTGGAAGATTGGCTACAGCAGGGGGTGTGGCCTAATATGCAAATGAGCTCCTGCTAGAATTCCAAGGTTTTCCTTTGGAAGCTCTTGGGGGATTGGCTACAACAGAGGGTGTGGCCTAATATGCAAAGGAGCTCTTGCTAGAATTCCAAGGTTCTCCTTTGTAAGCTCTTGGGGGATTGGCTACAACAGAGGGTGTGGCCTAATATGCAAAGGAGCTCTTGCTAGAATTCCAAGGCTCTCCTTTGTAAGCTCTTAGAGGATTGGCTACAACAGAGGGTGTGGGCTAATATGCAAAGGAGCTCCTGCTAGAATTCCAAGGCTCTCCTTTGTAAGCTCTTGGAGGATTGGCTACAACAGGGGGTGTGGCCTAATATGCAAATGAGCTGCTAGAATTCCACCCCTGGTGCCACACCACCTTGGTGCTAGTTATTTACATTGGATCTTTGCACTATGTAATAGTGTTATATTGTGAGTGCATTGAGCGTTGTTAACTTTTTTCAAGACTGAGTGGACGTTCCTACACAGTGGATTTGACTTTTTTCCCCAACCTCCAGGTGGGACCTGGAGATCACCCAGAATTTCAGCTGCTCTCCAGATGAAGGAAAGCAGTTGCCCTGGAGAAAACGGCTGCTTAGGAAGGCGGACTCTCTGGCATTATGCTCCACAGAAGTCCCTCCCCCCCTTCCTAAAAGTTACCCTCCCCTTCTCAGCCTCTGACCCCCAAATCTCCAGGTATTCCCAGCTGGAGTTGGCAGCCTTATTTGGAATGTGCCACCAGCAGGGGTCGTTTTGTAGAAAAATAGGTGGTGGAGCTCATTAGCATAACTCATTAGCATATGCTGCCCCCCCCATCAGCCAAAAACAACCCAATGCAAGAAAGGAGAGCCCTGGGTGAGCGAGGCCTGCTCGGGCTGGCTAGAGATCCAGGCCTCGCTCACCTGGGGCTCTCCTTGGCCACCCCCCCTACAGTCAAAAGGCCAGCAAGCCAGCCACCCACTGCCCAAAATCATATAAGAAGTGGAGAAAGGGTGGTGCGGGCTTCTCCAGGGGCTAGTGAGGGCTGCTGGGGATGTAGCAAAGCTCCTGGTGGCTGGCTGGCTGCTCTCCTAATCCAGAGATTGTTATGCAGCTGCACCTACTATTCAATGGACAAGGTAGGGAGGGAAGAAGAGGGGGGACCCTCGGAAAGGTTCAGGAGCTGCTCTCCTGTGTGCTCCTGCTGAATTCTAGGCCTGGCCACCAGATTAGGATGAAGCGTGGATAGTTTCCAGAATGGGTTTAAGAATACTTTATGGAGCAATCCCGAATACCACCAGTCGGTGTCGCCCTTACTCTGCAAAAGGTCCAGCACCAGGGAAGGCCTTTTTCTTGGTCGCTCACCAGGTTGGTCTGAAGCAGCAGTACAAAGCGGCACCTTTTAAGGCCAACAAAGTTTGCTTCAAGGTATGAGATTCTGTGAGCACACAGACTTCCTCTAGGGTTGCCAGGTCCAATTCAGGATATATCTGGGGACTTTGGGGGTGGAGCCAAGAGCAAGGTTGTGACAAGCGTAATTGAACTCCAAGGGGAGTTCTGGCCATCACATTGAAAGGGACCGGACACCTTTTAAATGCCTTCCCTCCATTGGAAATGATGAAGGCTAGGGGCACCTTCTTTGGGGGCTCATAGAATTGGACGCCCTGATCCAATCCTTTTGAAACTTGCAGGGTGTTTTGAGGAGGGGCACCGAATGCTATGCTGCAAATTTGGTGCCTCTACCTCAAAAAAACAGCCTCCCCAGAGCCGCAGATACTCACAGATCAATTCTCCTTTATACCCTTTGGGAATCGGTCTCCATAGGGAATAATGAAGTGCCCGGCAGACATTTCCTTCCCCCCTCTGCTTTCTGATGACCCTGAGGCGGGGGGGCCTCCAAACTGAGGGATCCCCTGCCCCCACCTGCGGATTGGCATCCCTAACTTCCTCAGATGCATAAAAATGGATTGACCGTGTGAGCACAAAACACCATGGAAACTTGCAAACACTCCAGGACTTTTCGTCAAGCTGGATCTTATGAGGTTTTTAAAAACTGAGAGGTGAAAGGAGATGTCTAATAATGATAGATGAAGCTGCCTTATACTGACACAGACCCAGGGGCCATCAAAGTCAATCTTGCCTACTCAGACTGGCAGTGGCTTCTCAGAGTCTCAGGCTGAGGTCTTTCCCATCACCTCCTGCCTGGTCACTCTTAACTGGAGATACCAGGGATTGAACGTGGGACCTTCTGCATGCCAAGCAGACACTCTGCCACTGAGCTACAGCCCCACTTCATGGCTCTCTGGGGTCTCAGGCCTTTTCCATCCCCTACTGCCTGGTCCTTTTAAACTCGAGATGCTGGGGATTGAACCTGGGTCCTTCTGCATGCCAAGCAGAGGCTCTACCTCTGAGCTACAGCCCCACTTCATGGCTCCCCAGGGTCTCAACATGAGGTCTTTCCCATCTCCTCCTGCCTGGTTCTTATAACTGGGGATGCCGGGGATTGAACCTGGGACCTTCTGTGTGCCAAGCAGATGCTCTACTGCTGAGCTACAGCTCCATTTCATGGCTCTCCAGGGTGTCTGCATGGAGATCTAAGGGCTTAACACAAAGGGCAATAAAAATGACCAAATGTTTTCCCCTAGACCACCACCCAAATATATGGATTAGCCTATTAGGGCTCTCACTCACTTAATTAACTCATACTTAATTAACACTTAATTAACTCATGACAGGAAGTGAAATTACATCAAAAACCCAACAAGATCGCTGCCTGAAACCTTGATACCAGTATAAGTAGATGTTTTTAGAAATTGTTTTTATGTTTTATTTTTTTTTTCAATTGTCGTTTTATTTTATAGGGTCACACAATGTAACGGTGTGACCTTAAATTTGTGAGCCGCCCTGAGACTGCCTCGGCGGGGAGGGCGGGATAGAAATCAAATAAATAAATAAATAAATAAATAAACAGCACCCCTGTTGACCACGTGGCGCTCTAGGCAGCTGCCTACCTGGCCTGTTCCTACGCACCGGCCCTGTCTGCCCATTTCCACAAGACAGGTGACCAGGGACTGAAATCCAGATCTCCCAAGGCCACATCTTGCACACCAAACACTTTGAAGATTTCTGAGCAGCTCCCAAGCTCTAACTGTTGATGTTTCAGGCATCGGGGCGTGAGTCCGAAAAATGCTCACTGCCTCCCCTAACACTGGTGTAAGAGCTTGCGCAGCACACTTTCCCATTCCCCGGCTTGTTGATCTCTCAGTGCAAAAAACAGGAAGAAAGTGTTTGTGTTGTGGGGGGAAGTCCACAGGAAAAGTATGATGTAGTGCTAAAGTTTCCCGCTTCAGCACTACCCCTTCTCCTGCCTGGACAGTATTGTGAGGGGCTGGCTCATTGGAACAACCTCTGCATAGCATGCAGAAAGTCCCAGGTTCAATCCCCGGCATCTCCAGTTAAAAGGACCAGGCAGGAGGGGATGGGAAAGACCTCAGCCTGGGACCCTGGAGAGCCACGATGTGGGGCTGTAGCTCAGAGGCAGAGCCTCTGCTTGGCATGCAGAAGGTCCCAGGTTCAATCCCCGGCATCTCCAGTTAAAAGGGCCAGGCAGGAGGGGATGGGAAAGACCTCAGCCTGAGACCCCAGAGAACTGCTGCCAGTCTTGAGTAGACAATATTGACCTTGATGAACCAGGTAGAAAGCAGTTACAGGTGTGCCAACAGTTCTCTACCTGGCTGGAGGGGCAGAAACGATCACAGGCTGAGAAGGAGGGACTCCCCAAGGCTGTTGAGACCAATGTTCCCTAAGCTGTGGAGTCTTGTGAGGGAAAATTCTACTTTGTGAGCGACTGGCATTAAAGTTGTGAGCTCCTGCATCAATTAGTGTGCTCTGGGGCCATTTTTCCTGAGCCAAGACAAAAATGTGTGAGCCGGAGGCTAACAAATTGTGAGCCGGCTCACACTAACTCAGCTTAGAGGGAACACTGGTTGAGACACCCCCTCTTCACACATGCAGTGCTTGTCGCCAGAATGACACGTGTGTGAAACTGACTTCATCTTGTCACAAAAGGCAATCCCCTGAGGGATGCTCTAGATTGGGGTCCATCTCACACATCAACTGTTTCACCAACTTTCTCTCCCTCTCTGCTATTCTAAGCCCTGGCTTAGAAGGGGGGGAGGACCAATACAGATATAGTTCTTTCCCCCCTTACGCCCCCCCAAAAACCCCGACAATTGAGGGGGTAATTCAATCAGCGCAGGGGTCCCCACTACTTGCCAAGGGGTTTTAGAATATGGGTGGAGCCATGTGGGGCTTTTGCCCGGCAAGGCTTCTAATCAACCGTTGCGTTGGTTGGCTGTACAGACACTTCAAAAGGTGTTTTTTTTTGGCAGCAACTGCTACCCCAGCACGAGGATCTTTGGTGTGTGACAGAAGGGAAGCTGCGGCAGCCATTTTGTGGCTAGCTCCACCTCCTGTGGCAGCCTTTTTGTGGCTAGCGCCACCTCCTGCGGCAGCCATTTTGTAGTGTCACCCACCACGCCGTGCTAGCATTCCAAAGGTGCCCACAGGCTCAAAAAGGTTGGGGACCCCTGAACCAGTGAATTGTCCTGGGAGGGGAGATTTAGATAAGCCATTTTGTGGCTAGCTCCACCTCCTGCGGCAGCTATTTTGTAGTGTCACCCACCACGCCGTGCTAGCATTCCAAAGGTGCCCACAGGCTCAAAAAGGTTGGGGACCCCTGAACCAGTGAATTGTCCTGGGAGGGGAGATTTAGATAAGCCATTTTGTGGCTAGCGCCACCTCCTGCGGCAGCCATTTTGTAGTGTCACCCACCGCGCCGTGCTAGCATTCCAAAGGTGCCCACAGGCTCCAAAAGGTTGGGGACCCCTGAACCAGTGAATTGTCCTGGGAGGGGAGATTTAGATAAGCCCTCTTACTCAGTACAGCAGTCCCATCTGTACCTCTCTCTCTAGTACACACCTAAGGTGGCCGGGTCTCCCCTGGCCTCTGTTGGGGGATGCGTAGAGTAGGATCACCGTATCCAGATTGGGAAACTCCTGGAGATGTGGGCAGGGCAGGGACCTCAGAGGAGTACAAAGCCATAGAGTCCACCCTCCAGGGAAACTGATCTGTGTAGCGGGGGTGGCCAAACTCGCTTAATGTAAGAGCCACATAGAATAAACATCAGATGTTTGAGAGCCACAAGACATGAATGGCAGAGGAAGGAAGGAAGGAAGGAAGGAAGGAAGGAAGGAAGGAAGGAAGGAAGGAAGGAAGGAAGGAAGGAAGGAAGGAAGGAAGGAAGGAAGGAAGGAAGATCAATGGAAGGAGGGAGAGGTGAAAAGAAAGCAACTTCAAGTTGAAATGCCTTCTCCAAGTCCACTGGCTGGCTTGGCGAAGTGATTTCAAGAGAGTAATGCCTTCTCCAAACTGGCCGACGGGGCAGTGGGAGCTTTGAGAGCCGTACAATATGAGTGAAAGAGCCACACGTGACTCCCGAGCCGCAGTTTAGGTGCCCCTGTTCTAGAGTCTGGAGATGAGCTGGAATTCAGGGGGATCCCAAGTCCCTCTAAGCCCCTTTTCAGATGTAAAAGACCCATCCCACCGAGAGCGGCTTCCCAGCAGAGCTTTGCCCACAAACAGAAAGGAAGACGGGGCTTCTGTACTTGCCACACTTGAGCAAGAAGAGAGGTGTTTTGAAAGCACCGCTTTCTCTCCCCCCCCTCCCCCCGCCCTTGCACAAGCGTGCCTGCACTGACCGAAAGGTCCTCTCCTGGGGAAGCTGAACTGCAGAAAGGGGGCAGGATCCGTCCCGTCTCCCTCCGCTCCTGCCCAGCCAGCTTTGAATGTCCTGCTTTCTTCTGGGTGTTTAGAGGTGTTCAACCACAACAGCCTGTTATTGAACCAGCTTTGATTTCAGTGGAGCTAGGCGGGTCTGTCCTGGGCTCATCAGCCTCCAGGTGGGGCCTGGAGATCCCCTGGAATTACAGCTGGTCTCCAGATGAGGGAGATTGGATCCTCTGGAGGAAACGGCAGGGGGGATTGATTGCAGGGGTGGCCAAACTGCAGCTCGGGAGCCACACGTGGCTCTTTCACACATATTGTGTGGCTCTCCAAACTCCCACCACCCCACTGGCCAGCTTGGAGAAGGCATTTGTCTCTTTAAATCATTTCTCCAAGCCAAGCCAGCCAACAGCTTTGAGAATGCATTTAAAGCTAAAGTTGCTTTCTTTTCACCTCACTCTCCTTCCTTCCTTCCTTCCTTCCTTCCTTCCTTCCTTCCTTCCTTCCTTCCTTCCTTCCTTCCTTCCTTCCTTCCTTCCTTCCTTCCTCCCTCCCTCCCTCCCTCCCTTCTTACAGCTCTCAAACATCTGATGCTCATGTATTGCGGCTCTCAAACATCTGACGTTCATTTATATTATTTTTTAATTTTATTATATTTATATCCCGCCCTCCCCCTGACAGGCTCAGGGCGGCGAACATCAATTAAAACAACATAAAATTACACTATTACAGTAAAAGCACAATAAACGATTAAAACATCTCCAACATATACAATCTCATGTCTTGTGGCTCTAAGACAGCTGACGTTTACACCCTGCTGGGGTCCTCCACCCCCCCCCCCCGCCCCAAGCACTCTGTCCTCCCCAGGTTCCCAACCCCGAATTTCCAGCAATTTCCCAGCCTGCAGCTGGCAGCCCCAGATGTGCCACCCACACAGGGGCAGGAGCGAGGGGACAGAATGCCTTAGGGAGGACTGTACCACTACAGGTGGGGGAGACCATTTCCAAAGGCTTCCTGGTTGGTTCAGGCCATTCCAGTGCCTTAGCATGACAGAGCAAGTACGAAGAGAGGAAACTGACATACTTTACTGCAGGGGAGAGCCTGGATGCTTTGGTTTATTTACATCATTTCAGAATGGGGGGGGGGGATATTTTTTTTTTCTCGATGGAAGAGATTGTGCATGTGCGGGCAGGTGTGTTCGAAGTCTGCTCAGGCCAAGATCGCAGCTGGAAATCCCCGGAGATTTGGGGGTGGAGAGTGAGGGGTGGGAAGAGGAAGAACCTCAGTGGGGTGCAATGCCTGAGAGTCCACCCCCCCACACCCCAAAGCAGACATTTTCTCTAGAGGAACTGATCTCTGACATCTGGAGAGGAGTTGTGATGCCAGGAGATCTCCAGGCCCACCAGGAGGCTGACAACTCATAAAAAGGAGTGCTTCAGCCCTGCTTAGTGGAGGCTTCCCACCTCCTTCAGATACACAAGGATAGACCAAGCCTCAAGCAGGGATGCCAACCTCCAGGTGGGACCTGGAATTTCAGCTCATCTCCAGAAGATATTGGATTTATATCCCACCCTCCACTCTGAATCTCAGAGTCTCAGAGCGGTCACAATCTCCTTTACCTTCCCCACAACATACAACAGACACCCTGTGAGGTAGGTGGAGCTGAGAGAGTTCTCACAGGAGCTGCCCTTTCAAAGACAACTCTGTGAGAGCTACGGCTTACCCAAGGCCATTCCAGCAGCTGCAAGTGGAGGAGTGGGGAATCAAACCCAGTTCTCCCAGATAAGAGTACGCTCACTTAACTACTACACCAAACTGCGTGGGACTGAGAGAGCTCTGACAGAAGCTGCCCTTTCAAGGACAACTCCTGCGAGAGCTATGGCTGACCCAAGGCCATTCCAGCAGCTGCAAGTGGAGGAGTGGGGAATCAAACCCAGTTCTCCCAGATCAGAGTCCGCACACTTAACCCCCTACACCAACACCTACAGTGCTGTAGTAGTTAAGAGCAGTGGACTCTAATCTGGAGAATTGGGTTTGATTCCCTGTTCCTCCTCCATATGCAGCCAGCTGGGTGATCTTGGGTCAGTCACAACTCTCTCAGAGCTCTCTCAGCCCCATCTACCACATGTCTGTTGTGGGGAGATGAATGGGATTGTAAACCACTCACAGACTCCTCAGATAGTGAAGGACGGGGTATAAACACCAACTCTTCTTCTTCTAAAGAGGTGTGTGTCCCCCTGCCCCATCTGTCATTATTTCTAATAGAGGGAAGTTATTTAAAAAGTGTGCGGTCCCTTGAAATGTGATGGCCAGAACTCCCTTTGAAGGTCAATTATGCTCCTCACACCCTTGCTTCTGGCTCCACCCCCAAAGTCTCCTGGCTCCACCCGCAAAGTCTCCCGGCTCCACCCGCAAAGTCCCCAGATATTTCTTGAATTGGACTTGGAAACCCTACTCTGGGCCCAAACGCAACCGCTGCTCTCCGTCCCAACCTGCTGGGAGCATGTTGTTTACCAGGCCAGGGGAATTCGGCAAACAAGAGACATCCCTCTGAAGGCAGGAAGTGTAGCAACCCTTTCTTCTTTGCTGAAACCTTCCTCCGTCGACCACAGTACGTTGGTGGGAAGCTGCTTTCCCCCTCGGTTTTGAACACCAAAGGTCCGCGCCGCAAAGGGTACACCTACACACCATCCGTCTTTGTCAGGGCTGCCAACACTAGTTTGGGAAATTCCTGGAGATTTGGCGAGGGGTTTCAGTGGAGGACGACACAATGCAGTCCACTGTCCAAAACAGCCATTTTCTCTCATCTCTGCAGCAGGGGGGTCTGTTGGAATTCTGGGTGACCTCCAGGTAGGGTTGCCAAATCCAATTCAAGAAATATCTGGGGACTTTGGGGTGGAGCCAGGAGACTTTGGGGGTGGAGCCAAGAGACATTGGGGTGGAGCCAGGAGCAAGGGTGTGACAAGCATCATTGAACTCCAAAGGGAGTTCTGGCCATCACATTTAAAAGTACTATACACCTTTTTAAATGCCTTTCTTCCATAGGAAATAATGAAGGATAGGGGCACCTTATTTTGGCGCTCATAGAATTGGACCCCCTGTTCCACTCTTTTTGAAACTTGGGGGATCTTTTGAAGAGAGGCACTGGATGCTATACTGAAAATTTGGTGCCTTTACCTCAAAAAAACAGCCCTCTCACAGAGCCCCAGATACCCGCAGATCAATTCTCCATTATTTCCTATGGGAATAAGTCTCCATAGGGAATAATAGAGTTCCCAGCAGACATTTCCCTCCCCCCCTCACTTTCTGATGACCCTGAAGCAGATAGAGGATCCACAAACCGGAGGATCCCCTGCCCCTACCTGGAGATTGGCAACCCTAACGCCAGCCTCCCAGAACACCCCCAAATCCCCAAGCCAGATCAGCAAAGGGACCTGGCAACCCTATACCCTTTCAGCCTGACCTACCTCACAGGGTTGTTGTGAAGGGAAAACAGAGGAGAGGGGAATGACATAACCCGTTTTGGGGTCCCACTGGGGAGAAAGGTAGGGTATAAATGAAGCAAATAAACTAAACGAAAGAATCCCAGTTCTCCATCTCTGCAGCACAAACCCTAAACCAGGGGTTTCAAACATGCAGCTCGGGGGCTGAATCAAGCCCCCGGAGGGCTCCTGTTGGGCCCGCAAGCAACTCGCTGCTTCTTTCCCCCTTTCTTACTTCCTTCTGCATCACAGTTTGCTTTGCCAGACTTGCTCAATCACACAGCAGAGCTACAGAGCAAAGCTCCTCCCTTGGAGAGGAAGTGGGGGAAGGAGAGCTAGCTTTGCCAGGCTCTCTCAATTGCACAGCAGAGCTACTGAGCCAAGCCTCTCTTCCTTCTGTTGGCTGAGGCTCAGCAAGCCAGTGAGGTGGATTAAGCTGAGTGTGTGTGTTTGTCGGTGTCCTTTATAAAGTTTACGTCTCCCTGACCTGGCATTACATTTTATGACACACATGGCCTGACAAGGTTAAGATTCGGCCCTCATAGCAAATGAGTTCGACACCCTGCCCTATACCATGCGTGCTGAACCTTTTTGAGCCTGTGGGGCACCTTTAGAATTCTGGCTGTGGTTGGCACAGCCACAAAATGGCTGCTGCAGTAGGCAGAGCCAGCCACAAAATGGCCGTTGCAGCTTCCCTTCAGGCACACAGTGATGCGGTGGTGGCAGCTGCTAACAAAGCAATGTTTTTAAATATCTGCATAGCCAATCAGAAGGCTTGCAGAGTGAGAGACCAACTTGACCCTGCCCACTTTCCAAATACACCTGGTGGGCCCCAGAAAAGGTGTTAGCGGCACTGTGGACCTAGAGTAGCCAATCCGCAGGTGGGGGCAGGGGATCCCCTGGTTTGGAGGCCCTCCTCCCACTTCAGGGTTAGCAGAAAGGGGTGGGGGGGAGAAGGAAATGTAAGCTGGGCACTCCATTATACCCTGTGGAGACTTGTCCCCATAGGATATAAAGGAGAATCAATATGTGTATATCTGGGGCTCGGGGGAGGCTGTTTTTTTGAGGTAGATTTTCAGTACAGCATCTGGTGCCTCTCCTCAGAAAAATCCTCCCAAGTTTCAAAAAGATTGGACCAGAGGGTCCAATTCTATGAGCCCCAAAAGATGTTTCCCCCATCCACCATTATTTCCAACAAAGGGAAGGCATTTAAGAGGCATGCGGTCCCTTTCAATGTGATGGCCAGAACTCCCTTCATAGTTCAATCGTGCTTGTTACAGTCTTGCTCCTGGTTCCACCCCCAAAGTCTCCACATATTCCCTGAGTGGGGTCTTCGTTGGGGACCCCTGCCCTAAACTGTTCAATGCCCTCCCAGATGAATGTCTGCTTCTTACACAATAATCCAGTTCCACAGTTAGCAAGCTCATATCAGGGTTGCCAATCCCAAGATGGGGGCAGGGGATTCCCCGGTTTGGATGCCCTCCCCCCCACTTCAAGGTCATGAGAAAGGGGGGGGGGAGGGAAATGTCTGCTGGGCATTCCATTATTTCCTATGGAGACTGATTCCCATAGGGTATAATGGAGAATTGATCCGCGGGTATCTGGGGCTCGGGGGCGGGCTGTTTTTTGAGGTAGAGGCACCAAATTTACAGCATAGCGTCCAGTGCCTCTACCCAAAATACTCTCCAAGTTTCAAAAGGTTTGGACAAGGGAGTCCAATTCTATGAGCCCCAAAAGAAGGTGCCCCTATCCTTCATGATTTCCAATGGAGGGAAGGCGTTTAAAAGGTGTGCGGTCCCTTTAAATGTGATGACCAGAACTCCCTTCGGAGTTCAATCATGCTTGTCACGCCTTGCTCCTGGCTTCACCCCCAAAGTCTCCTGGCTCCACCCCCAAAGTCTCCAGATATTCCCTGCAATGTTCCCTCTAAGCTGCAGAGTCTTGTGAGCAAAAATTCTACTTTGTGAGCTACTGGCATTAAAGTGGTGAGCTACTGTATCAATTACTTTGTTCTAGCACCATTTTTCCTGAGCCGAGACAAAAATGTGTGAGCTGGAGGCTAAAATATTGCGAGCTAGCTCACACCAACTCAGCTTAGAGGGAACACTGATTCCCTTGAGTGGGGGGCTTCGTTGGGGACCCCTGCCCTAAACTGTTCAATGCCCCCCCTCCCAAGATGACTCTTTGCTTCCTACACAATAATCCAGTTCCACAGCTAGCAAGCTCAAACCCTGCAAAGACGGCGGGCGAGATCCGCGCTCAGAACCCAAAGAGCGAGACGGTGGGCCTGGAGGCTGGGGCGCAGCCTAGTTAGATTGCAGTCTGAGCAGCGGATTCCCCCCGCCCCGCAGTTTATCACAAACTATTTTTGGAATCGGCCTATCATTTCAAAGATGGCATTTCATGTGGCACGACGCCCAGGGCACCCTCGAACACACAAGGAACAAGCCTTTGGATCCCGGCCCGTGAGCTCTTCTTGAGATGTGAAGAGAGGAGGAAAAGGGGTGGGAACCAGGGGGCCACACACCCCTGGCCGTCTTCATTTGCTTTCCTCATTTCTCTTGAGAGGATTTATCGCCCCTATTCTGCCCTTCACGGGGCCCAAAGGCAGCTGTTGAAACATTAAAAGACCCAGAGGAACGGCAAGAAAGGAGTAATGCCAGAGAATGAAAAACAACCAAGGAATTAAATCTCAGCGGGCAAAGATACAATTTAGCCCAAAGGCTTTCTGTAGGGATTCCAGCCTCCACTAGGGTTGCCAGCCTCCAGGTGGGGCCTGGAGATCTCCCACTTTTACAACTGATCTCCAGCTGGCACAGAGATCAGCCCCCCTGGAGAAAAAGGCTGCTTGGAAGGGTGGGCTCTTGACGGCTAGAACTCCCTTTGGAGTTCAATATTCATGTCACACCCTTGCTCCTGGATCCACCCCCAAAGTCTCTTGGCTCCACCCCCAAAGTCCCCAGATATTTCTTGAATCGGACTTGGCAACCAAACAGTTGACTTTTCCAGAATTTCTTGCAATGCTTTGGACTGGATAGGAACTTGGGGGCTGGGGGAGGGGAGGAATATCACAAAGCTCAAAGAGTCTGCTGTAGGGTTGCCAGCTTCCAGGGGGCACGTGGAGGTCTTACACTGTTATAATTGATCCCCAAGAGTCCAAGATCAGTTCACCTGGAGAAAATGGCTGCTTTGGAGAGTGAACCCAATGGCCTGATACCCTGCTCAAACCCCCCTTCCCCTGGCTCCACCCCCAAAATCAGGGTTGCCAATCCCCAGGTGGGGGCAGGGGATCCCCTGGTTTGGAGACCCTCCCCCCGCTTCAGGGTCATCAGAAAGCTGGGAGGGGTGAGGGAAATGTCTGCTGGGCACTCCATAATTCTCTAGGGAAACTGATTCCCATACGGTATAATGGAGAATTGATCCATGAGTATCCATGGGGGGGGGGTTGCTTTTTGAGGTAGAGGCAGCAATTTTTCAGCATAGGATTCAGGGCCTCTCCTCAAAACAACCACCAAGTTTCAAAAAGTTTGGACCAGGGGGTCCAATTCTATGAGCCCCAAAAGAAGGTGCCCCTATCTTTCATTATTTCCAGTGGAGGGAAGGCATTGAAAAGGCGTACGGTCCCTTGAAATGGGATGGCCAGAACTCCCTTGGGAGTTCACTTGTGCTTGTCACGACCTTGCTCCTGGCCCCACCCCCAATGTCTCCTGGCCCCACCCCCAATGTCTCCTGGCCCCACCCCCAATGTCTCCTGGCCCCACCCCCAATGTCTCCTGGCTCCACCCCCAAAGTCCCCAGGTATTTCTTGAATTAGACCTGGCAACCCTATGCAAAATTTCCAAGTATTTCCAAACCCAGAGCAAGTAACTCTAGTCTGGTATGGCATCTTAAGGACTAAATAAAACATAAAACCCAAAACTTTTGTGGGCTAGTCATCAAGTCAGAAGATTAATTCATCTGATGCAGGGGTCTCCAACCTTTTTGAGACCTTTGGCATTCAGATATAGTGTGGTGGGCGCAGCCACAAAATGGATTCCACAAAATGGCCACTGCAGGAGGCGGAGCCAGTCACAAATATGGCTGCCTCTTCCCTTCAGTCACCCAGCGAAGATCGTTGAGCTGTGGTGATACAACTGCTGCCAAAAGCAACATTTTTTTAAAAAAAAAATCTGTGCAGCCAATCAGATCTCCACAGGCCCTTCAGAAGTTTCACCTGGCAACGTCCACTTTCCAACAGCACTTGAGGGCCCTCGATCTGAAGGATAGGCAAGTCACATTTACCATGCTTAGCGGGGGGGGGGGGGGGAATCAGGCACGATTCCAAAGATCCAATCAGAATGGGTGTGACACGCTCTCAAAACACAATTACCCCAAAGAAAACTGTCCTGGATTCCGATGTCTGGACGTGGCACTTTGCAGCAGAGACACAATCCGTGCTCTGTACCCAGTAATCTCGTTGGAAGACTCGGGTTTCGGATAATGGCAGTTTCATGGCACTGCGCTTCTCATCCAATGTTCATCTCTGAATTACCTAAAACCTGATGACTTTCTGCTCTCCGGGTGCTCCTTGCAAAATTAGGATTGATGAACCTTGCCTTCTTTTCCATGGGGGGTGGCTCTAGGAGCAAGCCGGATCCTCCGGTTGACGAACTCCAGACCTTTTTAAAAACAGGTACCGCCCAGCCTGCGGCTTCAGCTTTACATCCTTGGATAATGAAAGTTGATCTCACCTTAACGCAGCCGCCAGCTTGGAGCCCGTTAATAGCAAAAAAACAAACAAAAAAACCCAAGAAAGCAAAGTGAAGGGAAAAAAAACACACCCTTAGGCAGGTTAATCATCTCTTCACTGTACATTTTTTTGCTCGGTTTCCAAAATTGCACTTGAGCGTCATCCTTGGAGATCAGGGACGATAGCAAAGCAACTCGCTAAAACCCAGTCTGCTTCGGAACACGGATAATCCCCCCCGGTGCCCTATAATCGCTTGGCGCTTATACAGCGGAGCCATTGAGCTAAGCAGGTTTCCAATTGAGCATCTCCGCCTTACCTTGTGTGTTGATGCAAAAGCAATCGGGGGCTTCCAAAAAGCCTGGCACGCGCCCAGTGTTTGGTTTGGAAGTGCCGGCACGGTTGCCAAGAGCTTCTGTGCAGAGAGGCCTGGTGGTTCTCCGCTCTCTGGGAATCAGCGCCTGGCAGGGAAAAAGGAAAGGTGGGAGAGAGAAGTGCCAAATAAAGATTCCGCTACCAACATCTGTCTGCGGAAAGCGAGTGCCTTCCTCATAGGGGCATGGCTTTTTTTTGAGCAGGAACGCACAGGAACGCAGTTCCAGTTGGCTTGGTGTCAGGGGGTGTGGCCTCATATGCAAATTAATTTCTGCTTGGCTTTTTCTACAAAAAGCCCTATGTGAAACAATGGTGACACCGGGGTGGTGTGGCCTAATATGCAAATGAGTTCCTGCCGAGCTTTTTCTACCAAAAAAGCCCTCACTGAGAATGTACTGAAACAAACTCATACAAATATGTTCAATAGAAGACTGAATAGTAATAACAATTCCCCTAAAGTTTCACAGTTCCATCCAAGGAGTCCCAATGAACACGAGGTGGCCTTATTATTCCTGCTTCGAGTCCTCTTCTAGCATGGGGTGCTCCAACTGCAACTCTCAGCCAAAGGCAAAAGCTCAGGAAAAAATACCGACGTGTTTCTGATGCATCGATAAGTTGCGAAAAAGCTGCAAAATCCACAAGAAGAAGAAGAATTGCAGATTTATACCCCGCTCTTCTCTCTAAATCAGAGAGAGCGGCTTACAATCTCCTATATCTTCTCCCCACACAACAGACACCCTGTGAGGTGGGTGGGGCTGAGAGGACTCTCACAGCAGCTGCCCTTCCATGGACAACCTCTGCCAGAGCTATGGCTGACCCAAGGCCATTCCAGCAGGTGCAAGTGGAGGAGTGGGGAATCAAACCCGGTTCTCCCAGATGAGAGTCCGAAAAAGATTCTTTTTCAGTGCGTCCAAGGACTGCGCATAGCTTTTAAACTTGCAATTCCCAATGGACAAATGAGATAGAAAGTCTCCAGTAAGATTTCAAAATGGCACTAAACTCCAAAAGGCTCAAGGCCTTCGAAGCGGGAACAATCCAGTCGACCTCCTGTTCGTTAGCTCTTTTGATGGAACTGGAAGACCTTCGGGGAATTGTTATTGCTAATTAGTCTTCTATTGAACATATCTGTATGATTTTGTTTCAATACATTCTTAGTTATTCAGTCACTATAACTTTGGTTGTGCTGTCTTCAGCCGTCAGGTGGGGCCCGGGGATCTCCCGCTTTGACAACTGACCTTCAGGTGGCAGAGAACAGCTCCTCTGGAGAAAATGGCGGCTCTGAAGGGTAGACTCCGTGGCATCGTACCATGCTGAGGCCCCCTTCCCTTCCCAAAACCTGCTCTCTCCTGGATCCACCCCCAAAGCCTCCAGGTATTTTCCAACACAGACTTGGTAGCCCTAACTGATCTCCAGGTGACAGAGAAGAAGAAGAAGAAGAAGAAGAAGAAGAAGAAGAAGAAGAAGAAGAAGAAGAAGAAGAAGAAGAAGAAGAAGAAGAAGAAGAAGAAGAAGAAGAAGAAGAAGAAGAAGAAGAAGAAGGCTGCAGATTTATACCCTGCCCTTCTCTCTGAATCAGAGAGCGACTTACAATCTCCTTTATCTTCTTCTCCCACAGCGGGCACCCTGTGAGGTGCATGGGGCTGAGAGGGCTCTCACAGCAGCTGCCCTTTCAAGGACAACTCCTGCGAGAGCTATGGCTGACCCAAGGGCATTCCAGCAGGTGCAAGTGGAGGAGTGGGGAATCAAACCCGGTTCTCCCAGATAAGAATCCGCACACTTAACCACTACACCAAACTGGCTCTCAATTCACCTGCAGAAAATGGCTACTTTGGAAGGTGAACTCTATGGCATTAGATGTCACTGAAGTCCCTCCCCTGGCCAAACCCTGCCCTCCTCAGCCCCCCCCCCCAAATATCTCCAGCTATTTCCCAACAGGGAACATGCATACAGGGAGTGGGACCTCAGTGGGGAACAATGCCCTACAGCCCGTCCTCCAAAGCAGCCATTTTCTCCAGAGAAAATGGTCTTTGTAGTCTGGAGATCAGTTAGGTGACGCCATATTTTACCCCGCTAGGGTTGCCTCAAGAAATATCTGGGGACTTTGGGGGTGGAGCCAGGGGAATTTGTGGGTGGAGCTAGGGGCAAGGGGGTAACAAGCACGATTGAACCTTGAAGGGACTTCCAGCCATCACATATCTTGTTGTTAATTAAATGAAATATAAACTCAATCAGGGCTTTTTTAATAGCAGGAACTCCTTTGCATATTGGGCCACCGCCCCCCCCCTCCCCGATGTAGCCACTCCTTCTGGAGCTTACAGGGCTCTTATTACAGGGCCTACTGTAAGTTCTAGTAGGATTGGCTACATCAGGAGGGTGTGGCCTAATATGCAAAGGAGTTCCTGCTACGAAAAAACCCCTGAGCCTGCTTGGCTCTGCACTGGTGTCCATATTAACCAACTGTTATATGAAATTAGAGACTCCTTTCTACCCATTTCATTATCTCAAAAAAAAAAGTTTCTTTTCCAAGCAGTTATCATGATGTTTTGATAACAGGCACATGTATTTCCAGGCAGCTGATGAATCATTTGGCTAAATCAATGCAATTAATCAAGTGTTCTTTGATCAGCCCTGGGGTTGGCCAGGGAAATTCCTACAGACAGGGGTGGAATTCTAGCAGGAGTTCCTTTGCATATTAGGCCACACACCCCTGATGTAGCCAATCCTCCAAGAGCTTACAAAAAAGAACCTTGTAAGCTCTTGGAGGATTGGCTACATCAGGGAGGTGTGGCCTAATACGTAAAGGAACTCCTGCTAGAATTAGGGTTGCCAAATCCAATTCAAGAAATATCTGGGGACTTTGGGGGTGGAGCCAGGAGACTTTGAGGGTGGAGCCAGGAGACATTAGGGTGTGACAAGCATAATTGAACTCCAAAGGGAGTTCTGGCCATCACATTTAAAGGGACGGCACACCTTTTCAATGCCTTCCTTCCATAAGAAATAATGAAGGATAGGGGCACCTTCTTTTGGGGCTCATAGAATTGGACCCCCTGGTCCAATATTTTTGAAACTTGGAGGGTATTTTGGGGAGAGGCACTAGATGCTATACTGAAAATTTGGTGCCTCTACCCCCAAAAACAGCTTCCTCAGAGCCCAGATACCCGCGGATCAATTCTCCATTATTTTCTATGGGAATAAATCTCCATAGGGAATAACAGAGTTCCCAGCAGACATTTCCTTCCCCTCCCCCCATTTTCTGATGACCCTGAAGCGGAGGGGAGGGCCTCCAAACCGGGGGATCCCCTGCCCCCACCTGGGGATTGGCAACCCTAGCTAGAATTCCACAAAAAAGAGCCTTGTAAGCTCTTGGAGGATTGGCTACATCAGGGAGGTGTGGCCTAATATGCAAAGGAACTCCTGCTAGAATACCACCCCTGCCTACAGATGTGGAGGAGGTGGAGATGGGGAAACATTTGGGGGAAGGAAAGGACCTTGGCTGAGAATAATGGCACAGAGTCCCCCCTCCAAAGCAGCCGTTTTCTCCAGAGGACCTGATCTCTGCTACAGATAGAGTAGCCAGCCCCCAGTGGGGCAAGGAGATCTTCCAGAACTGCAATCGATCTCCAGGCAACAGGTACCAGTTTCTAGAGTTGCCAGGTCCAATTCAAGAAATATCTGGGGACTCTGGGAGTAGAGCCACAAGACTTTGGGGGGTGGAGCCAGAAGATATTGGGGGTGGATCCAGGAGCAATTGTGACAAGCATAATTGAACTCCAAGGGAGTTCTGGCCATCATATTTAAAGGGACCGCACACCTTTTAAATCCCTTCCCTCCATTTGGAAATAATGAAGGATAGGGGCACCTTATTTGGGGCTCATAGAATTGGACCTCCTGGTCCAATCTTCTTGAAACTTGGGGGGTGTTCTGAAGAGAGGCACCAGACGCTATGCTGCTAATTTAGTGCCTCTACCCAAAAAAAAAAAACAGCCCACCCCAAACCCCAGATACCCGCAAATCAATTCACCATTATACCCTAGGGGAATCGGTCTCCATAGGGAATAATGGAGTACCCAGCAGACATTTCCCTCCCCTCCCCTGCTTTCTGAGGGACCTTGAAGCGGGGGGGGGGGGAGGCCTCCAAACCGACGGATATCCTGCCTTCTCCAGGGGATTGGCAACCCTAGGTGGAGTCTGGGGAGGTGCTGTTTGGGGAGGGGAAGGACCTCAGCAGAGTGCATAGAACCCACCCTCCAAAGGAGCCGTTTTCTCCAGGGGAACTGATCCCTATTGTTCGAAGCTTGACTATAATAGCAGGAGGTCTCCAGGCCCTACTTGGAGATTGGCAACCCTAGGAAGGGGGCCTGTTTTTCTAACATTCATTTTCTCTCCTTCTTCTGCCCCAGAGAGCTAAGTGTACAGATAATTTTGAACCAACCTTTCATTTTCGTTTTAAGGAAGGTTGTCAACTTACTTTGCCAGCCCCTGCTCCTATGCTTTGGCCTCATCGGCAGACATTCGCAAGCAAGGCAGCCTTCAGTGGCCGATTTCTGCAGATAAAACTGCTGTGAAAGATTCAGGAACTGGCCCAAACTGTCTTATTCTTCCTGGTCAGTTGGCAACTCCATCTGTGTTTCCCACGCCCCACCCCGATTTTACACTGGGGTTGCCAAGTCTCCCGCAGCCTCTGGTGGGGGACTGTTTCCATGCGCACAGAGCGCTCGCGGCATGATGAAGTCACTTGCAAGTGACGTCATCACACCAGCACACTTCAAAAAACAGCCCCCCAGAGACCCGGATTCCCATGGATCAATTTTCCATTATAACCTCTGGGAATCAGTCTCCATAGGGAACAAGGGAGTGCCCAGCAGACATTTCCCTCCCCCTCCGCCTTTCTGATGACCCTGAAGCTAGGGTTGCCAAGTCCGATTCAAGAAATATCTGGGGACTTTGGGGGTGGAGCCAGGAGACTTTGGGGGTGGAGCCAGGAGACATTGGGGTGGAGCCAGGAGCAAGGGTGTGACAAGCATCATTGAACTCCAAAGGGAGTTTTGGCCATTACATTTAAAGGGACTGCACACCTTTTAAATGCCTTCCTTCCATAGGAAATAATGGATAGAAGCACCTTCTTTGGGGGCTCATAAAATTGGATCCCCTGGTCCAATCTTTTTGAAACTTAGGGAGTATTTTGGGGAGAGCCACTGGATACTATACTGAAAATTTGGTGCCTCTACCACAAAAAACAGGGCCCCCGATACCCATGGATAAATTCTTCATTATTTTCTATGGGAATAAGTCTCTATAGGGAATCATGAATACCCAGCAGACATTTCCCTCCCCTCTCCCTGCTTTCTGATCACCCTGAAGCGGGGGGGGGGGAAGGGGGGGAGGGCCTCCAAACTGGGGGATCCCCTGCCCCAACCTGGGGATTGGCAGCCCTACCTGAAGCGGAGGGAGGGCCTCCAAACCAAGAGATCCCCTGCCCCCACCTGGGGACTGGCAACCTTAGAAACCCCCATTGTAATGGCCTCAGAAGTGGGGTCGTTTGGCCCACACAGCGCCACTTTCCCCCCTTTCGGTGTGGGAGACTTAGCAGGTTGTCTGAACCTCAGAGATGAGTGATTCCCTGTCAGGCGCACCAGGCACCTGAGGAGTGAGGAATGCGGGGAAGGGAAGGAAAGCCACATTGCCCCATCCATCAGATGTGCCCTGGGTTGGCTCACCCAGTACTGGCTGCTGTTGACAGGCCCCCGCGGGGGAGTGGGGGGAGGAGATGGCTGATACCAGGACCAGCCGCCTCCTAGTGAAAAAGGCTTTGCGGTGGGGCGGCCCCCTCCTCCCCTCCATGTTCACCACAAAAACCCACACGCATGTGGCCCATGCCTTGGGGCAGACCTGCTGTTTGCAGGCGGAGATGTGCAGATAACGACACACACAAACTCAGTTCAAAGCTACTGGTTGCTTGCTTGACCCTCGAACACTCGTTAGTGTGGATCCACTCACCACTGACAACACACTCAGACCTCCACAGAACCACACAACAGGCACGGAAAAGAACAGCTACTTTTTATACCCTGATTTTCTCTACGCAAAGGAATTCCGCACTAGACCTTTAATCCTGGTTTAGCCCCGTCCGCAAATTTTCATTCTACACTAGAATCATAGAATCGGATAAACCAACGCCATGCCTCTAAGATTCTATTATTTTAGTGTAGAACAGGGGTGGCCAAACTGTGGCTTGGGAGCCACATGTGGTTCTTTCACATACATTGTGTGGCTCCTGAAGCCCCCACCGCCCCGTCAGTCAGTTTGGAGAAGGCATTTGACTCCTTAAATCACTTCTCCGAGCCAGCCAGTGGTTTGAAGAATGCATTTAAAGTTAATGTTGCTTTCTTTCCACCTCTCCTCCCTACCCCAACTATATCCCTCCCTCCCTCCCTCCCTTCCTTCCTTCCTTCCTTCCTTCCGTCCGTCCATCTTGCAGCTCTCAAACATCTGACGTTTATTTTATGTGCCTCTTATGTTAAGCAATTTTGGCCACCTCTGGTGTAGAATGTCAGTTTAGAGACAGGGCTAAACCAGGATTAAAGGTCTAGTGCCAAATTGGTCTCAAAGTAGCTTACAATCACGTTTCGCTTCCTCTCCCCACAACAGAAACCTTGTAGGCAGTGTTCCCTCTAAGCTGAGTTAGTGTGAGCTAGCTCACAGTTTTTTAGTCCCCAGCTCACACATTTTTGTCTTAGCTGAGGAAAAACGGCCCCAGAGCAAACTACTTTATGCAGTAGCCAAATCACTCGCTCAGTACTTCACAAAGTAGAATTTTTGCTCACAAGACTCCAGCTTAGAAAGAACATTGCTTGTAGTGTAGGTGGAGCTGAGAGTTCTGAGAGAACTGTGACTGGCCCGAGGTCACTCACCAAGCCTCATGTGGAGAAGTGGGGAATCAAACCCGGTTCTCCAGATCTGAGTCCACTGCTCTCAAACACTATACCATGTGGCCTTGGTTGGTTGTCCACCAAAGTCAGTCTTGTCTACTCAGACTGGCAGCGGCTCTCCAGGGTCTCTGGTAGCGGTTCTTCGCATGACCTGCTGCCAGATCCTTTAACTGGAGATGCCAGGGATTGAACCTGGGACCTTCTGCATGCCAGGCAGATGCTCTACTACTGAGCTACAGCCCCACTTCCTGGCTCTCCAGGGTCTCAGGCAGAGGTCTTTCCCAGCACCTACTGCCTTATCCTTTCAACTGGAGATGCCGGGGATTGAACCGGGGACCTTCTGCATGCAAAGCAGAGGCTCTACACCTGAGCCATGAGCCCTCCACACTTCTTGACTGCACCCCAGACGCCACAGGGAGGCTTTTGTTGCACATGACTGATGTATCACTGAACTTCCTATGGGTCTTAGGGATGCCAGACTCCAGGTGGCAACTGGAGGTCTCCCAAATTGATCTCCAAATGGCCAAGATCAGTTCCCCTGTAGAAAATGGCTGCTTTGGAGGATGGATAGGGTTGTCGAACTCATTTGTTATGAGGGCTGAATCTCATTTACGCGTGAGAGTATGCGTGAAAGGGCCTTTTCGATCGCAGCTCCACACTGGTGGAACCAACTACCAGATGAAGTGCGGGCCCTGTGGAGTCTTGATCAATTCTGTAGGGCCTGCAAGACTACCCATTTCCAAATGGCCTTCACTTAATGTGGATTTAGTCTACTATATCTGGCCATCATAAACTACTGAGAACATCTAGAGTATAGCACTGTAAATGTTAGTTTTAATTGAAATTTTGATGGTTTTAATTATAATGGTTTTAATTATCAAATTATATATACTGGGATTATGTTTTATATTGTATATTGTAAATTGTAATTTTTATACGTTGTGTGAGCCGCCCTGAGCCTGCTTTGGTGGGGAGGGCAGGATATAAATAAAATATATTATTATTATTATTATTATTATTATTATTATTATTATTATTATTATTATTATTATTATTATTAATACTTTGTTGGGCTGGGCCATGTCAAGTCGGGCCATGATTAGGTAGCAGAGATATAAACTTTTTAAAGGACACAGACAAATATGACTAAAGATTTTTTTAAAAAAACTTAAAATAAAACATGCTTAAAACATTAGCACTTGTTGGTCTCCAAGGTGCTTTCTTTGTATTTCTCCCAGGGGATCCAGGGAACTGGGCAAAGGAAGCTCTGGCTCTTTCCCTCCCTCCCCAGGGGGCCAGGAGGAGCCTCAGCCAATGGAGAAAATTGAGGTTTTGCTCTGTAGCACCTGTGCGATCGAGCAAGCCTGGCAAAGCAAGTTGAGATGCAGAAGGAAGCGAGAGGGAGAAGGAAACAGACAAGAGTAGTTGCTTGGGGGCCTGATAGGAGCCCTCTAGGGGCCTGATGCGCCCCCTGGGCCACATGTTTGACACCCCTGCGCAGCTTTATACTTTGCTGAAGTCCCTCCCCTCCCCCAAACCCTGCCGTCTCCACCCCCAAAAAACCAAGGAATCTCCCAACCCAGAACTGACAACTGTAGTCATTTGATTATTGGATTGTCCTAGTATTTATACTCCAGTTCATTGTCCGCTTACAGCAGGGGACATGATTGCTCTCTGTAAGCATTTGAAGTCCTGTCCTTAGAGGAAGGCAGGGAGCTGTTCTGGTTGGCAGCAGAGGAGAGGACTCGCAATCATGAGTTTAACTTAAGAGTGGGAAGGCAGCGGCTGGATATTAGGAAACACATTTTTACAGGATGAGTTGTTCAGCTGCCGAGGGAGAAGGTGAGCTCCCCCTCACTGGCAATTTTTAAGCAGCAGCTGGACAAAGACTTGTCAGGGATGCTCTAGGCTGATTCTGCATTAGAAGAAGAAGAAGATATTGGATTTATATCCCGCCCTCCACTCCGAAGAGTCTCAGAGCGGCTCACAATCTCCTTTCCCTTCCTCCCCCACAACAGACACCCTGTGAGGTAGATGAAGATATTGGATTTATATCCCGCCCTCCGCTCCGAAGAGTCTCAGAGTGGCTCACAATCTCCTTTACCTTCCTCCCCCACCACAGATACCTGTGAGGTGGGTGGGGCTGGAGAGGGCTCTCACAGCAGCTGCCCTTTCAAGGACAACCTCTGCCACAGCTATGGCTGACCCAAGGCCATGCTAGCAGGTGCAAGTGGAGGAGTGGGGAATCAAACCCAGTTCTTCCAGATAAGAGTCCACACACTTAACCACTACACCAAACTGGCTCTCCTAGGCAGGGGGTTGGACTAGATGGCCTCTATGGACACCTTCCGACGCGACGATTCTATGATCATCGGTTTACATTGGTAGTGGCTTACAGCAATAAACCCATATAGTGAAAGCAAAGGTTAAAAAAAAATTACTGTTTTTTTTTTCATTTATTTAAAACATTTGTTGGCTACCTTTCTTCCTTACGGGGCTCAAATCTCACATCCCAGAGTGCCAGTCAATGTGAGAGACTCACCATAGCTTTTCGAGGGTCTGACTCTCTCCGCTTATCTCAGTACAGCAACCCTGTGAGGCAGCGTCCCCTCTAAGCTGAGTTAGTGTGAGCTAGCTCGCAGTTGTTTAGCCTCCCGCTCACACATTTTTGTCTCAGCTCAGGAAGAATGACCCCAGAGCACACTGATTTATGCACTAGCTCACCACTTTAATGCCAGTAGCTCACAAAGTAGAATTTTTCCTCACAAGACTCTGCAGCTCAGAGGGAACGTTGCTGTGAGGTAAACTGTCACTACAATTAGGTCCATTTTGCAGAGTGGGGGTAAAGGCAGGCAGAACAATAACCAGACTGAGGCCACTGGGAAAGCTGATGGTGGTGGTAAGATTTGAACCTGGAACTGCTAGCTCACCTAGCGCTCTCATAGGGGTGTCACCCTCCAGGTGGTGGGGAGAGACCCCCTGCAAGTAGTCAGGGTTGCCAAGTCCAATTCAAGAAATATCTGGGGACTTTGGGGGTGGAGCCAGGAGACTTTTGGAGTGGAGCCGGGAGACCTTGGGGGAGGAGCCAGGAACAAGGGTGTGACAAGCAGAATTGAACTCCAAAGGGAGTTCTGGCCATCACAATTAAAGGGACCACACACCTTTTAAATGCCTTCCCTTCATTGGAAAGAATGTAGGGGCACCTTCTTCTGGGGCTCATAGAATTGGACCCCCTGGTCCAAATGTTTTGAAACTTGGTGGGTATTTTGGGGAGAGGCGCTGGATGCAATACTGAAAATATGGTGCCTCTGTCTCAAAAAACAGCCCCCCCCAGATACCTGCTGATCAATTATCCGTGATTATACTCTATTGAAATCGGTTTTCCTAGGGAATAATGGAGTGTCCAGCAGACATTTCCCTCCCCGGCCACACTTTCTGATGACCCTGAAGTGGGGGGAGGGCCTCCAAACTGAAGAATCCCCTGCCCCCACCTGGGGATTGGCAACCCTAGGCTACAGAGATCAGTTTCCCTGGAGAAAATCGCTGCTTTGGAGGGTGGAGTCTATGACACTGGACCATGCTGAGGCCCCTCCCCAAACCCCGCCCTCTTTTGGCTTCACCCCCCAAATCTCCAGGAATTTCCCAACCTAGAGCTGGCTACCCTACAAATAACACCTTCCTCAGGGATACTGAGCAGGAATATCAGGGCGTCGTAAAACCTTTCCGGAATGTTACGCCAGCGAAGCAGCGAGTTCCAATTCTGCCAAAGAGAGAAGGCTCCATCACGCATGAAATCTCCTTCAAATCAGCACCGGCCTGTGGTAATCTCCTAACTCAGATAAAGGGGCTTTTTACAGCAGTCTGGCATGCTTTGGGGAGAGCGCATGTTCCTGGAATCCTGTTTGTCTAACCTGCGGGCCTTGCCCCCTTAATCCCACCTACGCGGAGGCCGTCTGTGGTGACTCAGAGGCTAGGAAAAGCCTGGGGGGCGCAAACTGGTTTCAGCCTGTATGCGTGGGGCAGGAATGCCAGCCTCCTGGGGATCTCCCGGAATTACAGCTCATATCCAGACTACAGAGGTCAGTTCTCCTGGAGAAAAGAAATGGTTTGGAGGGTGGAGTCTACGGCATTGCACCCCACCGAGGTCCCCGTCTTCTCCGATCATCACCCCCAAACCTCTCCAGGAGTTTCCCACTCCCCCACCCTGCCTTCAGCCAGGGGGGAACCTAGCAAACCCCAAAATTTGGAATCACACTGCTTTTGTTTCACTGAACACTTTCTTAACTGCTGCGTGCAATTTGGATCTATTGAGGAATCAATTGACCTTTGGGAGAGCAACCTCTTGGTAGGGTTGCCAACCTCCAGGTAGAACCTGGAGACCTCCAACAGTCACAGCTGAACTACAGACTACAGAGCCTCAAGGTGCATCAGAGCGTCATAGCCCAGTGCAAGGTGAGCATCAGGGCGTCATAGCCCTGCTGACATCCCACCCCTCCCCCCATTTCCACACGCCTCAGACTCTGCCCTCAAAGTTCCAGAAAGTTCTCAGACTGAAGTGGATCATCATCATCATCACCTTTCTGTCTATCAATCACCTACCTACCTACCCGTCCGTTCGTCTATTCTATCTATCTATCTATCTATCTATCTATCTATCTATCTATCTATCTATCTATCTATCTATCTATCTATCTATCTGTCTGCCTGTCTATTATCTGTCTGTCTGTCTGTCTATACATCTATCTATCTGCATAGCTGCCTGCTTTGCTGCTCTTCTAAAAGGTTTTGGGAGGCACTTAATTCTGAGAGCCAGTTTGGTGCAGTGGTGAAGTGTGCAGACTCTTATCTGGGAGAACAGGGTTTGATTCCCCACTCCTCCACTTGCAGCTGCTGGAATAGCCTTGGGTCAGCCATAGCTCTGGCAGAGGTTGTCCTTGAAAGGGCAGACTCTTATCTGGGAGAACCGGGTTTGATTCCCCACTCCTCCACTTGCAGCTGCTGGAATGGCCTTGGGTCAGCCATAGCTCTGGCAGAGGTTGTCCTTGAAAGGGCAGACTCTTATCTGGGAGAACCGGGTTTGATTCCCCACTCCTCCACTTGCACCTGCTGGAATGGCCTTGGGTCAGCCATAGCTCTGGCAGAGGTTGTCCTTGAAAAGGCAGCTGCTGTGAGAGCCCTCTCAGCCCCACACACCTCACAGGGTGTCTGTTGGGGGGGAGGAAGGTAAAGGAGATTGTGAGCCGCTCTGTGACTCTGAGTAGAGGGCGGGATATAAATCCAATATCTTCTTCTTCTTGTTCCCTCTTCTATTTTATCCTCACAACAACCCTGTGGGGTAGGCTTGAGTATGTGACAGACCTTAGGTCACCCAGCGAGCTTCCATGGCAGAATGGGGTTTGGAATCTGCCCCACCCACATGAGCACAGATGCACACACACAAAACCGCTTTGAGGACTTCAGCAATTTAGAGTTGCCAGCTCTGAGCTGGGAAATACCAGGAAATTATGGGGGTGGAGCCTGTGAAGGGCGGGGTTTGAAGAGGGGGAGGGGCAGTGCCCTCGTGTCCACCCTCCAACGCAGCCACAGTCTCCAGGGAAACTGATCTTTGCCACCGGGAGATCAGCCGTGATAGCAAGAGATCTCCAGGTGCAACCTGGAAGTTGGCAAACGTACTTCTCAAGACGCCCCAGTCTTTCAGCTAGCAAAACTACAGAACAATTATGTAGGTTTTAAGGCTACTATTACAATTAATATCTGACGAAGGGACCTTTGATTTTGGAGAGCTCACCCCATGGAAATGGAGTGCCCCATGGCGCAGAGTGGTAAAGCTGCAGTACTGCAGTCGGAGCCCTCTGCTCACGACCTGAGTTCGATCCCAGTGGAAGCTGGGTTTAGGTAGCCGGCTCCAGGTTGACTCAGCCTTCCATCCTTCCGAGGTCGGTCAAATGAGGACCCAGCTTGCTGGGGGGGGAAAGTGTAATGACCAGGGAAGGCAAACCACCCCATAAAAAGGTCTGCCGTGAAAACGTTGTGAAAGTAGCGTAACCCCAGAGTCAGAAAGGACTGGTGCTTTCACAGGAGACCTTTCCTTTCTAAGGGACCTTTGATTCTGGAGAGCTCACCCCATGGAAATCTTGTGGTTCTGAAGGGCTTTTGGATGTGAATTATGCTCTTCTGATTCAACATTCTGCCAAAGGTACGTTCAAGCAGGGGTAGAAATCTATCAGGAGCTCCTTTGCATATTAGGCCACACACCCCTGATGTAGCCAATCCTCCAGGAGCTTACAAAAAGGAGCCTTGTAAGCTCTTGGGGGATTGGCTGCATCAGGGGTGTGTGGCCTAATATGCAAAGGAGCTCCTGCTAGAATTCCACCCCCGCATTCAGGGGAGTCACCGTTTCGGTCTGAGGAACAATGTTTGAGTGCAGGGGCACCTTGAAGATCAACACAGTTTAATTCCGGGTATCAGCTTCGGTGGGCGTGTCTCTGAAGAATTAGATTGTGTGACATTGGACTCAAACTTGACACTGTTAAAGAGTAAGCAATTATAAGCAGGTCTACTCAGAACCTAGGGTTGCCAGCCTCCAGACGGGGCCTGGAGATCTCCCGATTTAAAACAGCTGACCTCCAGCTGGCAGAGATCAGCTCCCCCCCCCCGAAGAAAACAGCTGCTTGGAAGGGTGAACTCCAGGGCAGGGGTGGCCAAACTGTGGCTCGGGAGCCACATGTGGCTCTTTCATACATATTATGTGGCTCTTGAAGCTCCCTCTGCCCCATCAGCTGGCCCGGAGAAGGCATTTTGTCTCTTTAAATCACTTCTCCAAGACAAGCCAACTGGCAAGTTGGACAATGCCTTTAAAGTTGCTTTCTTTCTACTTCTCTCTCCTCGCCCCACGCGTTTGCCTTCCTGCCTTCCTTGCAGCTCTCGAAGATCCAACATTCATGTCTTGCGGCTCTCGAAACATCCGACGTCCGTATCTTGCGGCTCTCAGCCAACTGACGTCTATTCGAGGTGGCTCTTACATTCAGCAGGTTTGGCCACCCTTGCTCACCCCGCCCTCTCCCAGATCCACCCCAAAATCTCCAGATATTTTCCAACACAGACCTGGCAACCTTACTCAGGCCTCCTCAGTGCATCTTATCCCCCAGAAGAGAGCTTTTTCAATTGGGCTGATAGTTTGGGGGGTGGGAGGGAGGGTGGAGTGGGGTGGAATGCATCTCAAACAAAGACGTCCCTCACATTTCCCCCAGAAAGACAGGGACCTTCTTCGAAACGTGACCCCCTTCCCCCCCCTGCCTAATGCTGACCTTTACCCCCAAGACTGGGGGTGGGTGGGTGTTGCTTCATCTTGATGGAACACAGCTGGAATGCGGAATATGTGAGCTCTGGGTAGGGAAGCAGGAGGCAAGCGCTGACCTGTGAGTGGCAGGGAGGGAGAGGTCACGGCCGGGCTGCTGCTGCTAGTGCTGCTACGTCACCAGAAGCCATTCCCAAACTTTCTTCATGCAGGGAAGCCCTCCCCACCCCACGAAGGAACCCCCAGCTTCTCCGAAGAAAGCCCCTCTGCATTGCAAAGGCTTCTGGGTTGTAGAACAAAGTTTAGAGTCCAGGGGCTCCTTTAAGATCTACAAGGTTTTATCCAAGTATGAGCTTCTGTGCGCACGCACACTTCCTCGGAAACATAGAAAGGGAAGATAACCATTCAAACATAAAGACAGAGGCTGCACAGCAAATACGGTTGCCCGGTCCAATTCAAGAAATATCTGGGGGCTTGGGGGGTGGAGCCAGGAGACATTAGGGGTGGAGCCAGGAGCAAGGGTGTGACAAGCATAATTGAACTCCAAAGGGAGTTCTGGCCATCACGTTGAAAGGGACCGCACACCTTTTAAATGCCTGCCCTCCTTTGGAAATAATGGATAGGGACACATTCTATCAGGGCTCATAGAATTGGACCCCCTTGTCCAATCTTTTTGAAACTTGGAGGGTATTTTGAGAAGTGGCATCAGATGCATGCTGCAAATTTGGTGCTTCTACCTCAAAAAACAGCCCCCCCCCAGAGCCCCATATATCCGTGGATCAATTTTCCATGATACTCTATGGAAATCGGTCTCCATAGGGAATAATGGAGTGCCCAGCAGACATTCTGGGCAAAGGGGACCCAATAGATGTTGTTTACCTTGACTTCCAGAAAGCTTTTGATAAAGTTCCTCATCAAAGGCTCCTTAGTAAGCTCGAGAGTCATGGAGTAAAAGGACAGGTCCTCTTGTGGATCAAAAACTGGCTAATTAAAAGGAAGCAGAGAGTGAGTATAAATAGGCAGTCTTTGCAGTGGAGGACGGTAAGCAGTAGGGTGTCGCAGGGCTGAGTACTGGGTCCCACGCTCTTTAACGTGTTCATTAATGATCTGGAGTTGGGAGTAAACACTGAAGTGGCCAAGTTTGCAGATGACACTAAATTGTTCAGGGTGATGAGAACCAGAGAGGATTGTGAGGCACTCCAAAGGGATCTGTTGAGGCTGGGTGAGTGGGCATCAACGTGGCAGATGAGGTTCAATGTGGCCAAGTGCAAAGTAATGCACATTGGGGCCAAGAATCCCAGCTACAAATACAAGTTGATGGGTTGTGAACTGGCAGAGACTGACCAAGAGAGAGATCTTGAGGTCGTGGTAGATAACTCACTGAAGATGTCAAGACAGTGTGCGATTGCAATAAAAAAGACCAACGCCATGCTGGGAATTATTAGGAAGGGGATTTAAAACAAATCAGCCAATATCATAATGACCCTGTATAAATCGATGGTGTGGTCTCATTTGGAATACTGTGTTCAATTCTGGTCACCGCACCTCAAAAAGGATATTATAGCATTGAAAAAAGTGCAGAAAAGGGCAACTAGAATGATTAAAGGTTTGGAACACTTTCCCTATGAAGAAAGGTTAAAACACTTGGGGCTCTTTAGCTTGGAGAAATGTCGGTGACATGATAGAGGTTTACAAGATAATGCATGGGATGGAGAAAGTAGAGAAAGAAGTACTTTTCTCCCTTTCTCACAATACAAGAACTCGTGGGCATTCAATGAAATTGCTGAGCAGTCAGGTTAAAATGGATAAAAGGAAGTACTTCTTCACCCAAAGGGTAATTAACATGTGGAATTCATTGCCACAGGAGGTGGCGGCTATAAGCATAGCCAGCTTTAAGAGGGGATTGGATAAAAATATGAAGCAGAGGTCCATCAGTGGCTATTAGCCACAGTATATATATATTTGTGTGTGGCCACTGTGTGATACAGAGTGTTGGACTGGATGGGCCATTGGCCTGATCCAACATGGCTTCTTTTATGTTCTTTTGTTCTTATTCCCCCCCTTCCCGCTTTCTAATGACCCTGAAGCGGGGGGAGGGCCTCCAAACTGGGGGATCCCCTGCCCCCACCTGGGGATTATACAACCAAACAAAGAGCAATGTGGAAAATGGGAGCAGGGAAAAGGTTATACAAAACCTCCGCGTAGACCAGTCTCAAACAGTACAACGGTAGTATTATATGTCTGGTGATATATCCAGTACTATGGTTAATTAACCATACTGAAAGCGATTATGGACACTAGCATCTCAACTGTAAAATGTCTTCTCAAGCTTGTAGAAACAAATGCGAAACGTGGGAATAAGTACAACCTCGTCACGTATGATTCTTGGTGCCTTGCTGTATTGAAGAATTTGTTTGGAAAATAGGTCTCCATGGAGAACTCTGCTATTGGACATGTCAGCTGCACCCATCTAATAAGGATAAAAGGACATTTAGTTGGACATTTATGTGCACTTTGAGAGACTTTGAGCGAGGTGGTTGATATTCCTTGGCCTGTTTCCATTGTGAATTTTGGCTGTGAATATTTGTGGGGAAATCATCTACAACTATATATATATATTATAGAATAATAATCCCGTTGTATTGTTTGAGGCTGCTCTACGCGGTGGTTTTGTATAACCTTTTCCCTGCAACCCTAGACACGTAGAAATGGAAGATAACTGTTCAAACATATAGGCAGAGGCTGAACAGCAAATTACCATGTCACGTGATAAAGTTATTTGAAAATAAAAAGGTCAAGGTAATCCCCTGTGCAAGCACCAGTCGTTTTAGTCTCTGGAGTGACGTTTTTCACGGCAGGCCTTTTTACGGGGTGGTTTGCCATATGCAGAGACAAAACAGGAATAACGAGTTAAGTTTGTAAGGTCAACAGTGGTTTGGATTTAATTAAGGGGGAACAACGGTGAGGCAATAAATATGTCAAAATCGTCTATAAACGTGGAAAGAATCCTTTCTCTTTGTGGGAATGGACCTTCTGTGAAGCACTGATCTGGAGCTAATGAGTCAGCAACTGTCTTTGCCAGGACAGGATGTATTTTGAAGACGCAAAGATGTGCCCCTCCGAACCAGAGCTGCTATATCCATTGCTGTTCTCTTCTCGCTGAGCCCGTCTGCATTTCCAAACCATTCCATGCTAATCTTTGTCTCTCTCAGAGGACGGACACCTGTGTTGTCGTGCTCATAGCTAAAGATGTTACACTGCATCAGGTGCAGACGTGTGGGACAGTACTTTGTGGTGGATCAGCCCCGCGTCCATCCTTCCCCTTTTGTTAACTTCCTGAAGCATCAACAGACTCAGTAAAGTTCCTCCTAGGGACATTCTCCGAAGTTTAAAGGCCTCAAATGACACAAAAGAGGCACAAGAAAAAGACCGGAGCAATCTTTACCAAAGGCTAACAATTATGCGTGCTGGTGTACTCATTTGGTAGAAAGTCGGTGACCCGCTCTGAAGCCAGTTTGGTGTAGTGGTTAAGTGAGTGGACTCTTATCTGGGAAAACCGGGTTTGATTCTCCACTCCTCTGCTTGCAGCTGCTGGAATGGCCTTGGGTCAGCCGTAGCTCTCACAGAGCAGTCCTTGAAAGGGCAAGTTCTGTCAGAACTCTATCAGCCCCACCCTCCTCACAGGGCGCCTGTTGTGGAGGAAATTGTAAGCTGCTGAGAATATGAAATTCAGAATGGAGGGGGGGAATAAATCTATGGTCTTCTTCTTCTCTACAAGGGTCAGGACTTTTTCAGTCCATGGGGTGATTCATTAAGTCAAACAAACAAACAAACAAAATAAGTGTTTTGCATGTGTGCATATATATGTGTGTGTGTGTGTGAAGAAAGGCCTTGGGAGTAATTTTAAAGAATAGCTTCTCTTTTTTTAACACTGTGTTGAAGGTGGAGAGTGCTATTTTGATTTTTTGTCTCTGGCAGGAAAAACCTTCTTGGGCCATTTCCAGGGTGTGATGAAAGGGAGCATAATGTGTTGAGAGAAATCAGCCACAGTTAGCATTCTTTTGGACTGGCTTTTGTGTATTCCTTAAATCTTTTGAACTTGGACACACGAAGCTGCTTTCTACTGAATCAGATCCTTGGTCCATCAAAGTCAGTATTGTCTAGTCAGACTGGCAGTGGCTCTCCAGGGTCTCAGGTGGAGATCTTTCCCATCCCCTCCTGCCTGGTCCTTTTAACTGGAGATGCTGGGGATTGAACCGGGGACCTTCTGCATGCCAAGCAGATACTCTACCACTGAGCTACAGCCTCACTTCATAGCTCTCCAGGGTCTCAGGCTGAGGTCTTTCCCATCCCCTCCTGCCTGGTCCTTTTAACTGGAGATGCTGGGGATTGAACCGGGGACCTTCTGCATGCCAAGCAGATACTCTACCACTGAGCTACAGCCTCACTTCATAGCTCTCCAGGGTCTCAGGCTGAGGTCTTTCCTATCCCCTCCTGTCTGGTCCTTTTAAGTGGAGATGCTGGGGATTGAACCTGGGACCTTCTGCATGCCAAGCAGAGGCTCTACCACTGAGCCACAGCCCCATTTCATGGCTCTCCAGGGTCTCAGGCGGAGGACTTTCTCATCCCCTCCTGCCTGGTCCTTTTAACTGGAGATGGTGAGGATTGAACCGGGGAACTTCTGCATGCAATGCAGATACTCTGCCATTGAGCCACATCATCATCATCATCATCTGGTATTGTGTGTGAAATAGCCAGGAGATCTGAAGATTGTCTGGTAGCTCCAAGTTCTAGCTCTTACCGTCATGCTAGTAGTGAGCTAGACTTGTTTTTCGGGACTGAGAGAATTCTGAGAGAACTGTGACTGGCCCAAAGTCACCCAGCTGGCTTCATCTGGAGGAGTGCAGAATCAAACCAGTTTGGTGTAGTGGTTAAGTGTGTGGACTCTTATCTGGACGAACAGGGTTTGATTCCCCACTTCTCGTTAGCTGCATGACCTTGGTTGTTATAACTCTGTCAGAGCTGTTCTCTCAAGAGCAGTTTTCAGAGAGCTCTCTCAGCCCCACCTACTTTACAGGGTTTCTGTTGTGGGGAGGGGAAGGGAAAGAAGATTATCAGCTGCTTTGAGACTCCAAGTGAAGGCCGGGGTATAAATCAAATCTCCTCCTCTTCCTCTTTTCTCCTCCTCCTCCTCCACATTAGTCCGCTGCTCTTAACTGCTACATGAAACAGCCCCTCACTCAGGAACACAGTTCTGGTTGACTTGGTGTCAGGGGGTGTGGCCTAACATGCAAATAAGTTCTCCCAAAAGCCCTGTATCCATCCATCCATCACTTTTTTTGTAGAAAAAGCCTAGCAGGAACTCATTTGCATCTTAGGCCACACACTCTGATGCCAAACCAACTGGAACTGCATTCCTGTGCATTCCTGCTGGGAAAAAACCCTCTGTCTGTCTGTCTATCTATCTATCTCATGCTTTTTTGTAGAAAAAGCCCAGCAGGAACTCATTTGCATATTAGGCCATACCCTCTGACATGACCAGATGTGATATTGCCTGTTCAGTAGGTTAGTTTTTGCATATTGACACCAAACAGTACAGTGGAGCCGGAGCCTTGGCCAAGCTAGCTGGAACTGCTTTCCTGTGCGCTCCTGCTCAAAAAAAGCCCTATATCCATCCATCCATCCATCCATCCATCCATCCATCCATCCATCCATCCATCCATCCATCCATCCATCCATCCGTCCACCCACCCACCCACCCACCCATCCCTCCATCCACCCATCCCTCCCTCCTCCACCCATCCCTCCCTCCCTCCACCCATCCATCCCTCCCTCCACCCATCCATCCCTCCCTCCATCCCTCCACCCACCCACCCATCCATCCCTCCCTCCCTCCATCCACCCATCCATCCCTCCCTCCTTCCCTCCATCCATCCCTCCATCCGTCCATCCCTCCGTCCGCTCACCCGTCCGTCCGTCCCTCCCTCCATCCCTCCATCCAGTGGAGTTACCATTTGGATTTGCTGCCTCTGGCACCCAAATATTTCATTTACTTTTCCTGGTTCCCTGGGAACTCAAAGCAGCCTACGTCCATTCTCCTCTACTTTATCCACACAACAACGCTGCAAGGTATGCTAGCCTGAGCATGAGCAATGGGTCTGTAATCCCCCTGTGAGCTTCCAGGGTAGCGTGGGGATCTGAAGCTGAGTCTCCCAGATCCTAGTCAGTCAGTCTTCACCACCACACCACACTGGCCATCTCTGCACATGTGTGTGTTACTCTTGCCTTCTCCTCGCACACATTTCTGATTTCCAGAACCTGATTGGGCAGCTATTCCAATTAGGTTGGTTCGGTCCAATTCCCAGCGGAGGGGGGAGCCTAGATTCTGACCCCAGGTCTTAAGAACATGTTGGATCAGGCCAATAGCCCATCCAGTCCAACACTCTGTGTCACACAGTGGCCAAAAAAACCCCAAGTGCCATCAGGAGGTCCGTCAGTGGTGCAAGGACACTAGAAGCCCTCCCACTGTTGCCCCCCCCCCAAGCACCAAGAATACAGAACATCACTGCCCCAGACAGAGAGTTCCAACAATACACTGTGGCCAATAGCCACTGATGAACCTCTGCTCCAGATGCTGATCCAATCTCCTCTTGAAGCTGGCTATGCTGGTAGCTGCCACCACCTCCTGTGGCAGTGAATCCCACGTGTTAATCACCCTTTGGGTGAAGAAGGACTTCCTTTCATCTATTCTAACCCAACTGCTCAGCAATTTCATCGAATGCCCACGAGTTCTTGTATTGTGAGAGAGGGATAAAAGTTCTTCTTTCTCTACCTTCTCTTATCCTTTGGGGACAGCACACAGTGAACGTTCTGGCACTTCCCAGGTCCTCAACCTGCTCTGTTTACGATTCGTGTTCTTGTTTGGACTGGCTGTCCTTGGGCCCTTCCTATCTGGCCCGGGGGAGCTGAGCTGTGCGTTTACCATCGGATTCAGCAGGGCAGGCGTGAATTTGGGGAAGATCCCAAGGCAGCCAGATAGGAAAGGGGGTGGTGGTGGTTGTGGTGACCTTGCGGGGGGGGGGGGGCAGGCTGCTGAGTGAGATGCCAAAATGAAGGCTGAAGAGTCTGGCAGGAAGTAGATGCTCACACCAAAGACTTGAAGGTATCCAAAAAGGATCCCTGGGGTTTTTTTTAGCCTGTTCTTATGCTTCCTTTCCTTCTTTTTTGAGAGGGCCAGTGTGGCGTAGCCAGGGGTGGAATTCTAGCAGGAGCTCCTCTGCATATTAGGCCACACCCCCTGATGTAGGCAATCCTTCAAGCGCTTACAGTAGACCCTGTAAGAAGAGCCTTGGAAGCTCTTGGAGGATTGGCTACATCAAGGGGATGTGGTCTAATATGCAGAGGAGCTCCTGCTAGAATTCCACCCCTGGGCGTAGCAGTTCAAGCGTTGGGCTAGGCTCTGGAAGACCTGGGTTTGAATCCCTGCTCTGCCCTGAAAGCTTGATGGGTGCCCTGGGGCCAGTCACACGCCCTCAGCCTAACCTATCCCACAGGGTTGTGGTGAGGATAAAACGGAGGGGAGGAGAAGGTGGGGAACTCCTTTGGATCCCCAGCTGGGAGAAAGCCGGGGTGTAAATAAAGTAAGTAAAGAATTAAAGAATAGGGAAGAAAAAGAAGAAGAAGAAGAAGAAGAAGAAGAAGAAGAAGAAGAAGAAGAAGAAGAAGAAGATGATGATGATGATGATGATGATGATGTTGGATTTATATCTCACCCTACACTCTGAATCTCAAGAGTCTCAGAGCAGCTTAGAACCTCCTTTCCCTTCCTCCCCCCCAACAGACACCCTGCGAGGTGGGTGGGGCTGAGAGAGCTCTCCCAGATGCTGCCCTTTCAAGGACAACTCTGTGAGAGCTATGGCTGACCCAAGGCCATTCCAGCAGCTGCAAGGGGAGGAGTGGGGAATCAAACCCATTGCTCCCAGATAAGACTCCGTGTACTTAACCACTACACCAAACTGGCACCAAACGGAAAGAGATTGCAGTGAGGAGAAACCCCTTTCCAATCCCAGCCAGCACCCATTTATTTAGTTAATTCTGATTGTGGGGCAACACTAAACTATAGGGCTGCCAGGTGGCCACTGCTAGGGGGATGGGAGGGTAGGGTTGCCAGATCCAGGTTGGGAAATTCCTGGAGATTTGGGGATGGAGCCGGGGGGAGGACGGGGGCCTCAGTCGGGTGCAATGTCATAGACTCCCTCCTCCAAACCATCCATTTTCTCCAGGGGAGCTGATCTCTGTAGTAGTCTGGAGATGAATTGTAATTCCAGGGTATTCTCCAGGTCCCACCGGGGGGGGGTTGGCATCCCTACTAGACAGCTTGCAGTGAACTCCAAAGTATGCCTACTCAGAAGTAAAACTCTGAAATACGCAGCTGCAAAGGGGAAAAGGAACATGCAGACGGGGAATCTCTGTTCTTATTCTCAAATTCTGATGGGGGTGGATGTCTGGGGACTCAGCGCTGAACCGCTTGGACTGAAGTGGTTTATTCCGGAGCAGGGGTGGCCAACTTGCAGCTCGAGAGCCACACGTGGCTCTTTCACACATACTGGGTGGCTTGGAGAAGGCGTCTGTCTCTTTAAATCACTTCTTCAAGCCAAGCCAGCTTGTGACTTAGAGCAGCGGTCACCAACCTTTTTGGCACCAGGGACCAGTTTTGTGGAAGACAATTTTTCCACGGACCAGGGTGGGGGAGCGATAGGGTTGCCAAGTCCAATTCAAGAAATATCTGGGGACTTCGGGGGTGGAGCCAGGAGACATTAGGGGTGGAGCCAAGATCAAGGCTGTGACAAGCATAATTGAACTCCAAAGGGAGTTCTGGTCATCACATTTAAAGGGACGGCACACCTTTTCAATTCCTTCCTTCCATAGGAAATAATGGATAGGGGCACCTTCTTTTGGGGCTCATAGAATTGGACTCCCTGGTCCAATCTTTTTGAAACTTGGGGGGTATTTTGGGGAGAGGCACTAGATCCTATACTGAAAATTTGGTGCCTCTACCCCCAAAAACAGACCCCCCCCAGAGCCCCAGATACCTGCGGATCAATTCTCTATTATTTTCTATGGGAATAAATCTCCATAGGGAATAACAGAGTTCCCAGCAGACATTTCCCTCCCCTCCCCCCCCCCCCCGCTTTCTGACGACCCTGAAGCGGGGGGAGGGTCTCCAAACCAGGGGATCCCCTGCCCCCACCTGGGGATTGGCAACCCTAGGGAGCGATGGTGTTGGGGTGGTACAATTGTGCACTTTATTTTGGTCAAGTGTTTGGACTCTTATCTGGGAGAACCTGGTTTGATTCCCCACTCCTCCACTTGCAGCTCCTGGAATGGCCTTGGGTTAGTCATAGCTCTCGCAGAGTTGTCCTTGAAAGGTCAGCTTCTGGGAGAGCTCTCTCAGCCCCACCCACCTCACAGGGTGTTTGTTGTGGGGGAGGAAGATAAAGGAGATTGTGAGGCAGTCTGAGATTCGGAGTGGAGGGAAGAATATAACTCTAATGTCTTATCATTATTATTACTACTACTTCTTTGTAATATATAATGAAATAATCATACAACTCACGGCCCGGTTGCTAAGAGGCCACAGCCCAGGGGTTGGGGACCCCTGACTTAGAGAATGCATTTAAAGTTAAAATTGCTTTGTTTCCACTTCTCCCGCCCTCCCCTTCCCCCTACTATTTTCCTTCCTTCCTGCTCTCAAACATCTGACATTCATGTCTTGCGGCTCTCAAACATCTGACATTTATTCTGTGTCGCTCTTACCTTAAGCAACCTTGGCCACTCCTATTCTAGAGTTTGCCAAGACAAAACGCAAGGCTGGAGACCAGCAGCCCCTTCAAGGGCCTAATTTGGAACATCACCGGTTCCAGCTCTGCACTGTGGCCTGATTTGTCGTCTTCCACCTGAAATGGAGTAATTTTGTGGTTTTAATTGTTTATTTACTTCCAATTTTATCGCTTATTGTTATTGTCACGGGTCTGTTGTGATCCGCCCTGAGCCCTTTCGTGGGATAGGGCGGAGTAGAAATTAACATAAACAAACAAACACTGTTTCCCGGGGAACAAAGGAGGAGTCAAGTTCACCTTTTAAGCCCAACAACGTTTTATTCAGAACGTCAGCTTTCGCGCGCTCCAAGTCTGCCGAAGTGTGCTTGGAGCACACGAACGCTTACGTTTTGAATAAAACATCGTTGGTCTTAAAGGCCCACTTGACTCCTCCTTTGTTCTACCGCTTCTGACCAGCACGGCTGCCCACTTGGATCCATTTCCTGGGGGGAGGCTTTGGCGAGCCTTCTTTGCAAGGACTGCTCGGAGCCAATGCCCCCAAACAAAGCAAAGGCGAGCTGGCCTCGGAGCATGTGCAGAGCGTCTTGGGCACCTCCGAGCAACCCCAGGGCCCAGCGGTCGGGCTTTGGGACTCCGGGGCTTCAAGCCAGAGGCCGCGGCCGAACTTTCCCCGGGGGAAAAGCCACTTTGCACCGCCGGCCCCGGCTGCAGCTTGGCGCTCGGGCGCTTTTGCAGCACCGCAGGCGGGCGGGCAGGCTGGGGCCAGGGGCTGGCGGGCGGAGCCGGTGGCAGGCGGGGCGAGAGGGCCGGGGATTGGGCTGAGCCGGCGCCGGGGGCGGGCCGAGGGGCGGTGCCGGCAGGCGGGGGCAAGAGGCGGCGAGCGGCAGCTCAAGCAGCCACCGACCTAGCGAGCCGCTGCTGCCGGAGTGGACCTCGCCGCCGCCGCCGCTCCTCTCTTGCAAAGTCGCAGCAGCATGGGCGGCCGCCGCTCCCCGAAGGCGCTCCTTTGGCCGGGGCCCCTGCTGGCTCTCTTGCTGCTCGCCTGCCCAGGTGAGGACGGGGAGGGAGGCGGGCGGGCGGTGCGCCCTCGAGGCTGCAGAGGCTCGGGAGCAAGAATTCTGCTTTGGGAGCGACTGGCGTGAAAGTGGGGGGCTCCTGCACGGATTGGTGCGCTCTGGGGCCATTCCCCTCCCCTCCCGAGCTAAGACAAAAAAGTGGGAGCTGGAGGCTGCAAATCTGGGCGCTGGCTCCCGCTAACTCAGCTTAGGGGGGGCGCTGGCGGGGAGAGGCCGTGCGCCCTGGTGCCCGCCGTGCGCCCTCTGACCGCGCCAAACCTCACCAAAGGCGCTCTTGGCACGCAGAAGGGGGCGCGCCGAGCTCTTCCCCGACAAGCCTCCGCCCCTATTTTAAAATCTGGGGATTCACCTGCCGCCCCCTTCCCTAGGCTTGCAAGACCCCTCCCCTTCCTCGTGGCGCCGTTCTTTCCCAGCCCCACCGTGGTCTCGTTCCCCTCCCACCTCGCTTGTTTCAACTTTACTTTTTTGGGGTGGGGGGGGGTCGTCTTGCACCTGCGCTCTGCCGTCTGCAAACCCGGCTCCGCGTCTCCCCACCCCGCCGCGGGCGTAAACTAGAGGCGTGGGGCGCGCGGGCAATCTACCTGACCTCCCCCCCCCCCCCTTGGCGTAAACTGGAGGTGTGGGGCGCGCGAAGGGGCGGGCTTCAGTTGTGCCTTCCCAACCTTGAAGATGGGAGGGTGGCGGTGGCTGGGGTGAGGGGAAGATTAGCTGTCCAGATGGAATCTGTGGCATTGGAGTGTATATGTGAGCGTCGGGGGTGGGGGTGGAAGGCTATGGGGCAGGACTTCATCTGCGTGGGGTGGTGGTGGAAGGCTATGGGGCTGGTCTGAGGACAGGTATTATCTGCCTCTTGCCCCCTTTGCATTCCACTCCGCCCCTCCAGTTAATATTTCTGAACCTCCTTGGCAAAGAGAAATGCTTCTCTCCCCCCCCACCCCCGCACAGTTATGGGGGTAGTGATTTTTTGTGTGCCTTGCTCTGCTTCCCTTCCTTTCCCCATTCCTGGGCATCTCTTCCCCCCCCCCCCCCCCCCCACACACACACTGCCTCTTCCTGGCTCCTTCTTACTCAGCCGTGACTTAGCCTTTCTTAAGTGACTCACTGGCAAGGTGATGTGATGGGAACTGCAATGCCAAGAGGGGAAAACATAAGGGAGGTGTCATCTGAAGAACCCCCCCCCCTTTCCACCCGTATCTGTTGCATGGCGCTTCTCCACATGGGGATGTGGAGCGCTGAGTTTGGAGATATTGAACCCTGCCACGCCTGCTTCTAGGGTTGCCAGCCTCCAGGCGGGTACGGAGATCTGGAATTGCGGCCGATCTCCAGATGACGGGGATCATTTTCCCCTGGAGAAAATGGCCACTTTGAAGGGCAGACCCCAAGGCATTATACCCTACTGAGGTCTCTCTCTAGATTCCACCCCCCAAATCTCCAGGAATTCCCCAGCCCAGAGTTGGCAATTGCATCTACTTCATTCGCCAATACCTGCTGTTTTATTTTGAACACACTGGCTTGGGATTACAAACTCATTTGGTTTGTATGTTCTGGTCTCCAAATCGCCATCCTCTCTCTCTCTCTCTCTCTCTCTCTCTCTCTCTCTGGTGTATTTTTGTCCCTTCCTTCTGCTTGGAAACTTTGATTAACATCCCCACCCTTTAAACCTCCCCCCCTCCCAGCCTTTTGCTATGGTCTGATTTTAAAGGAGTTACCAATACTAGTCCGCATGAATGTGGAGTTTTGCTTGGAACAGATGGGTGAGGCTCAGACGCAGAACCTGTCTTGAATCACGGGTGGCCAAACTGTGGCTCGAGAGCCACATGTGGCTTTGACATATATTGTATGGCTCTTGAAGCCCCCGCTGCCACGTCAGCTGGCTTGGAGAATGCATTTAAAGTTAAAGTTGCTTTCTTTCTACCTCTCTCCCTACCCCATCCATTTGCCTTCCTTCCTCCCTCCTTCCTGTCTTGCGGCTCTCAGAAACATCTGACGTTTATTCTACATGGCTCTTACTTTAGGCAAGTGTGACTGCCCCTGGTATGAATGAAAGACGAGTGCTTTTCAACATGTGCAGAGTGCGTTTCTCCGTTTAGGGAGAGATGGGAGCAGAGGACATTGGTGGAAGTTTGAACGCCAGCTTCGCTTCTTGAAAAAAACAGAAACACGCCCAGCAAACACAAAAGATGCAATCTGGCCCTTAACCCAAAACCGGAATAAACCTTTGATTCTCGCAGAAAAATAAAACAGAAGTCCGGTGGCCCTTTTAAGACTACCCGTATCTATCTGCTGTTTTGCAGTTTGAGATAACAGCACCTTGGTGGTTTCCTTCTTGGCCCTACCCACTAGGCTCTGCTCTCCTTCCCGCCACAGAGGAGGGGGACTCCCTGGATCTCTCGCTTCTCTTCACCTCTCCCACCAACTTCAGGCGCCTCCCCTGGCACTGGCTTCACCCAGAGGCCTGGCATGTAAGGGAGGATGTTTATCTAACCGAGGTGGGGGTTTGGATGCCAAAGCTGCCCAGCTGGGGCGTGGAGGGAGAGGGGGGGAGGGACTGGACGCTGCTGGAATGAGGGAGGAGCCCTCCGGGTAGTCACGAGAGAGGGGGGCTTCTCCAGGCACTCCTAAGTCCCCAAGGGTCCCCTCCCAGCAGCTGAAGGACAGGGAAAGATGCTCTTCCCCAAACATGCCCCTGCTGGTTATTTGCTCAGTACGAGTGCCTCTCGCATTCCAGGTTCTCAGCGTTAGCTTTTCCCACCCTCCTGGGCTTGGTCAAAGTGTGGGGGGGGGGGAAGAGCAGAGAAGTTTGCTCCTCTCAAAGTTCTTCCCCTGACCAGGTGGAGGCAGCACAAAAGAGGATGGAGGGTCCCGGGGGTGATGGTTTCACGGGTCTTCTAGTTCTGAGCCCTACGTATCCCTTTGCAGTCCTTGATTTCAAAGAAGAAAAGTAGCTCCGGTGCTAAAGTGGGAACTGTGTGTTCTTATGAAATGGGGAACAGGGTTCCTGACCCCATTTTGGAACATTCCTGGGGTTTTTTTTGGGGGGGGGTGGAGCCTGGGGATGGGGGGCTTGGGGAGGGAAACAACCTCAGTGGGGTATGATGCCATAGAGTCCACCCCCTAGAGTAGCTGTTCTCTTGCAGGGAGCTTATCTCTGTCATCTCATAGACCAGGGGTGGCCAACGGTAGCTCTCCAGATGTTTTTTTTGCCTACAATTCCCATCAGTCCCAGCCAGCATGGCCAATGGCTGGGGCTGATGGGATTTGTAGGCAAAAAAAAATCTGGAAAGCTACCGTTGGCCACCCCATCATAGAATCATTGAATAATAGAGTAGGAAGGGACCTCCAGGGTCATCTAGTCCAACCCCCTGCACAATGCAGGAAACTCACAAATGCCTCCCCCTAAGTTCACAGGATCAGCATTGCTGTCAGATGGCCATCTAGCCTCTGATTAAAAACCTCCAAAGGAGACCTCACCACCTCCCGAAGAAGCCACTGAGAAGGGGTTGTAATTCTGTAGTACAACAGGGGACGAGTTGTAATTCTGGGGAGGGGGATCTCTAGGCCCTGCCTGGAGGTTGGCAGCCCTAGTTGTCGGCCTGCGAGGAGCTTTTTAGGGAAGAAATTGTCTCTGACGACAGACTAGTCCGTTTGACTTACATAAGGCTTGGTCCTCACGTTGTAACCTCCTGATCTGGAATTCCTGTCCCCAGGCCCGGATGTGTGAGGACGGGCTTGTTGTAGATTGACAGGAGGCAAAGGCACTCTGCACATTCTCAGAGGCGTTCTTGGCCACTTCTGGAACCAGACTCTGGATCCGTATCAGGATTTTCCTGCAGTCACCACATCCTCTCGCGCATATTTGTCTTCCCCTGGGGGTTTATCCGTTTGAATTGATAGGTCTCTGAAGGAAGTAAGATAGGGCAGGCCCTTCCTCCCCCCCCCCCCCCCCCCCGCTCCACACACACACAACTGAATATTAGGGAAGAGATATGGAATTGGCCCTATGGAGAGACTGCAAGGGATCCTTCTTCTCCCCTCCATCGGGCACAAGGGTGGGCATCGGGCAGAGCTTTTACATGACTCAGTCGATCTTTATTTTTATTTGCAGCCGTAAGGCAGCAGATATTAAAGACAGAGCTCTTTTTAAAAAATCATTCTAAACTCGATGTTAGATAATTGCTTCCTGTTTTCCGATAGATATTCTGGTGGTATTATCCTATTATTGCTCTTGATATTGCAGCAACTGCATACATGTTGTCATTTGAGGACTGTTTTCAGAGATAGAGGGAGAAACTGGGAGACATGAACAAAAGGGGTGGGAAACCCATCTCTTTGAGGAGTTTCACAATTGCGAGGCCGTACGCCCCAAATGGATACGTTACCCTTGACTTCTTTTAACAGTTTTGTGAGAAAGTTCTGGTGAAGACATAACGATCCTTATTTTTATTTGCAGCCGTAAGGCAGCAGATATTAAAGACAGAGCATGCTAGGATAATTGGGCTGAACGAGACAAGGTGGGGGGAGGTTGTGTTATCCGCCTACTTGGGTAGGATAATTTTTATTCATGTGTCGTCTTCCCTGGATTTCCGACGGGGATAACGTTTTCTTTGGTCGTGTTGTGGCAAGGTGGTGGGAGACGCCACAGATGGCCAGCTCCCCATGTGGCCGACTGTCTGCCACAGTTAACTTATCACTTGGTAAACGCTTGCCCGTATTTGCCCAGTTGTGGGTAGTTTAAACAAGAAAACACACACTCTTATACAAATTCATGGGAGAATCTCATTTTTTAAATCTGTGGTGATCAAATCAGAGTAGGGAAGCAGTGAGCTGATGTGGGGTTTGAGCATTCGAGCGCATGGCTTATGTTAGTCAAAAAGGGGTGTGACGATACACTGTGAGGATTCGAGCGTCAAAAAAAATTGAGTGTCTAGTCCTTAAACACATGGGAGGGGGAGCTTAGAAACAGGCGGAGGCTGATCTCAAGGTCCCCAGAATCTTAAAATCCTCTTCTCTTATTCTTTTCCTCTGGCACATTTCTAGACATTTTTAGCAGCCATGACCACCTGCTCCCAACCTTATGCATGTTTGAGACCTCCAGTCATCTGCAGAGCTATTTAATATGCCCCCCCCTTCAGAAATGAGTTGGGACAGCTACAAGAAAGAGAGGGGGGCCTTTTCTGTCGTGGCCCCTCATCCATGGCATACTTCCCTCCTCCTCAGCGCCGTGCCTGCCCTTTTAGGCACCAAAAACTTCTATTTATCTGGACCATTGCCTGATTTTGTCGAGTTGTTAGTGCATTCTCCTATTCCATTCCCCCCACCAAGGATTAATACATCTAACTCTAGTTTATTAGTTTTAGCTGCTGAGCTCTTGTCTCTTTTTTAAATGTTGCAATCTTATGTTTTAAATTTACGATGTTTGCATCTTATTGCTAGCTGCTTGGGGAGTGTACGGCTGAGAGCCTGCAGAGAAGGCTTTTAAATAAGTAAATATCTCCCCCCACGCCCTTTGCCAGTATCCATTTATCTTTTCTCTACTCTTAACATCACTACCCCCACTCTGTGAAAAGGGATATCATCCTGCCTCCGTAATTTTCGCTGTGCTTTACTGATTTTGCACTGCAAATACACCCCCCCTCCTCTCATGGCTGTTTCCTTCATCTCCTTCCTGGATTCAGAGCCTGGATTTGGTGTGTGTGTGGGGGGGGGGGGGAGAGATGGAATAATCAGTGGGGAGGGAATTGGAAGGCTAGAATTGGTGTGGCTTCCAAGCTGTGTTTGACAAATGTGAGAGGAAGATTGACAACCCTGCATTTCCCTCATAATTTCTAGTTTGGTCCTGTCAGACAATAGACGGTGAGGGAATAAGATGCCAAGCCGATGGAGCTCAGCCTGGGTGGAGAGAAAATGGCGGGAATCACTGGTTTGGCTTGAGGGGAGAAGTTGCATTTGGAGGTCGGTCAGCACTTTTTAGTGGTTTGACTCTGGAACTGGGCCGGCGTGAGCCCACACACAGTCCGCAAGTGACCTCGGAGGTGTGAAATTTGCTTTGGCTCACTCTGTGAGAAGTGGATCTGTGGAGCAGGTGGAAGGAATGCGGCTCTGGCTCAGCCGCGCATGGGCGAGTGGTGTAGATTGTTCTGGCCCGTGGCGTTTTTGTGGCACTTGGACCATTGTGTTTCTGTGAGGAGAGATGGTGCTGCTCCCGAGTGCAAAGGATATGTGGTTTTTCACCGTCCTGCTGCCCTTTGGAGAGAGACAGCGTGGTGGTGAAACCTTACCCACACAGGAAACGCACCTCACAGACAGCCTGCTACCTAAATGCGCTTTCAGACGGCGTCCAAAGAGAGTCAAAGCCGGCCATTTTACTCTGCCTGACTCGTTCCATCATGCCTGACTTCTGTGCTTCTCCTTTCAGCAGCATCCTCACACAAACAGCCTGCCTTGTGGAGTGCCCTTCTCAGTGTCTTGGTGCACAAAGTGGGCACTGAGGGCCTCATCTTGCCCATGCTGACAAGGAAGCTCTCCTGCCATCTTTTGGGCCTTTTGTCTCTCCCCCACCTCCACTTCTGGCTGCTCGCTTCCCTGATTACATCTCTTCAGTATCCCTGAACAGCTGGAGGGAGACAACCGGTTCGACCACTTCAGGAGGCCCTCAGAGTTAAGAGCGTCTGAGGGGGGAGCATTCACTGGAGAAGGGGGCTGTGTCCGATTCTCCCTTTGGGGCCTACGGGAGGGTGCCGCATCCCCCTACGTCCCCCCCCCCTTCCCGCAAGCCTGTAATACACTCCCCTTTCTGCTTTGTTTCTTCCTTTCATCGAGGCCTCTGAAAGCCCCTTTATGGAGGAAGGCTGTGGTTTCAGGTGTGTTGAGACCTGTTTGGGTCCCACAAGAACTCCTTTTATGGCTCAGCGGCACCTGCCCGGCTCCCCTCCTCTCCAAGGCCGGGCCTGTTTTCCAGCGCTCTTCCTTCCACCCTCCCCTCTCCGTTTCTCGCTCTCTGTGCGACTCCTTTGCTCGTACACTCCACCCCCTGCCCCCCCACCGCCACATTGTGTTTATCCAGCAGAGCATGTAACCTCTTCAAATCACGGGCTAGAAATTAAAGTGGTTTCCCCCACTCCGCTGTTTGCCGTCACACACGTCTGTGGAGGTCTCTGACATTCATATTCTCTTGGTAGTGGAACGGCTCTGAAGCAGCTTGTCTGGTCCCAAAGCCTGGTGCTCGAACCAGAATTTCTGACTCCTCTGCAGTGCTCTTTGCTTTCTGGATGGATGTCCTGTCTTAGGGGTTCCCAGGAGACCTGGGCCATCCTCCTAGACTGGGGGTGTCAAACATGCAGCCCGGGGGCCGAATCAGGCCCCCAAGCAACTGGCTCTTGTCTGCTTCCTTCTCCCTCTCTCTTGCTTCCTTCTGCATCTCAGCTTGCTTTGCAAGGCTTGCTCAATCACACAGGAGCTACGGAGCAAAACCTCGATTTTCTCCATTGGCTGAGGCTCCTCCTGGCCCCCTGGGGAGGGAGGGAAAGAGCCAGTGCTTCCTTTGCCCCATTCCCTGAATCCCCTGGGAGAAATACGAAGAAAGCACCTTTAAGGCTAACAAGTGCTAATGTTTTAAGTATGTTTTATTTTAAGGTGTTTTAAAAAAATCTTTAGTCATGTTTGCCTGTGTCCTTTACAAAGTTTATATCTCTGCTACCTAATCTTAAATAGGCACACACATGGCTCGGCCCAACACTGCCCAGCTCGACAAGGTCTCATTTATGTCAGATCCGGCCCTCATAACAAATAAGTTCGACACCCCTGCCCCTAGACTTTGGGTTTCTGGTGTGCTAGGGATCTGCCTGGGGTCCTTATATGTCAAAACAAGCAGGTACAGAAGGCATAGGTCTTTCACCTGAGAAACCACAGCCGTTCTCTTCTGCATGTGTCTGTGGTTTGAGGGATGGACCTCTACGGCACAGTCTGCGGAGCTTCTGAGCCTATCTTCGGATAATAACCGTAGTTTCTTATAGACTGATTTCAAGAGCCCAGCTTGCAAAGTGCCAGGTTAAACCCTGCTTCGATCCTCTCCTTTCACAGCCAAGGACAGAGTTCGAAGATCCCGGCTCGGAACTTCTCCTGTAGCTCCCCTTTCCGTCCCGCAGTGCTGGAGTTTCACTCGACTTGGCGTCTCTCACCAGAGACAAGCTCCATTCCGCCCCCCCCCCCCTCCTGCCTCCATGTTAATTAACTGGCTTCGTTAAGCATGTCTGTGAGTGCTCAAGCATGCCTCTGAAGCTGAGACTATTCCTTGCTCTCATGGCTGCCCAGAGAGGCAGGGAGATGAACAGCGCGCCCCCCCCTCTCCCCCGGGCACCGCCGTCTCTTTTATCCTTCGATAGGCACGGCAGAGAGTCGAGGGAAGCGAGCTCGGAAAGTCCTTGCTCTGGCTCCGGTTCGTGGCTATTTCTGGACTTGGGGTCTTTTTTTAGCCGCCCTAGGGATTTGGGGCCTGGTCTCCCAAGTCAGTCAAAGGCTGCAGCTATTCATAGCTGGGCATTTGGTTCCTGCAGCTTCTCACGGAGGGGAAAAGCAGCCGCTCCGTTGGCCCTAAACGTGACGTGAGAAAGAGCAGAGGAGTTTGGTGGGATTCTAGCCCCGGCCCGGACCCCACCCTCTGGAATGCTCGAGCTGGACGTGCCCGGCTGTGCCCTGCAACCCTTCTTCTGTGCACGCGGCAAGAAAGTTATGCCCCGGGGCAGGGCTTTATGAACACATGGGAAGAAGACTGTCTCCGGGAACACCACACTGGGTGTGGACGTATTATTAACTCTTTTGCAGAATTCTGATTGTGCCAGTCCCCTGGAGGGAGCCCGGGGCTATGCAAGGAACGCGGGTGAAATGGCACCTGAACTACAGAGAACATCATTCGCCTCCTCTGGCTTCCAAAACTGCTTTCAATTGTCTCTAAACAGCCGGAGGGGGTAGGACTGGGGTGTCAAACATGCAGCCCAGGGGCGAAATCAGGCCCCTGGAGGGCTTCTATCAGGCCCCTGAGCAACTGACTGTCATCTTCTTCCTCCTCCCTCTTTCTTGCTTCATTTTGCATAACGGCTTGCTTTGCAAGGCTTGCTCAACCGCACAGGAGCTACAAAGCAAAACCTCTATTTTTTTTTCCACTGGCTGAGGCTCCTCCCTTAGGGAGGAAGGGGAGAAGGTAGAGCTTGTTTTCCCAGGCTCTCTCAATCACACAGCAGAGCTACTGAGCCAAGCCTCTCTCCCTTCTATTGGCTGAGGCTCCTCCCTCCCCTCTCCCCTGGGGAAGGAAGGAAAGAGCCAGAGCTTCTTGCCCAGCTCCCTGGATCCCATGGGAGAAATACAAAGAAAGCACCTTTAAAAGCAACGAGTGCTAATATTTTAAGCATGTTTTAAGTTTTGGGGTTTTTTATAAATTTAATTGTGTTTGTCTCTGTCATTCTTAAAGTTTATATCTCTGCTACCTAACCTTAAATAGGTACATGCATTGCCTGGCCTGACATGGCCCGGCCCAACAAAGTCTCATTTATGTCACATCCGGCTCTCATAACAAATGAGTTCGACACTCTTGGGCTAGAATCGTGCGGGTTCGCTTTTTGAAACGAAAGCCGAAGTTCTCACAGAGTTGAATTTTGTACCAGATACCGTGCTCTGTGTGGCTCCCCCGCTTGGTATTCCCCACAGAATCACGGCATACTCCGAGTCCTCAGTGCATTCGTCCGTTGTGCGTGCACGCCGGTTCCACAAAGGTACTAACCTCTTCGGGTCTTTTCTTCTTCGATGGGAGGTTTACGAGCAGCAGAACGCTGTCACGTGGGCGTTGTCAAAAGGACAGGAGCTCAACCTGTCCCGTCGTCCTGTGTGCCGCCGCGTGGGAGACAGGGCCGGCCCTGCTACTAGGCAAACTGGGTGATTGCCTAGGGCGCTGGCCTTCTAGGGGTGCCGAACTGGGCGCCCCCCCCCCTCACGTGACTCAGTGACATCGCACTGCCACAAAGCCTGGCCGCCTCTCCCAGTTCCCCTCACGTGGGGCTCTCAGAATCTGGGGTGCAAAAGCAGGGAAAGGATCTTCCCCCTTGCACCTCTCAGAGACCCTGAAAGGCGCAGGTATTGGGGCAACCCCTTCTCTGGGGTTACTGCGACCCGATCCCTCCATTCTATCCTACGGGCCCATAGGATAAAATGGAGAGATCTGGCTGCAGCGACCCCGGAGAAGGCTGGGGGCACAAGTAGTGAGCCTTGCCTAGGATGCCAAAGGGTCTGGAGCTGGCCCGGCTGAGAAGAAGACGACTGAAGACTGTAGGTTTATACCCCGCCCTTCTCTCTGAATCAGAATCTCAGAGCGGCTTACGATCGCCTTTACCTTCCACCCCCACAACAGACGCCCTGTGAGGTGGGTGGGGTTGAGAGGACTCTCACAAAAGCTGCCCTTTCAAGGACAACTCCTGTGAGAGTCTCCTATATCTTCTCCCCCCGCAACAGACACTCTGTGGGGTGGGTGGGGCTGAGAAGAAGTGGAAGAAGACTGCAGATTTATACCCTGCCCTTCTCTCTGACTCAGAGCAGCTCACAATCTCCTACATCTTCTCCCCTCACAACAGACACCCTGTGAGGTGGGTGGGGCTGAAAGGGCTCTCACAAAAGCTGCCCTTTCAAGGACAGCTCTGCGAGAGCTATGGCTGACCCAAGGCCATTCCAGCAGCTGCAAGTGGAGGAGTGGGGAATCGAACCAGGTTCTCCCAGATAAGAGTCTGCCCTTTCAAGGGCAACCTCTGCCAGAGCTATGGCAGACCCAAGGCCATTCCAGCAGGTGCAAGTGGAGGAGGGGTGAATCAAACCCGGTTCTCCCAGATAAGAGTCTGACCCTTCAAGGACAACCTCTGCCAGAGCTATGGCTGACCCAAGGCCATTCCAGCAGCTGCAAGTGGAGGAGTGGGGAATCGAACCAGGTTCTCCCAGATAAGAGTCCGCACAGTTAACCGCTACACCAAACTGGCTCTCCACCAAGGTACATACACCAAGGTACATGCAGAACAAAAGCCAAATCTTGCCAAAGTGCTCTGGTGATCTCGCGCTCTGGTGATTAATTTTCTCCAAGCCTGCCCACATATGGGCAAGAGTTTTCCTGAACCCAGAAAACATGCCAAAAATGTTTAAACAGACACCATGACAATGTGCTCTTTCTGCGTTTTTCACACCATTTACTTCTTTGCATGTTATAGGGAGCCCTTCCCTGGATGATCCAGGCTGCCTCGATCTTATAAAGTCTTGGAAGCTAAGTAGGGTTGGCCCTGGTTCCTGCAGTTTCTAATGGAGGGGAAAAGCAACTGCTTCGTTGGCCCTGAACGTGATGTGAAAAAGAGAAGAGGAGTTTGCACTTTGCAACACGACCATGCTAAAAGGAGATTTTAAAAAACAAAAGCTGGGAATAACAGTCCCCATAAGACCAGCATAGGGAAAGGTTAGGAAAAATGTTTGGCACCAGTGGAAGAAAGGATATTTTGGGTGGGAGACCACCAAGGAAGTTTAGGGTCGCTACGCAAAGCAGGCAAACCACTTCTGTTTGTCTCTGCCCTGACCTAGACGGTTCCAGCTAGCCAAATCTTGTCAGATCTTGGAAGCTAAGCAGGATCAGCCCTGGTTAGCACTTGGACGGGGCACCACCGAGGAAGCCCAGGGTTCCTACACAGAGGCAGGCAGTGGCCAACCACCTCTGAACGTCTCATACTTTGAAAACAAGGATGCCATAAGTTAGCCGCAACCTGATGGCACTTTCCACCACAGTGTTATGACAGAATGTACCCCCTATCCCATAATACCGTGACTCAGGGCGCTTTTTCTAGCAGGAGCTCCTCTGCGTATTAGGCCACGCCTCCCTGATGTAGCCAATCCTCCTGGAGCTTAGAGTAGGCCCTGTACTAAGAGCCCTCTAAGCTCTTGGAGGATTGGCTACATCAGGGGGGCGTGGCCTAATACGCAGAGGAGCTCCTGCTAGAAAAAGAGCCCTGCTGGCTTTTCCTTTCACACGTGGTCTTTTCATGGGGTAGAAGAGAGCTTTGTTTGAGCCTGGATCTAACACGAGAACCCAAAACGTACTCCTAAAAAGTAGAATGCCACTCGACTTGTCCACTGTGCTTTCCTCCAGAATAACAGCATCTCAAAAGGTATCTGGAGTTATGGGCGGGGCTTTCAGGATAGAGGGCAGGGCTTCCAAGTTGAGGTGTGGCCTTCTCTTTAGACAATGTCCAGTGGGGTAGCATGGTTGCATTTCAGACCAGGGCTTGGGCTGGCGACATCATAGTCGCTCGCAGGCTGGGCGAGATCTCCTTCAAAGGCCTCTGGTTCACGAGGACTGGAGGCTTCTGCCTTGAAGCGAAGACTGTACTTTGCAGGAAGGGCTGTGGGTCTGAGCCTCTAAAAGCCTGCTCTGTTATGGGACAGTGACAGAGGAAGTGCCCAGAATTCCTTCACACCAATGCTGTTGGAAAGCGAATTCTTCCCATAAGCGAATTTGTTCCAAACTGCTTTCCACAAATGTTTAAAATCCCGTGCGGGGTAAGGGGAGGCTAAACATCCCGATCTCATTGGCGGTGGCGATGAAGACGACGAATTAATTTAATTCATTTGTACCTTGCCTTTCTCCCCAGACCCAAAGCGATTTATGTCATTCTTTTTATAATATTAGGGCGGGAAGGTCAGGGATACAGACTTTCTCTTATCTCGGTGCAAACAGAAAAGCCATCAGGGAATCTAGATGTTCACGGCTTTCCCTCTCCCTTGCTGATGAAACTCAGTGGGTAGTTTTTTGAGGTTTTTTTAGATTCAGGTAGGGTAACTGTGTTGGTCTGAAGCAACAGAATAAAGTTTGGGTCCAGTGGCACCTTCAACAAAGTTTAATTCTGGGTATCAACTTTTTTGTAAGAGCCCCATGGTGGAGAGTAGAAAAGCTGCAGTACTGCAGTCCTAAGCTCTGCTCACGATCTGAGTTTGATCCCGGTGGAAGCTAGGTTCAGGTAGCTGGCTCAAGGCTGACTCAGCCTTCCATCCTTCCGAGGTTGGTCAGATGAGTCCCCAGCTTGCTAGGGGAAAAGTGTAGATGACTGGGGGAGGCAAGGGCAAACCACCTTGTAAAAAGTTTGCCGTGAAAACGTTGTGATGTGACGTCACCCCAGAGTTGGAAATGACTGGTGCTTCCTTGTACATGTGTCTTGCAGAAGTGTGCCTGCACACGAAAGCTCATGCCCAGCAGCTTATACCCAGAATTAAATTTTGTTGGTCTTAAAGATCCCACTGGACTCAAACGTTCTAATTTATTTTTACTTATCTGTTGTCCTTCTCCCCAGTAAAGGACTGAAAGCAGCTTATATCTTTCTCCACGTTATACTCACAACAACCCTGCGAGGTAGGTGAGGCTGAGATAGTGTCCCCGGCCCAAGATCGCCTGGCGAGCTTCCACAGTGCAAGTGGGGATTCGAACCCGGGTCTCTAGCACTATTAGCCACTGTACCACATCAGCTTTCTCAATGGCAGGGATGGAATTCTAGCAGGAGCTCCTTTGCATATTAGGCCACACACCCCTGGTGTAGCCAATCCTCCAAGAGCTTACAAAAAAGAGCCTTGTAAGCTCTTGGAGGATTGGCTACATCAGGGGTGTGTGGCCTAATATGCAAAGGAGCGCCCGCTAGGATTCCACCCCTGCTCACTGGGACCCAAAGTGGGTTGCAAGCATGTTGAAAAACTTGACAGCCGATCTGTGAGCAGATTGCAGAAGATGGTAAAATTTAATCTAGCAAGGATTCCTAGTGAGGCAAATAATGCAATTGGGCTGGGATTGTAGACGAGGCTGGAGGGAAGCAGAGAAGTGTGCACAGTTCTGTCTTTTTATGGCAATGGGGCAGTCGGTGCAGGGAAGATTTGATCCTTTGCGGAAATTGCCTCCTGAACAGAATAGTTACCACCCCAGCCTTGCAAAACGGATAGAAGCATTGGGAGCCGGGGTGGCCAGCCTCCCAAAGCGACTCCCGAAAACTCCTTTCCCTGCCACAACTTCTATTAGTCTGTGTGGACAGCTATGGCAAACGTAGGTAGTTAATAAAAAGTAGAGACATCACCCTGCCAACAAAAGTCCGTATAGTCAAAGCAGTGGTATTCCCAGTAGTAATGTATGGCTGCGAGAGGTGGACTATAAGGAAGGCCGAGCGCAGAAAAATAGATGCTTTCGAGCTGTGGTGCTGGAGAAGACTCTTGAGAGTCCCTTGCATTGCAAGAAGATCCAATCAGTCAGTCCTAAGGGAAATCAATCCTGGCTGTTCCCTGGAAGGTCAGATGCTGAAGCTGAAATACTTTGGCCACCCAATGAGAAGGGAGCACTCCCTGGAGAAGATCCTGATGCTGGGAAAGACAGAAAGCAAAAGAAGAAGGGGACGGGAAGAGATGAGATGGCTGGACACTAACATGAATTTGAGCGGACTTCGGAGGATGGTGGAAGACAGGAGGGCCTGGTGTGACTTGGTCCAGGGGGTTGCAAAGAGTCGGACTTGACTCCGCGACTGAACAGACAGGAGCTTCTGGACTCTTGCTCTATTCTGCTGCTAAAGATACGCTACACGTCTTAAAGAAGTGAGCGGTGACTCCCAGAAGCTCCTACCTTGGAATAAATGTTAATCTTTAATGTGCTGCAGGACTCTTCCTCTTTTCTCCTTTTGATAAGACTCAAAACGGCTACCCATCTTGGTCTAAAATGTCAGGGAATGAGGTCATGCGTCAATCGGACTGCGGCCCTTCAGCCTTTCAGGCGGAAGCTCTGCTTATTGGGGTGGTTTTTAAAATGATCGTACTGTTTCGAAATATTTGCTTCCATGCGCCCAGGTGAGTTAGCTAAGAAACTGGCAGTCTGGCAGTTTCTGTTAGATCTCTGGCAGCCAACCAGAAGTTCTGCTGGCACCACCTGGCCACACCCACTTTCTAAGAAACCAGGCAGGTATCGGGCAGGTTGTCGGCGGGCACTACGTTAAGGACGCTGAGCACAGAATATATCTATAGTGAAATTTACACAGCTTTACCTTTTTTTCTGTATAAGAGCCGCGTGGCGCAGAGTGGTAAAGCTGCAGTACTGCAGTCCAAGCTCTCTGTTCGTGACCCGAGTTCGATCACGGCGGAAGCTGGGTTCAGGTAGCCGGCTCAAGGTTGACTCAGCCTTCCATCCTTCCGAGGTCAGTAAAAGGAGTTCCCAACTTGCTGGGGGAAAAGTAGAGTCCGCACACTTAACCACTACACCAAACTGGGAGGGGGAGGTGGAAAGAAGGCAATTTTAACCAGGCCTTAGAGTCAATGAAGAGCCCCGTGGCACAGAGTGTTAAAGCTGCAGTACTGCAGTCCTAAGCTCTGCTCACGACCTGAGTTCGAACCCCAGCAGAAGCTGGGTTTTCAGGTAGCTGGCTCCAGGTTGACTCAGCCTTCCATCCTTCCGAGGTCGGTAAAATGAGCCCCCAGCTTGCTGGGGGGGAAGCGTAGATGACTGGGGAAGGCAAGGACAAACCACCCCGTAAAAAAGCCTGCTGTGAAAGTGTCGTGGTGCGACGTCACCCCAGAGTCGGAAACGACTTTACCTTGCCTTTTTTCTGACTAGTGCATGGCCACTTCAGTTCCTCCTGGTGCCTCTGCTTTTCTCTTCGGCCCTGTTCTCTCTCTCTCACACCCCCCTTGGGATCTTTGGTTGTGGCTGGTTTCTCTTTCATGGCCGGGCACAGCTGTTCCCTGGGTCAGCAGCACCTGTTACTGTTTAATCAGCCTCCCCTTTCCTGAAAGGCCTTGTAACTCTTCCCTCTCCGCCATTCCCGGGGACTGCCTCACGGCCCCGGCAAGGAATCCCCAGGGCTCTATTCAGTGGAGGAAACTAGGATTAGCATGGCTTGCTTTCCAGCTCTATAGCCGATATCATCCTTTTCAGCTTTTCCGGGTCGACTCTTCTCGTAGATTGGGCTGGAACTCTTTGAAATGAAGGAAAGCTGGAACAGGCCCAAGCATTTTACGTCCCTTGGGAATATCTTTTGCTATGTGTAGCATATCTGCTACCCTGATATTATATCCGTATAGCTGACGAGCCCCATGGCACAGGGTGGTAAAGCTGCAGTACTGCTGTCCGAGCTCTCTGCTTATGATCCGAGTTTGATCCCGGCGGAAGCTGGGCTCAAGTAGCCGGCTCAAGGTTGACTCAGCCTTCCATCCTTCCGAGGTTGGTCAAATGAGTACCCAGCTTGCTGAGGGTAAAGTGTAGATGACTGGGGAAGGCAATGGCAATCCACCCTGTAAAAAGTCATCCGTGAAAACGTTGTGATGCAATGTCACCCCAGAGTCAGAAACAACTGGTGCTTACACAGGGGACTACCTTTGCCTTTTTTTAGCATGGCAGAAGGATAACACACTTTAATTACCTCTTAAAATCTTGCAGTCCGTGGGGGTAACGAAAGGGTAGGCTTTTCTACTTTTTTCAGCGCACATCCGTTATCGTAGCCTTAGTGTTAGGGACTTCTTGGGGATTTTTGGAAGGAAGTTTCTCAGAGCTTCTCAACCTGGAGAGCCAGTTTGGTGTAGTGGTTCAGTGTGCGAACTCTTATCTGGGAGAACCGGGTTTGATTCCCCACTCCTCCACTTGCACCTGCTGGCATGGCCTTGGATCAGCCATAGCTCTGGCAGAGGTTGGCCTTGAAAGGGCAGCTGCTGGGAGAGCCCTCTCCAGCCCCGCCTACTTCACAGGGTGTCTGTTGTGGGGGAGGAAGGTAAAGGAGATTGTGAGCCGCTCTGAGACTCTTCGGAGTGGAGGGCGGGATGTAAATCCAATATAAACAGGTTGCTTACCTGTAACTGATGATCTTCGAGTGGTCATCTGTGCAGTCACACACATGGGTCTTGCCGCAGGCAACGGATCCATACCTCGGAGCTCCAATAGCTCGCCTATAACGTCTTTTGGCGCGCTTTCCTCCCGCTCTGGGGAGCAGGCAGCGACCGCGCATGCCTGGAGCGGGGGGAGAGCGCCCATTCCACTCAGTTTCTTCCAGCCGCCGCCGGCACTGACACTATACAAGGTTAAGGAACAATTACAAGAGGCCAGCAGCGGGGAAGGCTGGGTGGGCGTGTGTGACTGCACAGATGACCACTCGAAGATCATCAGTTACAGGTAAGCAACCTGTTTATCTTCTTCGTGGTCTCTGTGCAGTCCCACACATGGGTGACTAGCCAGCTAGATGACCTGGAGGAGGGTGCTGGTAAAGAAGAAAGTTAGTCACAGGAAGCAATCAGATCATATGTAATCATGCAATCAACCATCATGTGACATGGTATGCAGCGAAAAGATGGAAGCGAATGCACTCACCCCTGGCTTCAGTGGAAGATGGATCTGAGGACCGCTTGACCGAAGGAGGCGTCACGTCTCGCACGAACGTCCAGCGCATAATGGGAGACGAACGTGGATGGAGAGGACCAGGATGCAGCCGCACAAATGTCCTCTAGAGAAACGCCTTGTAGAAAGGCCGAAGACGTCGAGACCGCTCTAGTAGAGTGGGCCTTAAGGCCTTCGGGCAAAGGCTGTTTAGCCAGTTCGTAACACAACCTGATGGCACTGACTACCCACTTCGACAGACGTTGGGTAGAAATTTTAAGACCCTTGTGAGGGTTTCCATAGGCCACAAACAGGTTAGGGTCCTTACGGAAAGGTTGTGTACGGTCAAGGTAGAAGGATAAAGCCCTTCTAACGTCCAAGGAATGCAGGGCTCGTTGACCCTGGTCGGATGGGTTGGAGAAAAAGGTTGGTAGAGAAGTTGAGGTAGATAGGTGGAACTGGGAGACAACCTTCGGCAGGAACGCAGGGTCCGGTCGCAAAACAACTTTGTCCTTGTGGAAAATGGTGTAGGGAGGATCGTGGCGGAAGGCGCATAAGTCACTTGCCCGTTTGCCCGAGGTAAGGGCTACGAGTAATGCTGTCTTCCAGGAAAGAAGGTTGAGGTCTATGGTAGCCATAGGCTCAAAAGGGGGTTTCATCAGGCAGGAAAGGACTAACGATAAACTCCAAGTCGGAACAAAGGGCTTAACAGGTGGGTTGAGGTGCAACATGCCTTTAAGAAAGGACTTTGATAAAGGATGGGAGAACACAGTCTTGCCATCAATCGGATTGTGGAAAGCAGAAACTGCAGAAAGGTGAACCTTCAAGGAGGAATAACAGAGTCCCGATTTCTGTAGAGAAAGCAGGTAGTCCAGGATTAGGTTAAGTGGTGCCGATTCCGGCTGCAGATGAGAAGATGTCGCAAAGGAACAGAAGCGCTTCCATTTACGCTGATAAGAAAGTCTCGTGGAGGGCTTTCTTGCGTTGAGGATGACATTTGCTACCTCTGTTGAGAGGTAGGTGGATGTATTCTCCATGCAGCCAGGGCCAGGACTCGAGGGTTGTGATGGAGAATCTGACCGTTGGCTTGAGAAAGGAGGTCGCCCGCAGGAGGAAGTCGGTAGTAAGTGTGGCGTGACAGTTGGAGCAGCCGCGTGAACCACGGTTGCCGAGGCCACCATGGTGCAATGAGGATGCAATCTGTGCCATCCCGAGCTATCTTCACCAACACACGTGTCAGAAGAGGGGTCGGTGGAAAGAAGTAGTGAAGGGGACCTGTCCAATTGTGCAGAAATGCGTCGTTGCCCCTCCTGCAATAAAACTGAGGACACTTGGCATTGTTCCTGGATGCAAAGGCGTCCACCTTGGGTGTTCCGAAGCAACGGAAGATGCGCCGAAGGTAGATCGGATTGATGGACCATTCGTGGTCGTCTATGCGAATCCTGCTGAGGGAGTCGGCCAGAATATTCTCCACCCCGGGAAGATGAATGGCAGTCATGAATATGTTGTGCTTGACACACCATTCCCAGAGCAGTACGGCTATACGGCAGAGACGGAGGGATCTGGTTCCCCCTTGTTTGTTTATGTAATAAACAGTTGCCATATTGTCCGTTGAGATCTGGACATGTTGGCCCCTTATTAGTGGAAGAAATGATTGAAGAGCTCTGTGCACCGCGATCAGTTCTAAGCAGTTTATATGCATACGGCTCTCGGCGGTCGTCCAAAGTCCTCTGACAGTTTTGTCCTCTAGGTGGGCTCCCCATCCCCCCTTGGAGGCATCTGTTGTTATCGAGGCCGTCGGGGAAGGCGGTAGAAACGGCTTGCCCTCGAGGAGATTGTTGGGTGCAGTCCACCACGTGAGAGATAGAAGCACTCTGTGCGGAATAGTGAGCAGAACAGCTTGAGATTGAGTTTGAGGGTGGTAAGCTCGGACAAACCATGTCTGTAGGTGTCGCATTCGCAGTCTTGCAAAAGGAAGGACAGATGTAGTAGCGGCCATAAGGCCCAGCAGGCGTTGGATGGTGAACGCAGACTGGAGAGGCTGTTGTTGAACTGACTTGGCTAGGGCAATAATAGTGTGTGCCCGGTCCTCGGGAAGGAAAGCTCGATGCAGGGAGGTGCAGAGAAGGGCGCCTATGAACTTGAGGTTCTGGGTAGGTGTTAGGTGCGATTTTGATGCATTTACGCGAAGGCCCAGGGAGCGCAGAAGAGTGAGAGCTGTGTCGAGATTGTGCTCCAATTGCTGTAGTGTCGGGGCCACCAGGAGCCAGTCGTCGATGTATGGGAAGACTGGGATGTTCCGAGTGCGAAGTGCAGCTGCCACAACCGCCATGCATTTGGTGAAAACGCGCGGCGCAGTGGAAAGGCCGAAAGGTAGGGACACATATTGGTAGTGGTCCGGGCCCATGGCAAATCGCAGATACTTCCGATGTTGAGGTCGAATGGTCACATGGAAGTAAGCGTCCTGAAGGTCTAGGGAAGCCATCCAGGAATTCCTGGGAATAAGGGGCAAGATGGACTGCAGGGAGATCATTCTGAACTTCCTGTATGTGATGTACTTGTTGAGCTTCCTTAGATCTAGAATGGGACGCTTTCCTCCATCCCTCTTGGGAACTAGGAAGTATCTTGAGTAGAAGCCTGTCCCCCGATGTAGGGGGGGAACGGGTTCGATGGCTTCCTTGTTGAGCAAGTCCAGAATCTCCTGACGGAGGAGAGGAGACGGAGGGGTAGCTGTGAAATAGTGGTAGTGAGGTGGAGAAATGAACTCGATTGCGTAACCTAGGCGCACGATGGTCAGCACCCAGGAATCGGTTGTTATCGAGTTCCAAATGGGAAGGAAAGGTGACAGGCGTGTTTGTAAGAATGGTTCGGGAAAGTCAAAGAGACTGTTTAGAAGGAAGGGAGGACTTTTTAGGCTGTTGTGACTGCGGCCTCTGTTGAAACTGAGATTTCTGCTGGCCAGTCTTCCTCTTCCAGAAATCAGGACGCTTAGGTGACCTTTGGCGCCTTTGAAAAGATGGTCTCCAGGGCTTTGCACGGTTGGACTGCTGGGAGAACGGTTGGGAAACTCCCAAGCGCTTAGCGCGCTTACGGCCGTCATCCACCGAGGCGAGGACCTCGTCAGTGGAAGCATGAAAAAGGCCGAGGCCATCGAAGGGAAGGTCCTCGATCTTTTGTTTAATGTCTGGTTGTAAATTTGTGGACCTCAGCCAGGCGTGGCGACGTAAGGCAACAGATGACGCAAAGACTCTAGAAGAGCAGGAGACAGCATGGCGTATGGTGTTAATCTGCTGCTTGGACACTCTAGAGAGTTCTGATACCAAGGCAGAGGCCGTTCTTTGGGAGGGTTCAGGAAGTGCGGGAATAAGAGGTGTAAATTGGTTGGCCAAGTTGAAGACGTAAGCCGAGAAATAGGCTAAGTAATTGTTTAGTTTAGAATTTGTAGAGGCAAGGTTGAACATCTTTCTTGCCAGGGTGTCCAATTTTCTGCCTTCGCGGTCAGGAGGTGTCGGATGTCTGGACGGCTTGGCCTTAGTTGCCGAATGTACGATAATCGAGTTGGGTGCCGGATGAGAGGCAAGAAACTTGGCTTCAGGAGCGTGAACTCTATAAAGAGAGTCAAAGCGTTTTGCGGTTGGTGGGACCGAGGCAGGTTTGTCCCAGGTTTCACGGAGGCCCTCGAGGTGCACCGGAAGCATAGGGAGCAAAGAGCCAGGTGGGAAGTCCGTTTGCACGAGGTCGTGTACAACATCCGAGACTTTAGGTGAGTCCGACGGAAGAGTAATGTTGAGGGCTTCGGCCATGGTGGTTATTAGATGGAGATAGGCCTTGGACGCATCTGACGGAGAAAGTCGAGGTTGTGGCACCGAGTCCGAGGCTACCGAGTCAGGGCGGTCCTCGGAGTCAGACGATGCTGACGATTCATGATCGGAGTGGGAATCGTCACCGGAAGGAGGATGTGAAGGCCGGATCGGGTCCGAAGGAACGGTCTTCGGTTCAACCGTCTGAGCGGGTTGGTCTGTGGGGGTGGAGACCGGCGGGGCAGTCGAGGCCGAGGCTGATGGAGTGCGCGGTCTAGCGTCCTCTGGCTGGTGGTGGTCCCGGGATCGCTGAAGCTCGGAGAGACGAGCGCATTCGCGAAGCCTATCACGGAGTCGAGGAGAATAGCGAGAGTAGTCAAGCTCTCGGATCCGATCCCGAGGATGGTCATGTTCTCGGGTCCGATCTTGATCGCGGGATCGAGAAGAGAGGTCACGGTCGAAGCCACGGCGTGGCTCTCGGATCCGATCTCGAGAGTAATCACGGGGTCGAGGAGAAGAAAAGTCGCGGTCGAAACCTCGAGACCGTGGAGAATCGCGGAGGCGTCTGGAGAAGTCACGGAGTCGATCACGGGGTGCAGGAGAGTCCTCGTAACGGTAAGGGGAATAACCTGAACCTTCCAGAGATGGAGACCGAGAAGGGCGATGGGTACGAGAGTAGTAACGGTCATATCTTGGAGTGGCATAGTAGTCGCGGTAGTAATCCGAGGAATCGGAGTCTCGGCGCCGACGTGGTGATCTGGAGCGGCCCTTGATGAGCGGGGACCGGGATCGGGCTCGACGAGAGGGTGAGCGAGAGTGATCCTTGTTTGAGGCCTGAGCGGCTGAGTCCTTGTACAGGGGAGAAATCCCGATGTCTCGGAAGTCCTTATACAGGGGAGAAATCCCGATGTCTCGGAAGGATCCGATTCGAAGCGGAGGTTTAAGGTAGGTCTGCGTAGACTCGGCTGTGAGATCGGGTTCGAGAAAGTCGGTCGGGACCACGCTGTGCACTGAAGGCGAACGAGAGTGGACTGGAATGACCTCCACTGCTGTGGAAGTGTGAGGCGTCAGTTGGGGCATGTCTGTGATGACGTCCGACGGAACCGACAACTCAGGCGGAAGGGCAGGTCGTGCTGGAGCCGCAGGATCCATAGACGTCGAAGTCGAGGTTGGAGCCTGAGGCTTCTTAGGAGCCGAGTGCGAGTGGAGTTTCCTCGGAGCCGACTCGGCCGATCCGGAAGGACGAGATTTCTTGTGCGCCGGATCCGTAGATTCGAGATGGCGCGATTTTTTCGAAGCCTTATGGCCGGTCTCGGCGTGCTTCGAAGACTTTTTATCGGACTTGTGCCTCTGTTTGGAGAGAGACACGTCCGTAGACGCCGAATCTCCCGCTTGCTGTTGGGGAGGCGGCGAGTCCGATGCGGGCATAGCCCTTAAGGACAATTCAATCAGGAAACTCCGGAGCCTTGCCGCACGGTTTTTCCGGGCCTGCTTTCCGAAGTTCGCACAATGAGGGCAGGAATCAACTCGGTGAGATTCGCCCAAGCAGAAAAGGCAGTGGCTGTGGCCGTCTGTAGTAGGGATTTTGGTCCCACAGCGCGTGCACTTTTTGAAAGTAACCTTCCCTTCCATGCGCTCCGGACAAGGGAGGGGGGGGAAGGGAGAAAAGGGGAAAGATAGCGCAGAAGCGGGTTTTTTTTTTTTTTTTTAAATTTTCCGGGACGAAGCGAAGATATAAAAGAGAAAAATACGATAGCAGTTGAGGAAAAGGTGAAGAGATGTAGGTAAAGGACGAGCTAAGGAGGAACGCAGCGAGGAAGGTGTTGTCCGGGCGGCGGTAGGAAAGAAACTGAGTGGAATGGGCGCTCTCCCCCCGCTCCAGGCATGCGCGGTCGCTGCCTGCTCCCCAGAGCGGGAGGAAAGCGCGCCAAAAGACGTTATAGGCGAGCTATTGGAGCTCCGAGGTATGGATCCGTTGCCTGCGGCAAGACCCATGTGTGGGACTGCACAGAGACCACGAAGAAGATCATCTTCTTCTTCTTAGTGAATCAGAAGTGCAGTTCATTGTTAGAAGGCAGAAATCCTGTCTCTGAGTTTCTTTTTTGATTCTCGTACTACAGTAACACAGTGGCGCCTGGATGGTCCCAGAAGAACAAATGTGCCATTCATTGGCACCTGCATCCAATTTAAATTTGTCCCTCTGACTGGCAGATTAAAACGATGGGCTGAATTTGATTTAAAGCTCGCAAGCCTGATATTAGAACCCTTACCTGTTCTGTTCAGTCTCAGGATGCCAGCCTCCAGGTGGGACCTGGAGGCCCCTGGAATTACAGCTCACCTACAGAATACAGAGATAGTTCCCCTGGAGAAATGGATGGTTTGGAGGTTGGAGTCTATGGCATTGCACCCAACTGAGGTCTTGTCCTCCCCAAATCTCCAGGAGTTTTTCAACTTGGAGCTGGCAACCCTACCACCCACTCACCCCCTACCAGAGGCCAGGGGGGACTTATTAAACTTAGTACAACTGTGTTAATGATTGTGTGCACCAGGGGTGGAATTCTAGCTGGAGCCCCTTTGCATATTAGGCCACACACCCCTGATGTAGCCAATCCTTCAAGAGTTTACAAAAGAGAGCCTTGTAAGCTCTTGGAGGATTGGCTATGTCAGGGGTGGGTGGCCTAATATGCAAAGGAGCTCCTGCTAGAATTCCATCCTTGATGTGCACAAAAAAAGTGGGTGGATATTCTGGATTAATGAAGAATCTGCTTGACGTTTCCAGCACTGTCTTTTCCCCAGTGACAACTGGAATTCTTCCTTTATTGGATTTGCTTGCAAGCTTATGACAAATTGCGCTTCCTCATTCGAGGAAGCGTCTTGTAGGTCGTGCCTTAGGTGGACACTTGACTGGAGGGATGTCTCTCCCTAGTGTCTGCGTCTTTCAGTGGAAGAGCATCTGCTCGGCATGCAGAAGGTCCCCAGGTTGTTTCCGGCATCTCCCATTTTAAAAAAAGGGTCAGGTAGGTTATGGGAAAGCTCTCTGCTGAGATAGGTCTATCATTCAGTGCTAGTCCTGGTGACTAAAGGGAACCTCCTTCAGAGGCAGTCAGCCTCTGAATCTCAGATCCAAGAGGCAACATCAGGAGAAGGCCTTGGCTTCTGTGCCCTGTTGCTGGACCTCCAGAGGAACAGGGTGGCCACTGTGTGAGACAGGAGCTAGACCACTGGTCTGATCCAATGGGGCTGTTCTTACGGTCTTATAAGACCCTGGAGAGAGCTGCTGCCAGTCTGAGTGGACAACACCAACCATGATAGACTGAAGAAGGTCTGATTTGGTACGAAGTGGTTCATATGTTTGCGCATTCCCCAAAGCTCAGGAACCTTGGGGGGGTTTTCTTATCACCGTATAACGGGCTTGCTGAACCTGGGCCCATTCTTCCAGCAAAAAATTAACTAGTTTGGGAATTAAGTTTAAACGCTAACCAGTGTGTGGGTGCCAAGAGGCCCAGAAACCAAACCAGGTTGGTAGGGCTGCTGGCGAGATCACCTCTGTATGCACGGCCTGTGCGCCGAAGTAGAAGGTATTGGATTTATATCCCGCCCTCCACTCTGAAGCTCACAATCTCCTTTACCTTCCTCCCCCACAACAGACACCCTGTGAGGTGGGTGGGGCTGAGAGAGCTCTGACAGAAACTGCCCTTTCAAGGACAACTCCTGCCAGAGCTATGGCTGACCCACTAGCAGGTGCAAGTGGAGGAGGGGGGAATCAAACCCGGTTCTCCCAGATAAGAGTCCGCACACTTAACCCCTACACGAAACTGGCTCTCATAGGGTAGACAAAAACCATTTCTGCAAAGCTGTTCTCTTCTACGGATTGGGGGGGGGGGGTGCAGCTGTGTTGGTTTGAAGCAATAGAACAAAGTTTTAGTCCAGTTGCCCCTTTAAGACCAACGAAGTTTTATTCAGAGTAGAAACTTTTCTTGTGCGTGCACATTTCTTGAGTTGCATACGCAGGAAAGCTTGCACCGAGGATTAAACTTTGTTGGTCTTAAAGGAGCCACTGGACTAAAACTTTGTTCTCTTCTATTTAAGGCAGAGGCTCTTTTTGGTGTAGCCAGTTTGGTGTAGTGGTTAAGTGTGCGGACTCTTCTCTGGGAGAACCGGATTTGATTCCCCACTCCTCCACTTGCAGCTGCTGGAATGGCCTTGGGTCAGCCATAGCTCTGGCAGTGGTTGTCCTTGAAAGGGCAGCTGCTGTGAGAGCTCTCTCAGCCCCACCCATCTCACAGGGTGCCTGTTGTGAGGGGAGAAGATATAAGAGATTGTAAGCCGCTCTGAGTCTCTGATGCAAAGAGAAGGACGGGGTATAAATCTGCAGTCGTCGTCGTCGTCTTTGGAAAGGCAGAGACCAGCCACAGACCCTCAGCCTGATCTCAGCCAAATCCTTTGCAATCAGCTTTGGAGCCGATATACGGGTAATGCGGGAGGCCTCTCCAAATGGTTTTTAAAACTTCACGCTTAGAGTGACTGGATTAGATTAGGGCTGCTTTGCTAAAGAGGGGAGGGGATTTCTTTTCCTTCCCCCTTGCTTCTCTGACTGAAATTCTCCCTCCTAAGCTACTGTTGGCTGCGGTGGGTGGAGGAAGGCAGGTATCCCTCTCGCACCCTGGTTTCTTGCCCCTCACTTGTAGGGTAGGGCCTCACTTGTTCCTAATTCTTACAAACTGCCCCAAATTTGTCAGATTTATAAAACGGCTGATGAGGAACATAGGTCTGACAGGGGGGGCCTGGAGGCCTCTTATAGAATCAGTCATAGAATCAATCATATAGAATCATATAGGGGGGGGGCAAACTGTGGCTCGGGAGCCACATGTGACTTTTCACACCTATCATGTGGCTCTCGGAGCTCCCATCACATTGGCTGGCTTGGCGAAGGCATTTGTCTGGTTAAATCACTTCTCCAGCTGGCAGCTTGGACAGTGTATTTAAAATTAAAGTTGCTTTCTTTCCACCTCTCCCTCCCACCCCCATCTATTTGACCTCCTTCCTTTCTTGCGGTTCTCAAACATCTGTTGTCCATGCCTCGTGGCTCTCAGACATCTGATGTTTATTCTATGTGGCTCTTACGTTAAGCAAGTTTGGCCACACCTGATATAGAATCACAGCCGCTCCAGCTATTACAACTGATCTCCAGACAGTGGAGATGAGTTCCCCTGGAGAGAAAGGCGGCTTGAGGATGGACTTTGTGGCATGGTACCTCGCTGAGGTCCCTCCCCTTCCCAGATCCCATCCTCCCCAGACTGCACCCCCTCAAATCTCCAGGAATTTCCCAACCCAGAGTTGGCACCAGTGTTCCCTCTAAGCTGAGTTAGTGTGAGCCAGCTCAGGTTTTTTTAGTCTCCAGCTCACACATTTTTGTCTTAGCTCAGGAAGGAGGGCCCCAGAGCAAACTAATTTAATGCAGTCGCTCAACTCAAACTTTAATGCAGTCGCTCAAACTTTAATGCCCGTAGCTCACGAAGCAGAATTTTTGCTCACATGACGCCACAGCTTAGAGCAGGGGTGGCCAAACTTGCTTAACGTAAGAGCCACAAAGAATAAATGTCAGATGTTTGAGAGCCACAAGTCATGAATGTCAGATGTTTGAGAGAAGGAGGGAAGGAAAGAAGGCAAATAGATGGGGAGGGCGGGAGAGGTGGGGAAAAAGTAACTTTAAATGCCTTTAAATTTAACTTTAAATTTAACTTTAAGGAGATAAATGCCTTATCCAAGTAGGCCAGCAGGGTAATGGGGGCTTTGAGAGCCACACAGTATGTGTGAAAGAACCATAATGCGGCTCCTGAGCCACAGTTTGGCCACCCTTGGCTTAGAGGGAGCATTGGTTGGCACCCCAGGCCAAACAGAGACTGAGTTATTTTCTCAGCTTGGAGCTGGCAGTTTCCAGAACGCAGAATGCCAGGATGTCTGGGACTCTGTGCCACGTTTTTACCACCCGTTGTAGTAGGTGACTCACAGTAACTTTCTCTTTACAGCCTGGTGGAATGATGCCAGAGGTCTGAGGTGGCTTGGGGGGTAGTTTACTTAGGAGCCAGTGTGGTGTTGTGTTCGGAGTGTCAGACTAGAATCTGGGAGACCCGGATTCAGATCTCCACTCTGCTGTGGAAGCTCGCTGGGTGAGCTTTGGGCCAGTCACACACTCTGAGCCAAGCCTACCTCACAGGGTTGTTCTGAGGATAAAATGGGGAGAACTATGTAAGCCATTTTGAGTCTCCGCTGGGGATAAAAAGAGTGATGTAAAATAAATAAAATAATTATCTGTTGAGCTCATTGGCAAGGCGAGGGGGAAAGCCGTGAACATCTAGACTCTCGCTTGCGCCAAGATAACAGAAACTCCTCATCTTCTACCTTACAGCCCTAATATTCTAAAGCCAGGCTTGGATTTGGTGGGGGGGCAGGCCTTTGTAATCCACCCCTTTCCAGCCACTGTGGTTCTCGTCTGGTGCAGGCGCGTGTATTGGGGGGGGGTCCTCTCCAGCGCCAGCTGTCACCGACCTGGTCCCTGTGGCAGGGACATTTGCTAACGAGGCTAATCTGTCACTCCGGCGTCTCTTCCCCAGCAGGGGAGGCCTGAGAGAGGACCGGTCTGCCTGAACCTAAGCGGTGTGTCCAAGCGCAGAGACAGGGGTGTCGTTGGGCTCAGATGTGCCGGCAGAGTAGCTATTATCCTGATGTGTGGAAGATGGGCTCAGATGTGCCGGCAGAGCGGCTATTATCTTGATGTGTGGAAGCCTGATAGGGAACAGGCGATTCCCTGAATAAGGAATTTTAAAACAGAGCTGAATTAACCGAGACAGGCCTAGCGGAGTCCCCCAGGGAAGGGAAGCAGCGGCTGGATGGAGACGGCTCCCCTCAGAATGTATCTTTGAAAAAGAAAAGAAGAAAGAGCCCAAACCTTGAATAAAATGTAAGAGATGGTTGAGATGTCCCACGCAATCCATTATTTTAATTCCGAATGTGAGGAAAGATAAGCAATTATTTTAATTTTGAACATGAGGAGAGATAAGCGTCTCCCCTCATTGCCTGTGTTTATTTAGATTTATGAAACGGTATATAGAAACCATTTATTTGCTGCCTTTCTCCCTTGGGGAACTCAAGGTGCCTTGCAGTATAAATAAAACAATAATTAAAGAAATGAAAACACTATAAATGAAACAGCACTTTAAAAAAAAAACCCACACAAGTCACAATTTAAGCACAGCAGTTAGGACTGTCAATAAATCAAAACCAAATCAATTAAATGCGGTCCTAAATAAATATATTCAGAGCAGAGGTGCCTTATTCATAGACATAGTGTCTAGAGCCCACAATACTTTTAGGGGCCCACAAAAATATTTTATTTTAAAATCAGAAGGGAAAAAAGTGAACTTTTAGGGTCAAAGAAAATGTTCGTAGTTTTTCCCCCCCTCACATCAGAAAATGAAATGTTTAGGGCCCACAAAAATGTATTAAGTTTTCCCTAAAAGGGGAAAAAATAAAATGTTGCAGTATTTAAAGTTATATCAAAACTTGTTTTTAATATTGATATTATTAGGGTGGGAGGGGTCCATGAACGCAAAAGTGCCTAGGGTCCACTGAAGTCATAATGCGGATCAGATTGGGAAGTGTCTAGAGCAGGTGTGGCCAAACTGTGGCTCTTTCACATGGATTGTGTGGCTCTTAAAGCCCCCACTGCCCTGTCAGCTGGCTCGGAGAAAGCATTTCTCTCTTTAAGTCACTTCTCCAAGCCAAGCCAGCTGGTGACTTGGAGAATGCATTTAAAATTAAAGTTGCTTTCTTTCCACCTCTCCCCCCCTTCTCCCCATCTTCCTTCCTTCCTTCCTTCCTTCCTTCCTTCCTTCCTTCCTTCCTTCCTTCCTTCCTTCCTTCCTTCCTTCCTTCAAAGATCTGACATTCATGTCTTGTGGCTCTCAAACATCTGACATTTATTCTATATGGTTCTTATATTAAGCAAGTTTGGCCACCCCTGGTATACAGGGAAATGCAGTTCTAGGTGGACAGTCTGGTAAACTTTGACGCAATCCAGTTTAAGATGTACTTAAATAATCCAAGAGGTGTTCCTTTCTTTTATTTATTTAATATCATTTTACTCTGAAGTGGGGCAGCAAAGAAGGGGAGGGAGAAAAGAGATGTATTATCGTAAGCTGGTTCAGCTACCTGGGGTGCATCATCTCCTCAGATGCCAAGATCGACAAGGAGATTGACAACAGGCTGGCAAAGGCAAACCGTGCATTTGGCCGACTGCACAAAAGAGTGTGGAGCAACAAGCATCTGAAAAAAGGCACAAAGATCAATGTTTACAAAGCGGTTGTGATGACAACCCTCATCTATGGCTCCGAATCGTGGGTTTTATACCGTCATCACCTGCGACTCCTTGAGCGCTTTCATCAGCGCTGCCTTCGCACCATCCTCAACATCCACTGGAGTGACTTTGTGACCAACACTGAAGTCCTCAAGCGGGCAGAGGTTACCAGTATCGAGGCACTGCTGTTGAAGACGCAGCTGCGCTGGGCAGGCCATATTTCTAGGATGGAAAACCACCGCCTTCCCAAGATTGCCCTGTATGGCGAACTCTCCACCGGCCATCGAAATAGAGGGGCACCAAAGAAGAGGTACAAGGACTCCTTGAAGAAATCCCTTAGCACCTGTCACATCAACCATCACCAGTGGTCTGACCTAGCCTCAGATCGCAAAGCATGGAGGCACACCATCCACCAGGCTGTCTCTTCCTTTGAGAACGCACGCATAGCTGGTCTTGAGGACAAAAGGAGATTGAGGAAGAATCGCACTGCTACAGGACCAACCCTAAATCAGACTTTTCCCTGCAGCCGCTGTGGCCGGACCTGCCTGTCCCACATTGGTCTTGTCAGCCACCAGCGAGCCTGCAGCAAACGTGGACTATTGCACCCTTCTTAAATCTTCGTTCGCGAAGCCAAGCCGAGAGAGATCGTAAGCTGGTATTAAATGTGACTTTCTCCAAGGAATTCTGGGTAGTTGGCTGGGAATTCTCTGTAAGAGACTTCCCATTCTCCTTATTAAACTACATTTTTTTGTATCGTCTTTGGAGAAGGAATACCCATTTAAACTAATTTCAGTCTTTTATCCAGGATCCCTTGTCCAGAGTTCAGAATGGGGTACTCTGCCCTTTCAGAAATTGCCTGTTTCTTCCTTACCCATAAATATACTGCAAGCTCACTGTCCTTTGTACAAGAGACCTGCCAAATCAGACCAGTGATCCATCTCGTCCAGCATCCCGTCTCACATGATGCTCCATAATCTTCCCAGGAAGTGCCTTATTTTCTCCCTGTGGCCAGTTTTTGGAAGACACATAAAACATTTTTTGGTTCATGGAGCTTTTTCACCACAATATGGTTCATTCTCATGGGCCGAGTGCTTTGTGATGGTTGGCAATTCGGGGCTCTTTTTGTAGCAGGAACTCCTTTGCATATTAGGCCACAGCCCTCTTACGTAGCCAACCCCCCCAAGAGCTTACAGGGCTCTTAGTGCAGGGCCTTATGTAAGCTCCAGGAGGATTGGCTACATCATGGGGGTGTAGCCTAATAGGCAAGGGAGTTCCTGCTACAAAAAAAAAGCTCTGGTTTGCATGAATTTTATATCATTTCATCTGGAAGCGTCTATATTCGATTATTCTTCTAAGCCCTTTTGAACTTTTGGAAGGTTCTGGACATCTCCAAACCTGCAGACAGGTTAGAGGAGAGAGCGCTCCAAGGCAGTGTGCAGAGTCCAGGATCCTTGCCACAGAGTAATCATGGGCAACTCCCCCGTTCAGAATTTCTCAGGTTACCGTTCCCAGAAAGAACTTGTGGCCCCCGGTGCCTCTCAGTTTACAAAGCACAAAATGCATTTCAAGGACTCTGGCTTGCTTGCCCCCACACACAGGGCTAGAGAGAGAGGATTAGCTGTGCGCTGTTGGCAACCACGCCGGGTATGTTTTCATCCATTTGTTTGCATACAAATGCATGCAGTGGGGAGGGGGGGGGGGAGAGCGCATTTTGCAATTGGCCACAGACACAGCATTCGGTTCAGAGAGCTTTTACCAGAAGCGCAGCCTAAATCGATGTCATGTTCTAGATTTCTTTTTTTAAAAAAAACTTTGCGAAACTTGATGGGAGCATTTGACAAGGAGCCGCTGGCCTTCACTTTACACCCCTGGGTACCAAAGTGAGCAGTTTTAAATGGCAGAACGCAAGCAGCATGCCCGCGGTTGGCATGAAGAAGTTTCCGTGCAGTGAACACAGAAGACGACAAAATGGCTTTTCCAAATGCAGTTTTACATGCATTGGAAACTTGCTTTGAAGGGTGATCTCAGTAATGAATGTGTTCATTTTTCATCTGAACTTGTTTTTTAAAAAAAAGTCTTGGGTACAAAAAGTGTAAATAAGTTTGCATGCTCAGTTGCGCAGTTGGTTCTTCTAACCCACTGATCTTTTACCATTTCCATGGATTTCTCTGCTGGGGGCGTTAGCCCTGTGCTTACTCCAAAATTCCGTGTGTATTCCAGAATTCCTTGCATTACACAGCGTCCTTCCCCCCCTTTTAATGTTCCTAGAGATTGAATTTAGGATTTGTACCTGGAGCAGGTGTTCCATCATGCAATGATACTTTCTGCTTCACTTTATGTGCTTTCCTTGGGAGAGAGTTTGATTATCTATCAGGGATCTCAAACGTGTGGCCCAGGGACTGAATCAGGCCCTCAGAGGGCTCCTATCAGGCCCCCGAGAAACTGGCTGTCACCTGCTTCCTTCTCCTTCTCCCTTGCTTCCTTCTGTATTACAGCTTGCTTTGCCGGGCTTGCTCAATCGCACAGGAGCTACAGAGCAAAGCCTCTGTTTTCTCTTCGCTTGAGGAGGAAGGGGGGGGGGGAAGGCAAGAACTTGCTTTGCCAGGCTCTCTCAATCGCACAGCAGAGCTACTGAGCCAAGCCTGTCTTCCTTTTATTGGCTGAGGATCCTCCCCCTCCTGGTCCCCTGGAGAAGGAAGGAAATAGTCAGAGCTTCCTTTGCCCAGTTCCCTGGATCCCATGGGAGAAATACAAAGAAAGCACCTTGAAGACCAACGAGTACTAATATTTTAAGTACGTTTTAAGGTTTTGGGTTTTTTTAAAAAAATATCTTTAATTGTGTTCGTGTGTGTCCTTTATAAAGTTTTTATCTGTTACCTAATCTTAAATAGGTACATACATGGCCTGCCCCGACATGGTCTGTCCCGTCCCTACAAGGTCTCATTTATGTCAGATCCAGCCCTCATAACAAATGTGTTTGACAACCCTGATCTAGATGACATGGGTTCAGATCCTCCTTTATTCCTCTAGAGTTGACCTTTGCACCTCCTATATTACTTAGGGAAGGAGGGTAGAAGAACTGCCAGCCTTTGAGTTGAGGTCTGGAGATCTCCTGAAACGACAACTGGTTTCCAGACAATGGAGATACATCCTCCTGGAAAACATGGCTGCTTTGGAGGATTGACGCTGGCTTTATACAGGGGTGGGATTCTAGCAGGAGTTCCTTTGCATATTAGGCCACACACCCCTGATGTAGCCTGTCTTCCAAGAGTTAACAGGGCTCTTTTTTTGTAAGCTCTTGGAGGATTGGCTACATCAGGGGTGTGTGGCCTAATATGCAAAGGAGCTCCTGCTAGAATTCCACAAAAAAGAGCCTTGTAAGCTCTTGGAGGATTGGCTACATCAGGGGTGTGTGGCCTAATATGCAAAGGAGCTGCTGCTAGAATTCCACCCCTGCAGTCTAAAGACTGTGGCTTCCTTGGTGGGGTCGATTCATCTCTTGTTAGGTCTTCCTCTTTTCCTTCTGCCGCCTTCCACTTTTTCTCACAGTCTTTTCCAGCGACTGCTGTCTTCTCAAAATATGACCAAAGTCTCAAATAGCCCTCAGTTTAGCCATTTTAGCTTCTAGAGAGAATTCAGGCTTGATTTGACGCAGAACCCGCTTATTTGTCTGCAGGCTCCACCCCTAAAATCCCCTGGCTCCACCTCCAAAGTCCCCTGGCTCCACCCCCCCAAAGTCCACAGATATTTCTTGAATTGGGCCTACTCTGAGCCTTCTCAGTAAGCTTCCACTTAACGCGAGGGAGGACCTAAACAAATAAAAAAATTATTTAGCTGCCAAATTGTCCGGCAGTGGCCCTGGGGAAATCCAACTGAAAGAGAAGCACAGAGATAAGAGTTCTGCGTCCGGGATCTCCCTTGGAGAAAGATTTGAAGGGAAGCGAGAGACTGGTGAGAAAAACAGAGACCTGCTCCACTGATTCCCTGGGAGTGGCCATCCGTCGCAAGGAATGGGGTCACGCAGGTACTTCGTGCTGGCAGCAAATTGGCAGTCGGCCTTTTGGCAGAATCTGCCGGTCACTGGGGTGGCTGGTATGCACTTGGCATCCCTCCCTCCTTCCCTGGGGAACTCGACTTTTTTCTTTGAGAACCGTAGCTGTAGGCAACCGGGATCAAAGGCCGCCCTCCAGCTTCCTTTCCCTTAAACATATTTTCTCTCCCCCCCCACTCCCATCCTGAATAAATTATGGAAGCGCACAGAGCTTCGCCTTGGTATTAAATCGTGAAACGTAATCGAGCAGGGTAAGAGAGACGCCAAATCTTTGCATTCTATCAAAGCTGCAAATGGAGGTGTTGGCTTGAGCCGACGCGAGTCTTGCTTCTAAATCGACTTTTGAGAGACTTTTAAGTCATACGTGGCCTTTTTTGCGGGCCATCAGTTTCCTCTTCCCGTGTCCCGAAGCCAAGACTACGGCTGCTGGTTGCCCAGACGGCTCTCGTTCGGCTTCGACAGCCGCATCGGCAACACTTCAGCTGGCTGCTGCTAACCTGCCCAACTTATTTATGCATAATTAACCTCATTTGCATACAATTTAGCATGTGCGCTCAGCGGGTGCTCACAGCTGCAGCCGGTGGACGTATTGCGGCAAGGTTTCCCCGGCGGCCTTTTGTATAATTTCCAGTCTCGGGCTCAAAACGGATATTGTTTGAGTGTTTTGGAGAAGGCTGTCATACGGAGGTAGGAGATTCTGCTTGTGCCCGGGGAGTTATGTTGCTCTCCTCGCAAGCTGCGTTCGGTTTGAAAACAACCGTTCTTAGGCAATCCTGCACGTGGCAGAACGTTGCGAATACTCTTTCTCAAAGTGTCTCAAACATACGCAATGGAGTGTCCCAGATATATGCAACAGAGGTCAGGGCTGAAGGATTCTTTTAACGAGCTGTGCAGAAGGAAGAAATTTTCTCCAGTTTCACATTTCACCTACCCAAATTCTCCATGGTCTCCGGCAATGCTCCCTCGAAGCTGTGGAGTCTTGTGAGCAAAACTTCTACTCCGTGAGCTGCTGGCATTAAAGTTGTGAGCTACTGCATATATTAATTTGGTCTCCGGTCACCCAGGCCGAGGGTGAGCACGGGTCTTTGGCTTCACCAGGGCACTAAACAACAGCTTGCGTTAACTGAAGCTGAGAAATAAAACCAGCGCAAGCTTCCAAACACGTGTGTGCATTAAACACCATCAAGTCATTTCCTGCTTATGGCAACACTGTGAATCGTGGTTGTGCAAAGTGCCGTCGAGTCACAATTGACTTACGGTGACCCCACCAAGGGGATTTTCAAAGCAAGGGAGAAGCAGAGGTGATTTGTCGTCGCCTTTCTCTGCAGAGTCTTCCTTGGCAGTCTCTCATCCAGGTACCAAATCTGCTTAGTTTCTGCGATCCAATGAGACTGGGCTAAACCGTACTGTCAAGAACGTAAGAGAAGCCGTGTTGGATCAGGCCCATCCAGTCCAACACTCTATGTCACATAGTGGCGAAAAAAAAAAACCCCAAGGTGCCATCAGGAGGTCCACCAGTGGGGCCAGGACACTAGAAGCCTTCCCACTGTGCTTCCCCCCAAGCACCAAGAATACAGAGCTTCACTGCCCCAGACATAAGAACCTAAGAGAAGTCATGTTGGATCAGGCCAATGACCCATCCAGTCCAACATTCTGTGCTACATAGCGGCCAAAAAAACCCATCAGAAGGTCCATCAGTGGGGCCTGGACACCAGACGCCCCCCCACTGTTGCCCCCCCTTCCCTCCCATCCTATGAATCAGTGATCTCTAAAACATCCTGTCCTTAACAGCTTTGCTCACATCCTGCCATCCAAAGACCATGGCTTCGTTGATCAAGTCAATCCATCTCTGGTTGGGTCTTCCTCTTTTTCCTGCTGCCTTCCTCTTTTCCTAGCGTTCTTGTCTTTTCCAATGAGTCTTGTCTTCTCACAATGTGACCAAAATTTGATAGCCTCCATTTAATGCATAGCAGACATATATTTCCTTTGGCCATCCATCCACTTCGTTTCCATCTCCACGGCATAGCAGCTTCGTGACGTCACTGTGGTTTGTCGATGTGGGTTCTGTAGGGTTGGCAGGTCCCACTCAGGAAATATCTGGGGACTTGGAGGTGGAGTCAGGAGCAATTGCCTGTGGGCACCTTTGGAATTCTGACATGGAGTGCAATCACAAAACAGCTGCCTCAGGAGGCGGAGCCAACCAAAACCACTGCTTCAGGAGGCGGAGCCACACACAGCAAGCCCAATTGCAGAGGAGAAGATGGGTCATTTAAAAATACACTAGAAAGAGGGGTGGTAGACAATAAAGCGAACCCTGGGGTGGCACCCGCTACTGAAGCAACATTTCATTGTTTCTCTGGCCCCACCTACTTCCTACAAACATTTGGTGGGCGCCAAGAAAGGTATTAGCGGGTGTCATGGCCCCCCACAGACACTGAGGCGGGGACGCCTGCAGTTATGGTTTGTTGTAAATCTGCACGTGGTTTTCAGTATTGGAGCTGGATGCGAGGCGTGCAGGAAGTGGGGAACCTCCAGATTTCCAAGGCTCATTCTTGTACAGGGTAAAACCGCTCTACAACTTGAAATGCAGCCGGATTCAGACATCGGCCAGGAGAGGGGCTTGAATGCGGGCTGCACCAGAAGGCTGTTAAGTGCTGAAAGTCACAAGGCCGCCTCTCAAAATCCCCAGATTTGGATGTTTAATAAATAACGCAGCTTTTCTGAATTTCGACGTTGAAGCGAGTAGGCTTTCCTCGGCAGCCAAGGAAAAGCTTCTCTCCAAATCCCTTCAGGACCTTGGCCTCTCGTAATTTGTGGGACCGCTTCTCTCCCTGTGTTCTGCTGAGAGAATTTTGCTCAAGCTGGCGGGGGCTTCTGACGGTGCCAACCTGCCAACAGGCAGAATCAACCACTGCTCGTTCCTGTGCTCTCTCGAGTGTGGCTCCTGCCTTGTGTGTGACCAGCCCAATGTCAGGAGCACGTGAGACTGCCTTATACTGAATCAGACTATTGTTTCATTAAAGTCAGTACTGTCTACTCAGCTGGCAGTGGCTCTTCAGGGTCTCGGGCTGAGGTCTTTCCCATCCCCTCCTGCTTGGTCTTTTTAACTGGAGATGCCGGGGATTGAACCTGGGACCTTCTGCATGTCAAGCAGAGGCTCTTCCACTGAGCTACAGCCCCACTCCATGGCTCTCCAGAGTCTCAGGCTGAGGTCTTTCCCATCCCCTCCTTCCTGGTCCTTTAAACTGGAGATGCTGGGTATTGAACCTGGGACTTTCTGCATGCCAAGCAGATGCTCTACCATTGAGCTACAGCCCCACTTCGAGGCTCTCCAGGGTCTCAGGCTGAGGTCTTTCCCATCATCTCCTTCCTGGTCCTTTTAACTGGAGATGCTGGGGATTGAACCTGGGACCTTCTGCATGCCAAGCAGATGCTCTACTGCTGAGCTACAGCCCCAGTTCATGGCTCTCCAGGGTCTCAGGCTGAGGTCTTTCCCATCACCTCTTGCCTGGTCCTTTTACCTGGAGATGCCAGAGATTGAACCTGGGACCTTTTGCATGCCAGGCAGATGCTCTACCACTGAGCTACAGCCCCAGTTCATGGCTCTCCAGGATCTCAGGCTGAGGTCTTTCCCATCACCTCTTGCCTGGTCCTTTTACCTGGAGATGCTGGGAATTGAACCTGGGACCTTCTGCCTGCCAAGCAGAGGCTCTACCGCTGAGCTACAGCCCCACTTCCTGGCTCTCCAGGGTCTCAGGCTGAGGTCTTTCCCATCACCTCTTGCCTGGTCCTTTTAACTGGAGATGCTGGGAATTGAACCTGGGACCTTCTGCATGCCAAGCAGATGCTCTACCACTGAGCTACAGCTCCACTTCATGGCTCTCCGGGGTCTCAGGCTGAGGTCTTTCCCATCACCTCTTGCCTGGTCCTTTTAACTGGAGATGCCGGGGATTGAACCTGGGACCTTCTGCATTCTGAGCGGATGCTCTACCAACTGAGCCACGGCCTCTCCCAAGGCTCCTTTAAGATCAACACAGGTGGTACCGGACTCAAATTTTGTTCCATTAATTTTTTTGTGTGGTTGTATCGGCTTAGTCTGTATAATCCACCTTGAATTCCTATGAGAAAGGTAGGCAATAAATAACATGTATGTGTATGCACACACACACACACACACACACACATATATATAGAAATACACATACACACACACACTGCAGCTGGAATAAAATTTCTTAACCTTGAATAGGCTTTCCTCCTGGGGAAAAATATCCTTGCTTGAAGATTGAATTCAGGGCTTGACCGTTTCAGTCCTTTGCATGTTTGCAGGGAAACCTCAGTTCAGCAGAAGTCACTCCCAAGTAAAGCGAGCAGAAGATTCTAGCCTTCGGCAAGGAAAAAAAAATCCCTCTACGTTCAGTTCTATCTATGCGGAGAAGGAATGCTCTGAATTCCTGCATCACTTTGTGGGCTGGGCCGGAGGCAATTCAGCAAGCTTGTTTGAACCTGTGGCAGGAAAGCAACTGCAAGGACTTGTTCCCATGCCCCCACCCCCCCACCCCGCCTCATGTCTTTGTGCATCTAGATTTCTCCTTCTCCCGAGAGAGAGGGGCTGGCCAAAGTTTGTAAGTGGCTTCCCCCCCCCCCGCCCCCATGAGGAACTTTAATTGCCTCTTGGTGCCATTACACTTTGCTTCCCCTCCCTTCTATTCTTATCATTGTCTGCTGCAGCAGATGAGGAGATGTACAGAGAGATGATATCGAGAGACTGAACAAGTTGTACTGGTCTTAGTGGGGAAGGAGGGAAGAAAAAAGGGACCCCATGGAGTGCTGCCAGTGAACATAAGAGAAGCCATGTTGGATCAGGCCAATGGCCCATCTAGTCCAACACTCTGTGTCACACAGTGGCCAAAAAACCCAGGTGCCATCAGGAGGTCTATCTGTGGGGCCAGGACACTAGAAGTCCTCCCACTGTTGCCCCTCCCAAGTACCAAGAATTCAGAGCATCACTTGCCACAGACAGAGAGTTCCAACAATACGCTGTGGCTAATAGCCACTGGTGGACCTCTGCTCCAGATGTTTATCCAAGCCACTGCTCCAGATGTTTATCCACAAACGGCAGCCTCGTGTTTTCTCAACCTCAGGGTAGTTGCGCCCTTCTTGGAAGAAAACATGGGATGGAAGTAAGGTTGTCAGCCTCCTGGTACCACCTGGAGATCTCCCACTATTGCAGCCTCCACCTTCCAAAACTCTAGGCGTTTCCCAACCCAGAGCTGGCAACCCTAGATGGAAGCATTACCAAACGCAGACAATGGAAGATGGGTTGGAAAGGTGTGGGAGTATGTTTTCAGAACGTTTCAGCCTTGCGTGCAAACTAACAAGATGGTATCAGTTCCGTGCGGCTCTGAGAATCTTTGACCTGTTTGCTGTTGTCTTCTATTCTACCCTCTAAGAGGGAAAAAAGAAGACTAAGGGGACTTTGGGAAGGGTTTTTAATCAAAAGAGGTGGGGAGAATGTATACAGAATAGGGGTCATACAGATTGGGCCATAACACTAGGAAACTGGACGCATTCTTCTGACAGTTGTAGGTTTCTGCAGGGACAAAATAAAAAGTTAAAGGTAGTCCCCTGTGCAAGCACCAGTCATTTTCAACTCTGGCGTGACATCGCATCACGACGTTTTCACGGCAGACTTTTTAACGGTGTGGTTTGCCATTGCCTTCCCCAGTCTTTTACACTTTCCCCCCAGCAAGCTGGGTACTCAATTTATTGACCTCGGAAGGATGGAAGGCTGAGTCAACCTGGAGCCGGCTATCTGAACCCAGCTTCCGCCGGGATCGAACTCAAGTCGTGAGCAGAGCTTAGGACTGCAGTACTGCAGCTTTACCACGGGGCTCTTCTGCAGGGACAAAATACAGACCCAGTAATGAGTACCCAGCTTCGCTGGGAGTAAAGTGTAGATGACTGGGGAAAGCAATGGCAAACCACCCTGTAAAAAAGTCTGCCAAGAAAACGTCACAACGTGATGTTGCCCCATGGGTCGTTAACGACTCGGTGTTTGCACAGGGGACTACGCTTACCTTTAAAGGTTTCAGTCTTACATTTTCTCTTCGGAGGGCTTCAAGTAGCTGTGGAGTGGGGTGTGTGTGTGTAATTTTTGTTGGTAAAACAGCCTGGGAAGGAAAAACTTAACAGCTGTTTCCCTGAACCACAGCTCCGGTCGGGCCCTGCTGTTTGCATCTAAAACACATGTCTACAGATCTTATCCTGACATCACATGTGTGGTTTTGCCCATGCACATCACTTGACCAAAGGATATATTGAGGAACATCTTCTGGTTCTTAAGCACAAAGACACCGAGTTAGAATGATGCCCAAGGTGGCAGAGGTTGGGGGGGGGGAATGCTTTAATCTGCCTCTCCCGTTCTTTTTACTTCTCTCCGGGGCCTTTTTAAAAATGTTCATTTCCTTCTTTTCCCACCTCTTTTTCCCCTCATTCTCAAAAATGAAAAGGATGTGAAGCTACTTTGAGGTCTAATTTTCCTGTGACATAAATATACCAGCTGCGGAGGCAGAGGGGCGCATGTCTTTTTCCTCCTGACTGTTTCACTACCATGCTGTTTCTTTGATAGCAGTCTCACCGGAACTGTCACTATCAACACGAGTGGGATGAAAACACAGATACTGTCTAGGTACATGGGGCCCTTTCTTGATTTCACCTCCCTTCCCAGATTGGCAAACCTGGATTATCTTTCTGCCCAGCCAGCTTTCCGATTCTCCAGGTTGGAAATTTAATTGGCTGTGCAGATTTTTAGCAGTGTTGCTTTGGCAGCAGCTGCTGCCACAGCACAAGGATCTTCGCCATGTGACTGAAGCTGCAGCAGCCATTTTGTGGCTGGCTCCACCTCTTACAGCAGCCATTTTGTGGCTGCACCTACCATGCTGTGTCAGAATTCCAAAGGTGCCCACAGGCGCAGAAAGGTTGGGGAGCCCTGTGTAGGTGTAAAAACAACCACATCTTGTGAGGGGTTTTTTGTCCCCTCTGTGGTGGAAAAGCCCCTCTGAGTTATCTCCAGAAGGCTACCCTTTTTGCAGGGTTTTCATAAACTCTATTAAGGCCAGGCCTCTGATTCAGTGGGAGCTCACAGGAGCACAGCTCCTGAGCCTTTCTGAGAGTTCCACCTCCTTGTCCATTGAATAGTATGTGCAGCTACATAACAATCCCTGGATGAGCTCCACCAACTATTTTTCTACAAAATGACCCCTGATTAAGGCTGAGTTATTTAGGAAAGCTTTCCCTGATGGCTGAATCTGACTGGGATATTTTAATGAGTCTTGTGGTTTGTACTACAAGTCAATTGTTTGTTCTGTCGGACAGGTCTGATGGATGCGTTAATGGGAGAAAAGGAGACGAAAGAAACATTTGAAAGAAATAAATTGGCTTTTGTTGGCCGGGAGGCATAGTTTCAGAGAGGCGAGAGTGGTTTAGTTGTTATACCTGGCGTTCTTGTGGTAATAACTCCATAAGGGAAGCCCCAAGGCACCAAAAATAACCAGAAGACTAGGGAAGGTTTAAAAAGACAAGAAGCTTTTGTGGATTTTGTGAGATACTTTAGGAGGGAACCCGATAGTGTTATCTTGACAAAGTAGGGTGCCAAGTCCACAAAAGCGGTCACTGCGATAAACTCTCCTTCGTCTTGATGTTGTGACTAGAATCCAGTTTTTGCTGTGGTTTTTAGGCTGTGACCTCGCAGACACCTGTCATGAATCTTTGGGGCAGGGATGGGAGAGGGGTGTCGTTCTGTCAAATAAAGCAGTTCTGCTGAAATTTCTCTGGCTTAACCCACTGTTCAGGACGACCCCTTGCCCTCCTTTGGCACTCAAACCGGCTCCCAGGAAGCTCGCCGCACACCCGTTCTGCATAAAAATCTCCAGTTTATTCGCTCGAACCGTCGTTTGTCCTCCAACTGCTTCGCTGAAGAATGTGTGTGGGGAGGGAAAAGAAACACAAACTGGTTTCTCCCCTAGTTTGGCTGCAAGCACCAAATCACTCCGTGGCCTGTTTTGGCCTCTTTTGTAAGAATAATTCTGGGCAGCAGAGAGAGTGGAAATATCTCTGATAGATGTGGTGTGTATTTTCCCTGATGATTTGTTGTACTACACAAACCGTGCGGGTGATCCTCCTGTTATCTCCTTCTAGCACAGGGTTTTTTGTGTGCGTTTTTGTGTGGTATTTCAAGAACTTGTTTGACCGCAGACAGCCGAGGCCATAGTGCGAGGAGCGCGTACACGGCATGATGCCTCCCCCATAATTCCTCCAGAGTTTGAACATGGCTTTGTCTGCTTCATGCCCTGTGGGGTTCTGCCTCCCCGCAACCTAATTTCCTTTCAGCTTCCGCTACCACCCTGGGCCCGGTGCCCACCTCTTCTGCAGTCCGAGTGGGTTTCTTCGTTCCTTGCAAATCTGTCTCAGCAAATCTTCTTGCCTCTGGTTTTGGACAACTTTTGGCCTCTCTGGTCTTTCCAGACAGGCGGGACAAGCACCTTGTCCCCTGTTCTGTAATCTTAGTTCGAGATCTTCTGCGAAGAAGACCCTTCTGGGTCGGCAATTATGAGCCAGTCTCTCATTTTATTTTTTCCTCTTCCTCGGCTTTCCCAGCTGGTTCCCTGGCGTTTAGCAGTTTCTGGACACTTTGCCTTGCCAGAATCCTCCCCCCTCCTTTCGCCTGCCCGGCTGGGAGATGAAAGCTTGCTGAGTCTCTCCCCCCCCATTCCATTTGAGGGGCTTAGGCAGGAACAAAGCCCCAAGTGCCGGCCTGGAATCCCAAGCAGCTGCTGGCCGGCTTCTCAGTGAGCCTTTCATATCAACGATTTCTCCTCCTTTCACACTCCTAGCCCACACAGTGCCAAATAGCTGCTTTATCTCCCTCCCCCAGCATTAAAGGAAATCAAAATTGCCTTAAGTTAAGGCCAAGGCAAATAGCCACCTCATGTTTGATGAAGGAGCATGCTTGGGAGACACTCAGTGTGCAAAAAAGGTGATCCCCTAATTTAAAAAAAAATGCAAACTCTTGCTTTGCGGTTGGTTCCTTTCTCAGAATTCTAGATACACAGGTTTGAAATGCATTTGTGTCACTACGTCCCAGAGGTCGTTTTGTAGAAAAATAGGTGGTGGAGCTCATTAGCATAACTTATTAGCATATGCCACTCCCCCACCAACCAAAAGCAACCTGATGCAAAAAAGGAGAGCCCCGGGTGAGTGAGGCCTGCTTGGGCTGGCCACACACCCCCGCCCCCAGTCAAAAGGCCAGCAAGCCACCCGCTGCCCAAAATCATCTAAGAAGTAGAGAAAGGGTGGTGCGGGCTTCTCCAGGGGTTAATGAGGGCTGCTGAGGGTGTGGCAAAGCCCCTGGTGGCTGGCTGGCTGCCTGCTCTCCTAATCCAGGGATTGTTATGCAGCTGCACCTACTATTCAATGGACAAGGTAGGTAGGTGGAGAGGAGGAGGGGGAACCCTCAGAAAGGTTCGGGAGCTGCACTCCTGTGAGCTGCTGCTGAATTCAAGTCCTGCTACCTCCCATTGACTCCATTCGGAAAAACCACAGGCACAAAAATGGACTCTTCCCCCTTCTGGTGTACAGTTTCATTTTCCATGTCCTTTTTAAGGGTATCTGACATTCTTCAGTGAACTTCTGGTTGGTGTTCTTTCCCCAAAGCAGAACTGGAAACTGTGGTTTGATTCCCAATTGGAGCTGCAGCACAGATGGTAGGGTTGCCAACTCCATGTTGGAAAATTGCTGGTGATGTAGGGACTGGATTCTGGGTAGGGTGGGTTTGGGGAAGGGAGGGACCTTGGCAGGGTATAATGCCATAGTCCATCATCCAAAGTAGCCATTTTCTCCAGGGGAACTGATCTCTGTAGTCTGGAGATCAGCTGGAATTCTGGGAGATCTTCAGGTCCCACAGATGGGAGGGGCAGGGGGGGGACATTCCAGGAGCCAGAAGCGTTGTCGTGTGATGTGCCTAAATCTCTGGAAGTGACGTTGCACGGTTTGCCTACACCAGTGACATCGGAGGTGATGCTCTGGTTTTGGGGCAAAAGTCTGTGGTAAAATCAGCCTCAAACCATAGAGTTTTGCCCTTAAACCAATGTGTTACCTACCCACCCCCAACATCCGTGCATAACTTCCCGATGATATAGGCATGTTGTATTTATTTCTGGTGATGTTGCTTTTGGAGGGAGGGGCAGCAGGCAGAAGCCCACAAAACTGAGGGATGTCCCCCCCTGCACACACACACACACTGGGGAATGGCAACCCTAAATAAATGGTAGTTTGCCCACTGGAATGTTGTTACAAATAGCAGAGTGGAAGCTGCACATCGAAGGGGGAGTGCACGTGTCTGTGGCTAAACAGTGCCGATATCTTTCCTCAGTTGTTTCTCAGAATGTAACACTTAAGATGTATGGTTAATGTTATGCCACCTGCCCTTGAGGAATAGCACAAACCAAGAAAGGGGGGGGAAAGTTCTCTGCCCTGAGGTGCTTACAGTCTAAATTTAGACAGGTGGAGGAAGATGAGAATAGAAGTGGGATAGAAAGGCAAGTGCGTCAGAAGACGAATGCTTGCCAGGGGAGTGACAGATAAGTTGTTCTCCACAACAGAAACAAAGGCCATGGGAGAAGTGGGTTTTGAGATGAAGGAGGGCTTCAAAGGCATCCGAAATAGAGTTCTCCATGCAGATGAAGGAACTGCAGAGGATGGGTGGAGCCTTCCAAAGGTACAGCTTCACAAGATGCTGCCACTTATATGTTCAGAGCTCCCAAGGGTGCTCACCCTACCCTGTAAATAGCAGCTGTGTGGGGCTTTTGTTTTAGATTGGGGCCAGGGCAGGGGGGAGGTATGCAACCCCTTCTCCCTGCTTTGTTTTCTTAACCCCCAAGTGCCCTGCGAAAACTTGTTTGCTCCAATGCAAAGTGCTTGTTTGCCCACAGTGGGGCGGCAGGGCTGTGGGACCATTTCAGGTCAAGAAAATCGATTGCGTGTGTGGTACGGGGGCGGGGGGGGGGGTGGAGTGTTTAAGCCGCAGACACACCTCACCACGGTGCTGATCTGAAATGGGGCCTTGCCACGATTGCTTGTTTACAACACACACACAAAAATTTGGGGTCTGACTCATAACACCCAGTGTTTTGTCTGGTTCGGACCTAGGGAGACCTTTGGACAGCTCAGTAATAAACCCAAGCAATCCAAATTGGGTAATGCCTCCTCATACCCTGTGCTTTTGGTTTTTTGGCAAGGTACATAGAGGCAAGTGGGCCAGCTTTTATTGATGATTACGACAGTGCTGCATAGTCCATTGTGAAAGAGAGGTGGTGTACTCGGGAAAAATTACGGCCTGTGTTTTAGTAAATAAATATTAAAAAAAAATTGTAGGGCATTGATTTGGCCAGGGACCTAATGTGGTATAGTGTGTTGGACTAGGCTCCAGGGAGGCCAAGATTCAAATCTCCATTTTGGCAGAAAGCTCATTGGCTGACTTTAGGCCAGTCTGACTCTGTCAGTCTGGCCTACCTCACAGGGTGGCTGTGACAGTAAAATGGGGGAGGGGAGAAGTGTGGAAAGACAGTAGGATAAAAATGAGGTAATAAATGGGTAGATACTGCCTAGCATGAGAGAAATGCCTAAAGTTTTTCAAGGAGCAAGGCTGAGAATTTGAGATTGCTACAGAGAGGCTGGCAAAGGATATGGCCAGAGGTGGATGTTCAAAATGGAAGGATATTGCACTCCTTTCAGAGCAGATCTGGGTTTGCCCAAGTTCTAGCAGAGTGACCATAAGTGGTTTGGTTTTGTTTTTTGTTTTTTTAGAAAGGTTGAGAAACAAACGCCTCGAAAGGAAACCCAGACCAGACTTCTTCCCCAGCTAGGAAATTTGGAGGGAAAATGTGTTCCTTTGAACCTCGATTGTCACCCACAGGAAAAATAAGTGTTAAAAATGTCTTGCAAGAGAAGCAGACAGTGTCGTGGAAAGAACATGGTTTCGTGCCATCACCCTGAAGAGGCAGAAGTGTGCGAGAGGGCTTTTGGCCTGTGGAAAAAGAGGATGATCCTGTCAGACCTATAGCCAGAAATGTTTTGTAAAAGTGATGGGAGGGAAAGCCAGCTTGCCAAACAACAGTGTCTGAATTAAGGAAGTTTAATATGGTTGAATTCAAGTTATTTAAAAGGAATGTGTATGAGGGATTTATTTTGAGAACCAGGGTGCTGGAGTGGTTGGAACACTGGATTTGACTGAGGGAGAGCTGAGTTCTAATCCCATTCTGGCTCACAGGGTGACCTTCGTCAAATTGCATTCTCTCAGCCTGACCTACCTCATAGGGTTGTTGTGAGGATAAGATGGTCAGCAGGGGTGGAATTCTAGCAGGAGCTCTTTTGCATATTAGGCCACACACCCCTGATGTAGCCAATCCTCCAAGAGCTTACCAAAAAAGAGCCTTGTAAGCTCTTGGAGGATTAGCTACATGGGGAGGTGGCCTAATATGCAAAGGAGCTCCTGCTAGAATTCCACCCCGATGGTCAGTAAGAAAATGTTCAGGATAAGGTTTGTGTCCCTGGGTTCTGTGAAATAAGGGAAGGATTTTTTTTTAAACCAACTAACCTCAGTTTAAAAATTCCAGAGGATATGTTCTTTCCTTTGGCAAAGATTATCTCCTGTCATAGTATATTTCTCTCCTATTGTGGGAGTGCAGTTTTAAAAGACTTGTAAATGGCTCTCAAAGCCATTTAGTGCAGTGAATAATGGCGTTCATTTGTTATTACTGTTTTAATGCAACACAAACATAATCATCTTGGACTTTATGAGGCAGTATCCTTTCCCCCCTATTCTTTTTTCCTTTGGCAAATCTTACCTCAGAAACAAAGTCACTTAAGTTCCTGGAAAAAAGCTGCTCTTCTTTGTCCTCTTTCTTTCTTCCATTCCCCTACCTCTCAGGGTAGTTGTGAGGATTATTGAGGAAATCTGTGTGGAAAACACTGAATGTTCCTCTTAAATCCTGCTTTCTCTGCCCCCCCCGAGAGGTGAGGCAGGGCTTTTTTGGTAGTAGCACCCCCTCGTCACTGAATACCCTCTCGGTCCCATCTTGGACCTATCTTGGGATCACTTTGGCACAAAGGCCAACCTTTGAAGTTTTTTCTCACCTTTTAATTTTTTAAAACTTGATCTTGTGGCATAGGTGATCCTACCTGTTTGATTCTTGACTTGTGCTGTTTGAGGCAACTTTTTTGGGTTTCCTCTTTTTAAATTGGAGTTGTCTCCTGGTGTTCATTTGAGTCACAACAAAAAGAAAAAAACGTGTAAAATGCAATTTTAACTTGTTGTGAATAATAAGTATCAAAATACAAAGCGAATAATATCAGTACATATCATCAAGTTAAAACCTCATACGTTACTCAGTGCTCATACTTACGTGGCTGAAAGCCACTAAATAACATTCAGTCCAGTGAATGTTATTTAGTGGCAATGTTATTTATCAGCAATGAAGCCGTCCGTTGGACCACCTACTTTTAACACTGGGCTGTTAGTGGCTTTCAGCCACGTAAGGACAGCAGGAGCATTGAGTAACGCAAGAGGTTTTAACTTGGTGATATGTACTGATATTATTCATTTTGTATTTTGATACTTATTATTCACAACAAGTTAAAACTGCATTTTACACAGAGAGTTTTTTTCTTTTTGTTGTGCCTCAGTCTCTCCTCCGTGGTCCCGTTTACATTGTGGTGTTCATTTGGGTAGCTGTTATTTATTAGACATTTTAAAACAGTTTACTCTTTATCATTAAGCATCTTCAGTGAGTCTCTGGAGGTGTCCTATAAGAATTTCAAACAAACAAAAGCACAATATAAATACAGTTGTGCCCTGATTTGGATATTAGTCACAACATATAGCTGGAAGTTCTTGGTGCTTGGGGGGGTGGGCACAGTGAAAGGGCTTCTGGAGTTCTGGTCCCACTGGTGCACCTCTTGATGGCCCGTTTTTTGCCATTCTGTGACACAAAGTGTTGGACTGGGTGGGCCATTGGCCTGATCCAACATGGCTTCTCTTATGTTCTTATGGCTGCGGCAGTGATGTTCTGTATTCTTGGTCTGGGGGGGGGGGGCAACAGAGGGAGGTGTCTAGAGCTCTGACCCAACTGGTGGACCTCCAGACAGCACCTGGGTTGTGGCCACTGTGTGATACAGAGGGTTGGACTGGATGGGCCATTCGCCTGATCCAACATGGCTTCCCTTACGTCCTTATGATTGCTCAGGCTAGCCTGATCTCCTCAGATCTCAGAAGCTCAGCAGGGTTGACCTTTAAGGAATACCAAGGTCATGATGTGGAGGCAGGCAATGGCAAACCGCCTCTGAACATCTCTTGCTTTGAAAACTCTATGGCTTTGGTACGTAAGTCATATGTCACACATGTGAGGTGTAAGGGGAAAGTGTGCTTTGTCCTATATTTCATTTTTTCCCCCAGTTGCTGTTTCAGGAACGTCTCTTCCTGCTTTGTTGTATATTGGGGTGGTGGTGGTACTGTCAGATCGTGTTTGCACAAACAAACAGTCAGTTTGGAATCTGTGAGGAGACTGTTCCTTGTCAATATGGCCCTTTGGAGAGGAATCAGCATCTAACAGCCCCTCAGCCTAACCTGGCTCCCGATGGAGTCCATTTATCCCTCACATTTGTCCCCTTAGAGAGGAAAGGGACTTGTTGGCAGGCCCTCAGTTAGATAGATCAGGGCCTGGCCTTACTTCTGCCTTCCTTCTCAGCACGCTGTGGTCTAGATCCACCATACAGTTCCCTCATTTGTTATTTTATTTTTATCTTCTAGGTTGCCACGCAGAAGTTCAGATATCCGTCCCACCTGAGGTGGAGGTGTTGCTGGGCGAGCAGGCGTCCATTTCATGCACGCACACTGTGACGGGGGTAAATGGTTACCACCTGGTGGAGTGGTTCATTGTGAGTATGGTCAACAGGGCTGAAAGTAGCTGAGGTAACTTTTTTTAAAAAAAAGTTTTAAACCATTTCCATAACTTAATGCTATGCTCCCCTCACAGACAGACAAGAATGCAGAGCAGCGTCGCGTGGCCTTCAGTGAGCAGGGACACCGGGAGGTGGACAAAAATACGGAATACACCGATCGCATCTTCATGGATGCTGACTACAGTTTGGTCATCAAAGCCGCCGATGTGAGCGATGAGAGGGCTTTCACCTGCCGTGTGATGGCTGGCGTTGCAGGGGATGCTGGGGGGACGGCCCAGCTCAAGGTTTATGGTGAGACTCTTCAGTCAGGATGTCCCTCATCAAATCCGTTCTCTTGGCCTTCACTAAGCTCCCTCCTCCTTCCTTTTTCTTGTTTGAACACCCTCCAGGACAGGGGTGGGGAACCTTTTTTCTGCCAAGGGTCATATGGATATTTATAACATCATTCGCGGGCCATAAAAAAATTATCAACTTAAAAAATGGTGCTCCGTCGAGGGAAAATGATTCGGGCCAGCAAAATTAAGAACATAAGAGAACATAAGAGAAGCCATGTTGGATCAGGCCAATGGCCCATCCAGTCCAACACTCTGTGTCACACAGTGGCAAAAAAAAAATTATATATATACACACACACACACACACACACTGTGGCTAATAGCCACTGATGGACCTCTGCTCCATATTTTTATCTAAACCCCTCTTGAAGGTGGCCATGCTTGTGGCCGCCACCACTTCCTGTGGCAGTGAATTCCACATAAGAACATAAGAGAAGCCATTAATGCAAATAATTGTTTTTCTATTTGAAGTTATGTAGGGAGACCCTAATCTGGCACGCACATGCACAAACACACGGCCCCCCACCCTAGGCAAATGCCTAGGTCCAGGGCTTTTTTGTAGAAAAAGCCCAGCAGGAACTCAGTAGCATATTAGACCACATCCCCTAATATTAGCATATTAGGTCTCACACACACATTAGCATATTAGGCCATACCATCTGGGATAATCAAGTGCAAACTGAACTCTGACAGTAACTTTCCCAGGCCCTGCAGCAATTCTGGCCAGCCAGTCAGGCCCCAGGGAGGCTGCCGCACAGTACATCTGGGCCCTGTGATCCCTGCCTGGCCCCGGGGAGGCTGCTGCACAGTGCGGCTGGGGCCCACAATCCTCGCTGGCCAGCCAGGCCGCAGGGAGGCTGCCACATGGCTTGGTTCAGTCCAGCAATCCCCGAGGGCCACACCAAGTGACCTTGAGGGCTGTATATGACCCTCGGGACAGAGGTTCCCCACCCCTGCTCCGGGACTTGTTCCTCTTTGTTGTTCTGCAGTCACCACATAACACGTCCATGCTTGTGACCTTCCTTTCTGTGGAACTGCCATAAAGAATTATCTCACTGATGCCTGGCACTCTTTGTGGCCTCCCTCTCCCTTCAGATTCCTCCTAAACCACTCAGCAGTTTTCACTCTGAATTGAAATTAAACCAGAGTATAAACGGCTGCGTTTACAACCCTCAACTCCATCTTTGGGCACTTTCATGCACACTAAATAACTCACTTTTGATCCACCTTCAATGCACTTTGCAACTGGATTGTGCTGTGCAAAATGGCAAAATCCACTTGCAAACGGTCGCTGAAGTGGATAGAAACAGCATCATTTAGCATGTATGAAAGTATGCTTTCTTTCCTCTCCCCTCCCCTATTGAAGTCTAAATTGTGAGCTCCACAAGGTGAGGGGCTGTCTCTTTGGCTTCCGTTCCTCTGTGAAGCACCATGGACATCAGTGGTGCTGCAGAAAACACCAGTCCCTGCAGTGCGGTCCTCTTTGGGTCACATGTCCCACTGGCAGCATTTGCCATCCATCTCAGTGACTCGAGCCCATTTGAAGAAGAAGACGACTGCAGATTTATACTCCTCCCTTCTCTCTAAATCAGAGACTCAGAGCAGCTTACAATCTCCTATATCTTCTCCCTCCACAACAGACACCCTGTGAGGTTGGCGGGGCTGAGAGAGCTCTCCCAGATGCTGCCCTTTCAAGGACAACTCCTGTGAGAGCTATGGCTAACCCAAGGCCATTCCAGCAGCTGCAAGTGGAACTGGGGAAACAAACCCGGTTCTCCCAGATAAGAGTCTGAACACTTACACTACACCAGACTGGCTCTCATTTGTGTGATTTTTTACCCAGCTGCTGCCAGCTTTTGAAAACCAAGAGATCTAAATCTTCAGGTGGACCCAAAATCTTGTAATGCTGGGGCAAAACATTCAAATCAAATCAGGTTTTTTTATGGACCAGCAAGGTTAAAAACAGACAAAAAGACAGTTTTAAAAACTGATACTTAGATGTAGGATCACAGATAAAAATAAATTCTTATTTCAGGATTTTCCTTAGTCAGATAGTTTTTACGGAGTGGTTGGGACCTTTCTGAGTGCTAATACACAACATTTTGCTACTGCGTAAGATACAAATTTTTGACTGTCTTCTAAATGGTATATCCGAAGAATTTCAGGGTTGAAGTCAATATAATATTGTAATGGCTTAAATCTTCTTGACAATATTCACAGTGTTAGAGTAAGAGCCCTGTGGTGCAGAATGGAAAAGCTGTTACTACAGTCTGAACTCTCTGCTCACGATCTGAGTTCGATCCCAGCGAAACTGGGTTCAGGTAGCTGGCTCAAGGTTGACAGCCTTCCATCCTTCCGAGGAAATGAGTACCCAGCTTGCTGGGGGGAAGTGTAGATGACCGGGGAAAGGAAAGGTCCCAACCACCCCGTAAAAAGTCTGCCGTGAAAACGTTGTGATGTGACGTCACCCCAGAGCTGGAAACGACTGGGGCTTGCACAGGGGACTCCCTTGACCTTTTAAGAGTATATGTGTAATAGACTCAACCGCATTACTCGAACAAGGACAACAGCGCGGCTGCATAGGCAGGTGAGAAAATCTACCGTGTAGAACCGTGGAAGGAAATGCATCGAAGCGCGCTCTTGAAAAAGCCCATCTACACCTCCCATAAGTGATATCTGAAAGGTATGAGGGTAACTATATAACTTGATTCTTTTTTCAAGCTATTATGACTTAAAGGAAGTATTGCCTCATCATTTTGGGACTCTTATCTCAGTTAATCTTTGAGAAATTAGAGCAAATCTCCCCTTCCCATCCCGCCACCAAAGGCATGCTGGCGAGAAACAAAATATTTGACAACTGCACGTTATCTCAAAACCTGGCTGCCTCGCCTTGTGTAATGGTCGGGCTGGCATCTCCCCGAGCAGAACCATGGGGGACTTTCAAATGGAAGTGTCAGGATAAGATGTACGCTAAATATTTGCTTGGCTTCCCATCGCGGTTGCTAATAGCTGTGTCCTTAGGATGCTTCATCCCTTGGCATTCTTAAGCCAACACTAAGAGAGACTGCCATGCAAGCGCGTTCTAATTTGGACGTACCCATTTTAGCTCGCCGACAAAGGAGCGCATGTCTGCTGAGCATTCCATTATTCCCTATGGAGACTGATTCCCGTAGGGTATAATGGAGAATTGATCCATGGGTATCTGTGGCTCGGGGGAAGGGGGATGTTTTTTTAGGTAGAGGCACCAAATTTTCAGCATAGCATCCAGTGTCACTCTTCAAAACACCCGCCAAGATGCAAAAAGACTGGACAAGGGGGTCCAATTCTATGAGCCCCCAAAGAAGGTGCCCCTATCCTTCATTATTTCCAATGGAGGGAAGGCATTTAAAAGGCATGCAGTGCCTTTCAATGGGGTGGCCAGAACTCCCTTTGGAGTTCAATTGTGCTTGTCACACCCTCGAGTCTGGCTCCACTTCCAAAGTCTCCTGGCTCCACCCCCAAAGTCCCCAGATATTTCTAGAGTCAGACTTGGCAACCGTTCTGCCACCACTCTGGTAAGGGTCTATAAGGAACAGCCCAGAGCCCCCAACCACCCCTGTATTGTCCTTTTTAGCAAAATATTTGAACCATGACCAAGGAGACGTGAGGACTCAGACAATCAACAGGTTACTTAACAGTGTTCAAACAATAGTCAGGAAAATAAAAACTTTTCGTGCGACAGTGAGATATATATACTGTAAAGGTGGTGCAAAACAAAAAGAAAAGCCCTAACGCAACTAATTAAACGTTCCCTACCAAACTCACCCTTTGGTTAAGGTATCCCTCCTGCTGCCTTCTTTCCTGCAGCCTTTTCCGGAGACAACAACTTCCTTCTAGCCAGGCCTTTTATGCTTTCCTCCCAGGCCCCACCCCTCTTGGGCTAGTTTTCCCTCCAAAACCTCTTTACCCATTCAGAGGGACAGAAGGAATCCTGGGAGATGTAGGCCCCCTGTATCTACTCCTAGGCAGGCTTCTCCCTGCCCTCTAGGCCGCACTAGGCCTCTGATCATGACAGGGCCTAGGGTTGCCAAATCCAATTCAAGAAATATCTGGGGACTTTGGGGTGGAGCCAGGAAACATTGGGGGTGGAGCCAGGAGCAAAGTCGTGACACGAATATTGAACTCCAAAGGGAGTTCTGGCCACCACATTTAAAGGGAACGCACACCTTTTAAATGCCTTCCCTCCATTTGGAAACAATGAAGGAGAGGGGCACCTTCTTTGGAGGCTCATAGAATTGGACCCCCTGTCCAATCTTTTGGAAACTTGGAGGGTATTTTTGGGCAGAGGCCCTGGATGCTATGCTGAAAATTGGGTGCCTCTGCCTCAAAAAACAGCCCCCCTCCCGAGCCCCAGGTAACCACAGATCAATTCTCCATTATACCCTGTGGGAATCGGTCTCCATAGGGAATAATGGAGTGCCCAGCAGACATTTCCCTCCCCCCCACTTTCTAATTACCCTGAAGTAGGGGGAGGGCCTCCAAACCGGGGAATCCCCCTGGCCTCCCCATCTGGGGATTAGCACCCCTATTGGTCTCTAAGGTGTGACTGCATTTGAATCTAGCGCAACACCCTTTGAAAACATCAGTTCCTTGGGTTGTCATAAGCCATAAGCAATTTCATGACAGGCAGCCCCTAAGGCACTGTCCAGTGGATGTTTTATGCTCTATAATTACATTTTTCTCTTTTGTTCCTCTTTAGTCCACGTTGTCCCTGTGTGCAACAGTCAGGCTCTACTTATAAGCTAAATAAATAAGATATTTTTGTAAAAAAAAAAAAAAAAAGCCAGCTCTCAAGTGGCTAATAATAAAATTATCCAATATGGACTGGCCTGCCCCCCATTAGCTACGATGGTCTCCGTTGCGCCCAGCATCACTGTGCACTCTAAATTTCTTTCTCCTCTTTGGCAATACCAGGGCAAAGAGAGCTACTGAGTAAAACGTGTCCACCCTCAGCAAGAACGTGCTAAAACGATCACAGTCTTCCCCCCTGTGTTAGGTGCGTCCAGGGGTGGAATTGTAGCAGGAGCTCCTTTTTTGGCTCTTTTTTGTAAGCTCCTGGAGGATTGGCTACATCAGGGGTGTGTGGCCTAATATGCAAAGGCGCTCCTGCTAGAATTCCACCCCTGGGTGTGGCCCACCTCTTCCCTGCCCTGACATCTTGCTGCCTTGCTGGTTTGGAGGCCTTTGGGCGATCCCTTGTGATGCTCAGTCTCTCTCCCCAGAAACCCCGTAACGCATTCCCCCAGCGCCACGTCATTCTTTGGCTTAGCCAACGGTTCCCCGCCTGCAGCGAAACACCTGGAGAAGCCTCTTTGTTCTTGACGGAGCAGGAGGCCTGCATCCGTCATCTCTCTCCGACGACCTCACCCCAGCGCCTAATGCTCATATCCCCTTGCATGCGCCACTTTCTCTCTGGTTAAGAACATAAGAGAAGCCATGTTGGATTAGGTCAGTAGCCCATCCAGTCCAACCCTCCGTGTCACACAATGGCCAAAAAACCCCCAGGTGCCATCAGGAGGTCCACAAGTGGGGCCAGGACACTGGAAGCCCTCCCACTGTGCCCCCCCCCAAGCACCCAGAATACAGAGCATCACTGCCTCAGACAGAGAGTTCCAGTGCTAAGCTGTGGCTAAGAGCCATTGATGGACCTCTGCACCATATGCTTATCCAATCCTCTCTTGAAGCTGGCTATGCTTGTAGCTGCCACCACTTCCTGTGGCAGTGAATTCCATGTGTTAATCACCCTTTGGATGAAGAAGTACTTTTATCCATTCTAACCAGACTGCTCAGCGATTTCATTGAATGTCCACGAGTTCTCGTGAGAAAGGGAGAAAAGTCCTTCTTTCTCTGCCTTCTCTATCCCGTGCATAATCTTGTCAACCTCTTATCATGTCACCCCTCAGTCGACGTTTCTCCAAGCTACAGAGCCCCAAGCGCTTTAACCTTTCTTCATAGGGAAAGTGTTCCAATCATTCTAGTTGCCCTTTTCTGGACTTTTTCCAGCGCTGTAATATCTTTTTGAGATGCAGTGACCAGAATTGTATACAGTTCAGCACACTGCTGATCTCAGATGAAACAAGAGAGAAGAACTTGGTTGGACTCAGCTGTTTCTGGCTAAATTGTCTTGAGCAGGGCTCACTTTGTCGCAGGAGCTCCTTTGCATATTAGGCCACACCTCCCTGATGCAGCCAATTCTCCTGGAGCTTACAGGAGTCCCTGGAATAAGAACCCTGGATGCTCTTGGAGGATTGGCTACATCAGGGGGTGTGGCCTAATACGCAAAGGAGCTCCTGCTAGAATTCCACCCCTGCTCAGAGCTCTCTCAGTCCAAGCTGCTTCACAGGTGCCTGTTGTGAGAGAGCCACCTGTGGTGGTGTGGTTCAGAGGAGCGGACTGTTATCTGGAGAACGGGGTTTGACTCTTCACTCCTCCACATGCAGCCAGCTGAGTGACCTTGGCCCAGTCACAATTCTCTCAGGACTCTCTCAGCCCCACCTGCCTCACGAGGCTCCTGTTTGTGGGGTGAGGAAGGGAAAGCGATATTAAGCCACTTTGGGACTCCCTAGGGTAGAGAAAAGCAGGGTAGAAAAGCCAACTCTTCTTAATTTGAAAATACCCGAGAGAGGGGGAAAGGACACCATTTTTCATACCCAGATTTATCTTTTTAACCTGACTGTATTTATCATGTATTTAGAAAACGTATATTCTGCCTCTCCAGAGATTGGCTCGAGGCAGCATGTGATGTAAGAACAAGACAATAAAGCCATCAAAGCGGCAACATAAGCGTTATAACTTTCAGAGCAAGCCAAAAAAACAAGCCGGAGGCATTATTTTTTTTTAAAAAAACCCCCAACATTCAGCTGCTTAAACTGATATCTGTAAAACATCCCCTGGGTTTGATGTGGACCATAAAAACAACATTGTGCCCAACAGATCCTAAGTTCTTATATATCACAGTTGTCTCGCATGAGCAAATGGCGTCTCCTAGACTGTACATTCTCCCTGCAGGCCCCGAGTAAATGGGGAAACGAACCTGGTGACGGTTGGGCCCTACCAATGCCGATTAAAGCCTGTGGAGGCCTGTAGGCGGTCAAAATCTTGAGAGGCCCCCTTGCAAATTATCTCAGAGTTGGAGTGCCTGCCCGGCTGCCTGTTTTCCCCTGCTGCAGCCTGCGGGCCCCTTCTCAAAAGCCCCTTTGACAAAGCTGCGGGGGAGAGGCAGAGAAAGGCAAACTCGGTGACGACTCTAGCAGCAGCCTCACCAGGCAAATCGGGCAAAGAATGCCGGCTCTCGGGGGGGGAAATGGGGGAAAGCCAGCCTGGGGCCCCTAAAAGCGTGGGGGCCAATAGGCCAGTGGCTACTTGGCCTAATTGCTAATCCAGCCCTGGGCTCTACAGTCGAACATCTCATTGAGGTACACCCTTCCAAGAAATCCCAGAATCCCTTGCTACACAGCTTAAAACCCTATTGGCTGAATCTTCAGACGCCTGCCCTGGGGACTCCAAAGGGCAGAACGGGCATGCTTTTGATCAGGGGTGGAATTCTGGTAGGACCTCCTTTGCGTATTAGGCCACACCTGCCTGAGGTAGCCAATCCTCCAAGAGCTTCCAAAAAAGAGCCTCGTAAGCTCTTGGAGGATTGGCTACATTAGGAGGTGTGGCCTGATATGCAAAGCAGCTCCTGCTGGAATTCCACCCCTGCTTTTGATGAATGCTTTTTCGTTTGTAGTGACCACAGTCCAGCTTTCAGCCAGTTTGGTGTAGCGGTTTAAAGCGGTGGACTCTGATCTGGAAAATGGGGTTTGATTCATCACTCCTCCACGTGCAGCTGCTGGGTGACCTTGGGTCAGCCACAGGTCCTCTCAGAGCTCTCTCAGCCCCACTGACCTTGCGGGGTGGTCTGTTGTGGGGAGAGGGAGGGAAGGCGATCGTAAGCCTCTCTGATACTCCAAGTGAAGGGCAGGGAATAAATCCAACTCTTCTCTCCCCACAGATCCCCCTGAAGCCCCAGAGGTGAGATGGAACACCAGGACTCTCTCGGTGACCGGAGAACATGCTTCTGAGGTAAGAACCCTCCATGGATATATCTAGGTCAGAGGTGGCCAAACTTGCTTCACATAAGAGCCACATAGAATAAACATCAGATAACTGAGAGCCGCAAGACACGAACGTCTGAAGTTTGAGAGCCACAAGACAGGGAGGGAGGGAGGAAGGCAAATAGATGGAGGGAGAGGTGGAAAGAAGGCAACTTTAAATGCATTCTCCAAGCTGTTGGCTGTCTTGGCTTTGAGAAGTGGTTACAATCTCCTATATCTTCTCCCCCCACAGCAGACACCCTGTGAGGTAGATGGGGCTGAAAGGGCTCTCACAGCAGCTGCCTTTTCAAGGACAACTCCTGTGAGATTCTCCTATATCTTCTGCCCCCGCAACAGACACTCTGTGAGGTGGGTGGGGCTGAGAAGAAGTGGAAGAAGACTGCAGATTTATACCCCACCCTTCTCTCTGACTCAGAGCGGCTCACAATCTCCTATATCTTCTCCCCTCACAAAAGACACCCCGTGAGGTGTCTTTTGTGAGGGGAGAAGATATAGGAGATTGTGAGCAGTCTGCAGTCTTCTTCCACTTCTTCTCAGCCCCACCCACCCTGTGAGGTGGGTGGGGCTGAGAAGAAGTGGAAGAAGACTGCAGATTTATACCCTGCCCTCTCTCTGAATCAGAGCGGCTCACAATCTCCTATATCTTCTCCCCCCACAACAGACACCCTGTGAGGTGGGTGGGGCTGAAAGGGCTCTCCCAGCAGCTGCCCTTTCAAGGACAACCTCTGCAATAGCTATGGCTGACCCAAGGCCATTCCAGCAGCTGCAAGTAGAGGAGTGGGGAATCAAACCCGGCTCTCCCAGATAAGGGTCTGCCCTTTCAAGGACAACCTCTGCCGGAGCTATGGCTGACCCAAGGCCATTCCAGCAGGTGCAAGTGGAGGAGTGGGGAATCAAACCCAGTTCTCCCAGATAAGAGTCTGCCCTTTCAAGGACAACCTCTGCCGGAGCTATGGCTGACCCAAGGCCATTCCAGCAGGTGCAAGTGGAGGAGTGGGGAATCAAGTCCTGTTTTCCCAGATAAGAGTCTGTTCACATAACCACTACGCCAAACTGGCTCTCCAGAAGCTGGCCGACAGAGCAGTGGGGGCTTTGAGGGCCACACGATAAGTGTGAAAGAGCCACATGTGGCTCCTGAGCTGCAGTTTGGCCACCCTTGGTCTAGAGAGAGGAAGAGACAGAGCAATCAGCATTGGGATTTGCTTCTGCTTTAAAGGGCTTTGTTCCTGATATAGTTAGGATATAATGAAAAGCAGGAATAAATTCTGGCCGAGGTCTGAATCTGGGGGCAAGGGGAAGTTCCTTAGCTGTTGCCTCTCTTCCTGTTCCTTTGTGCAGCTGGGAGGGAAAGAGAAGGCAGCTGGAGGCAGGTGAAGCCGAGCAGGGGATTGGAGGCAGAGTGAAGGCAGCTCCTAGTGATGAATTTGTGCTTCTCTTCCCCAGATTGCAACGTGCGGCAGCCGGAACGCCAACCCGGTGCCAACGATCAGCTGGTACAAAGACGGCCACCCTCTGCAAGCCCCGACGGAACGCAACAACGGTGAGGCAGCCGTTAAGGGAGGGGCCGTGGCTCAGTGGAAGAGCCTCTGCTTGGCATGCAGAAGGTCCCAGGTTCAATCCCCAGCATCTCCAGTTAAAAGGACCAGGCAGGAGGGGATGGGAAAGACCTCAGCCTGGGACCCTGGAGAGCCATGAAATGGGGCTATAGCTCAGTGGTAGAGCAACTGCCTGGCATGCAGAAGGTCCCAGGTTCAATCCCTAACATCTCCAGTTAAAAGGACCAGGCAGGAGGTGATGGGAAAGACCTCAGCCCTGGGGAGCCATGAAGTGGGGCTGTGGCTCAGTGGTAGAGCCTCTGCTTGGCATGCAGAAGTTTCCAGGTTCAATCCTCAGCATCTCCATCCCAGTTTGGAGGCAGGACTGCCCACTGACAGAGAGACACATTGATCCCCCCACTGACCTGGGTCTCACAGCCAGCGTAAGCATCCAGTTTCCCTTCCAGGTACGGCAGGGTCCAGCCCAGGGGTGGCCAAACTTGCTCAACGTAAGAGCCGCATAGAATAAATGTCAGATGTTTGAGAGCCACAGGACAGGAAGGAAGGGAAAAAAGGGGGGAAAAGGAAAATTGATGGAAGGGAAGAGGTGGAAAGGAAGCAACTTTAAATGCATTCTCCGAGCTGCTGGCTGTCTTGGCTTGCATAACTGATTTAAAGAAACAAATGCCTTCTGACGGGGTGGGGGAAGGATTCAAGAGCCATGCAATATGTGTGAAAGAGCCACATGTGGCTCCCGAGCTGTAGTAAGGCCACTCCGGTCCAGTCGTTAGGATCTGTGCTCTGAGCTGAGTCATCCTTCCGCCTCCTGAGGAGCAGCAGGGCCAAGATGGTTTAAAACAACCTTTTTGAGCCTGTGAGCACATTTGGGATTCCGACGCAGCGCGGTGGGCAGAGCCACAAAATGGCTGCTGTAGATAGGCTTGCCAATCCCCAGGTCCCAGCGGGGGTTTTCCCGCTTTCCCAGGCTCCTTCCTGTCCCCAGTCAGCTGCCTGTCAGGGGAAGCCCCACCCCCACAGCCACCATGTGACTTTCCACCTCCGGAGGCTTCAGTCTCCGATTGAAAGGCTTCCTCTTGGGATGGTGTGTCTGTGTTACTTGGAAGAAGCTGGCAGCAACTCGTGAGTAGAGAGGCTAATCCCCCTTCAGAGTCGCCAGAAACGGGGGCAGGGGGGGGGAACGTCTGCTGGGCACTTCATTATTCCCTATGTGGAGATCGATTCTCATAGGGTATAATGGGGGATTGATGATGGCGGTATTGGGGGCTCGGGGGGGGGCTGTTTTCTGAGGTAGAGGCACCAAATTCTCAATATAGCATCTAGTGCCTCCCCCCAAAATAGCCCCCAAGTTTCAAAATGTTTGGACCAGGGGGTCCAATTCTATGAGCCCCAAAAGAAGGTGCCTCTATCCTTCATTATTTCCTGTGGAAGGAAGGCATTTAAAAAGGTGTGCTGTCCCTTTAAATGTGATGGCCAGAACTCCCTTGGAGTTCAATTATGCTTGTCACACCCTTGCTCCTGGCCCCACCCCCAAAGTCTCCTGGCTCCGCCCCCAAAGTCCCCAGCTATTTATTGAATTGGACTTTGCAACCCTAGCTGTAGAAGGTGGAGCCATCCACAAAATAGCTGCTGTAGAAGGTGGAGCCATCCACAAAATGGCTGCCGCAGAAGGTGGAGCCATCCACAAAATGGTTGCCGTAGAAGGTGGAGCCATCCACAAAATGGCTGCCGTAGAAGGTGGAGCCATCCACAAAATGGCTGCCGTAGAAGATGGAGCCATCCACAAAATGGCTGCTGCAGCTGAACTTTCATATCACAGTGTAGATCCTTGTGCTGGGGTAATGGCTGTTGCCAAAGCGACATTTTAAAAAAATCTACGCAGCCAATCCAATATCTCATAGTCAGCAGTTTTGCTGAGCAAAAGCCCCACTTGGCTCCACCCACTTCCTATAAATACTCAGCAGGTTCCAGAAGAGGTGTTGGCGGGCTCCACAGCGCCCATGGGCACCATGTCGTGGAGCTCTGCCGTAAAGACTCATTCCTGAGATCCCCGGCTTCTACAGGGGAAGAGCGTTTGCAGGCTGCCAGGCACCACCCTCCTGCGTCTTCTCAGGGCCTCCACCCTGCCTCCTTGCCTTATCCTTCCCCGAGGTCATGGAGGAGACTGTGCTGGATCTGGAAAGGGGATCTGGCAAACTCTTACTGATGTCTCCTGTCTTGAGGGTCCTCCTCACTCAGGGGCTTGTAGCTGCACTGGTGAAGGGTCCCAGCCAGTTTGGTGTCGTGGTTAAGAGTGGCTAATCTGGAGAATCGGGTTTGATTCTCTGCCCCTCCACCATGTGCAGCCGGCTGGGGGACCTCGGATCAGTCACAGCTCTCTCAGAGCACTCTCAGCCACGCCTGCCTCACAGGGTACCTGTTGTGGGGAAAGGAGATTGCAAGCCCCTTTGAGATGCCTTCAGGTGGAGAAAGCAGGGTGTAAAAACCAACTCTTCTTCTTCCCTCCTGGAAGGAGGCTCTGCTTCTCCGGGGCCTTCTTTACAAGGGAGTGTCTGCCTGTGTGAGTCTCAGAGACAGGTCTTCTTCTGATCATGATTTATCCTCCCCTTGCTGACTCAGGGCTGCTCACAACTCCTTGCCGGTGTGGAATAGTTTGATTCCCCCACTCCTGCTCCACATGCAGCCGACTGGGTGACCTTGACCAATCCCAGTTCTGTCAGAGTTCTCAGCCTATCTCAAAAAGGAGTCTGCTGTGGGGAGAGGAAGGGAAAGGTGATTGCAAGGCTGGCCATAGACTGTCTGGCACCCTAGGAAAGGCTAACTTCTGGGGCCTGGCTTGCGCTGATATCATCACCAAGTCGCATGGGGAGGGCCTGTGTGGCACGTTCGACCCTGGGCGATTGTGAGCCGCTTCAAGAATCCTTTGGGTAGCGAAAAGCAGGGCATAAAAATCAACTCTTCTTCTTTCTACCTTGCACCCAATGTTCCCTCTAAGCTGTGGGGTCTTGGGAGCAAAAATTCCACTTTGTGAGCGACTGGCATTAAAGTTGTGAGCTGCTGCATCGATTAGTGTGCTCTGGGGTCATCCCTCCTGAGCGAAGACACAAACGTGTGAGCTGGCGGCTAAAAAACGGTGAGCTAGCTCACGCTAACTCAGCTCAGAGGGAACACTGCCTGCACCCCTCTTCCGATCACCAGCACTTCTTTCCTTCTCCCCAGACTTGTATGTGGTGTTCCGGACGGTGAAGGAAGCTTCGGGGCTCCACTCCGTCTCCAGCACCCTCTACCTCCGCCCGAACAAGACCGACAAAGACTCCCTCTTCCACTGCCAAGTCACCTACTTGATGCCCCGCGGTGAAGAGCAGAGTCTTAAATCGGACAGTTACCAGCTTACGCTGCACTGTGAGTGTCCTTCCCGCCCCCCCTGCACGCCACCCCCTGTGCGGAAAAGCATCCATGCAGGCAGGCAGGGGTGGAATTCTAGCAGGAGCGCCTTTGCATCTTAGGCCACACGCCCCTGACGTAGCCAATCCTCCAAGAGTATGAAAGACTCTTTTTTTGTAAGCTCTTGGAGGATTGGCTACGTCAGGGGTGTGTGGCCTAAGAGGCAAAGGAGCTCCTGCTAGAATTCCACCCCTGCATGCGGGCAAGATATTGATCCTCCTTTCATTCTCCTCCCCCTCCCACTTGCAGACTACACAGAGAACGTGCAGTTTACTTTGGACTCTCCCAAGATGATCAAGGAAGGGGACGACGTGCGGCTGCTTTGCGAAGGGGACGGAAACCCCCCGCCCGAGTATGTCTTCACCAAAATGAAGGTAACGCTCATTGCTTTTGACCCGATCCGGTCCTTCTGTGTAGGGTTGCCAGGTCCAATTCAAAAAGCATCTGGGGACTTTAGGGGTGGAGCCAGGAGACTTTGGGGGTGGAGCCAGGAGCAAGGGTGTGGCAAGTTTGGACAAAGAGTATATTGAGATGAATACTGATAATAACTTTCGCAGTTTGGATAGTTGTATTTTGTTATTTGGAGCTATGATACTGGTTGTATTTCTTTTTGAACCTTTCTTCATTGTACCAGTACAATGCAGATCCCGGTACATGTGCTAATATACACACATTACACCAGAGCTGCTGCTGTGGATCGCAGTGTCCTTCTTTGCATGCTGAGTTTCAGTCTAGGGCAAGGGTGTCAAACATGCGGCCTGGGGGCCAAATCAGACCCCCGGAGGGCTCTTATCAGGCCCCCGAGCAACTGGCTGTCATCTGCTTCCTTCTCCCTCTCTCTTGCTTCCTTCTGCATCACAGCTTGCTTTGCCAGGCTTGCTCAATTGCACAGGAGCCACAGATCAAAACCTGTATTTTCTCTGTTGGCTGAGGCTCCTCCCTTGGGGAGGAAGGCGGAGAGGGAGAGCTTGCTTTGGCAGGCTCTCTCAATCACAAAACACAACTACTGAGCCAAGCCTCTCTTCCTTCTGTTGGCTGAGGCTCCTCCCCCTCCTGGTCCCCTGGGGAAGGAAGGAAAGAGCCGGAGCTTCCTTTGTCCAGTTCCCTGGATTGCATGGGAGAGATACAAAGAAAGCACCTTTAAGACCAACGAGTGCTTCTGTTTTAAGCATGTTTTATTTTAAGGTTTTTTTTAAAAAAACATTTAATTGTATTTGTGTCTTTTATAAAGTTTATATCTCTGCCACCTGGTATTACATTTCATGACACACCCGGCCCGGCCCCACAAGGTCTCATTTGTGTCAGATCCGGCCCTCACAACAAATGAGATTGACACCCCTGGTCTAGGGCCTGCGTTTGTTTCTGAGGGTGGAATTCCAGCTGACGTTTTTGGGCCGGCCTTTTCTGACACGCCATCTCTGCTGCCTTCTCCCCACCCCCCCGCCTGCCGCGGTCAATCCAGGCTCACGACCATTTTGAAGATTTGGGGTCCAACCCGAATGGACTCCTGGTCCTCCAGCAAGTGACCAAGGAGGACAGCGGGACGTACCGGTGCCAAGTCCTCGATTTCGACAGCCCCCCCGAGGTGGAGCTGGAGAAGGAGGTGACCATCCATGTCAACTGTGAGTGCCCCAGGGACTTCTGGGAGGAAGAGCTGACGCGGCCTTCCCCGAAGTGAGAAAGCTAGGGGCTCAGCCCTAGTCTTGCCAGTCAGTCTCTCTTCTTTCTCTTCCCTTTCTTCTCCACCCTCCAGATCTAGATATGCTGGTTCTAAAGCCTAACAAGACGGTGAAAGTCCCCCTCGGGGGAAACATCGAACTGGACTGCAGTGGTAGTGGTTCCCAGACGCCCACGATTTCATGGAGGAAGGTGAGCCGGGAGTCCGCTAGTGTGGAAGATGTGACTGCTCGGTTTTGAACGCATCTGGCTTTGCAGAAAGGAAATTTATGTTCTCTCTCGTTCTCAGCAGCAGCCAGTGCTTAGACCAGGGGTCCCCAACCTCTCTCGGCCTTCAGGTACCGTTGGGATCCTGACACAGGGTGGTGGGCGGAGCCACAAAATGGCACCCGCAGGAGGCGGAGCCAACCATAGAATGTCAGGGAGTGAGGTGGCTCTGATCGCAACTCTTCAATGTTTCGGGCAGAAGCTGTGTTCGACAGGCTGTCTTTTTAAAGTCCCCGTGGCGCAGAGTGGTAAAGCAGCAGTACTGCAGTACTGTGATCTGAACTCTCTGCTCACGACCTGAGTTCGATCCCAGCAAAAGCTGGTTCAGGTAGCTGGCCCAAGGTTGACTCAGCCTTCCATCCTTCCGAGGTTGGTCAAATGAGTACCCAGCTTGCTGGGGGGAAAGTGTAGATGAATGGGGAAGGCAAAGGCAAACCACCCCGTAAAAAGTCTGCCGTGAAAATGTTGTGAAAGCAACGTCACCCCAGAGTCGGAAACGACTGGTGCTTGCACAGGGGACCTTTCCTTTCCTATTTATGAGTAGTAGTAGAAGAAGACCACAGCTTTATACCCCGCCCTTCTCTCTGAATCAGAGTCTCAGAGTGACTTACAATCTCCTATATCTTCTCCCCCCACAACAGACACCCTGTGAGGTGGGTGGGGCTGAGAGAGCTCTCACAGAAGCTGCCCTTTCAAGGACAACTCTTGCGAGAGAGCTGTGGCTGACCCAAGGCCGTTCCAGCAGCTGCACGTGGAGGAGTGGGGAATCAAACCCGGTTCTCCCAGATAAGAGTCCGCGCACTTAACCACTACACCAAACTCCCAGATAAGTGTCTACACACTTAACCACTACACCAAAATATTTTCTTGCTTACATGCAGCCTAGCTTCAGTCACATTTTTTAGAAAACCTGCTCAGCCCATCAAATCTAGGGCCAGTCAGAGGCCTCTCTGGGCAAAATTGCCATCTGGCTTCACCTGCTTTCTAAAAGCACACGGTGGGCACCAGGAACGCTGTCAGTTGGTTCCAGGGTGCTCCCGGGCACCATTTTGGAGATCTCTGGCTTAGAGGAATGTTCTATTGAGTTTGAAGTGACTTACTTCCCAGTAAGACGGCACCCTTTACGCCCCTTGCCCCGGAGAGCCAGCGTGGTGTAGCGGTTAAGAGCGGTGGCCTCTAATCTGGAGAAGTGGATTTGATTCCCCTCTCCTCCTCCACATGCAACCAGCTGGGTGAACTTGGGTCAGTCACCGTTGTCTCAGAACTCCCTCAGCCCTAGTAGTTGCATGAGTCAGTGCCAGTGTTCCCTCTAAGCTGTGGAGTCTTGTGAGCAAAAATTCTACTTTGTGTGTTAAAGGTAAAGGTAGTATCCTGTGCAAGCACCAGTGGTTTTCAACTCTGGGGTAACGTTGCTTTCACGTTTTCACAACAGACTTTTTACGGGGTGGTTTGCCATTGCCTTCCCCAGTCCTCTGCACTTTCTCCCCTGCAAGCTGGGTGCTAATTTCACCGACCTCGGAAAGATGGAAGGCTGAGTCAACCTTGAACCAGCTACCTGAACCCAACTTCCGCCGGGATCGAACTCAGGTTGTGAGAGCATTCAATTTGTGAGCTATTGCATAAATCAGTTTGTTCTGGAACCATTTTCCCGGAGTGAAGACAAAAATGTGTGAGCCGGAGGCTAAAAAAAAACTAAGCTGGCTCACACAAACCGTTTAGAGGGAACGCTGGTCAGTGCTCCTTTCCAACCAGGAAGCATGTTCAGATCAGTAACTCATACAGAGATATAACAGGAGGAGAAGGAGGCTCTTCTGAGGGCAGTGAATTCTTACCACTGATTGCTTTAAAAGTCAGTCTTCTTGGAAACAAGATTAGATAATAGTTTGGATTGCTTGTACAGAAGTGTTCCTCTGTGTATCAGAGTTTTTTGGAGCACTCTGAGGTTCCCCAAATTCCCTCATTCTGTTACAAAGCCAGAGAAGTGTCCTTGGAACATCGTGATCTGTGTCCTTTGCTCTCTATTGTCATGACGCAGCTTCCCTCTTTCTGTCCGTATCCCTGTACACTGTATCTTAAATTTGCAACTCCGCAAACCGAAAACTGTACTGAGCTCCACATTCCTAGATAACAAAACCCAAAACTCGCGATAGCAACCCCTCTCTAAGGGAACAATTCCGCAAAAGGTTTGCTCTTTTGTTTCCTTAACAAACTTAGAATCCGCTTCTTGGACAACTGATTTTTCTAAAAAAAAAAAAAATCCAAACTCTAAATGTAAAACGACAAAACTGTAACAAGAAGCAACTGCAATTGTTGTAAAAGCCCCAGAAGAATTCAGAGTCAAAGAGAGACTGCCCCCTCTTTCTCAAGATGCCAGTTTTGTGTAGTGGTTAAGTGTGCAGACTCTTATCTGGGAGAACCAGGTTTGATTCCCCACTCCTCCACTTGCAGCTGCTGGAATGGCCTTGGGTCAGCCATAGCTCTGGCAGAGGTTGTCCTTGAAAGGGCAGACTCTTATCTGGGAGAACCGGGTTTGATTCCCCACTCCTCCACTTGCACCTGCTGGAATGGCCTTGGGTCAGCCATAGCTCTGGCAGAGTTGTCCTTGAAAGGGCAGCTGCTGTGAGAGCTCTCTCCAGCCCCACCCACCTCACAGGGTGTCTGTTGCGGGGGAGGAAGGTAAAGGAGATTGTGAGCCGCTCTGAGACTCTTCGGAGTGGAGGGCGGGATATAAATCCAATATCTTCTTCTTCTTCAAGATGGCTTCAGCTTGCTTCAGAACACTTTTAGGGAGGTTACTGTCCCCAGTTCTAGAGGAAGGAAATTCCAGACCTTGGGAAGAATAAAAAAAACAAACACCTAATTAGTTTGTGAAAGTTCTCACTTCATGGAAAGTGACAGGGTCATGGCTCCATGGCAGAATTTCTGCTTGGCATGCAGAAGGTCCCAGGTTCAATCCCCGGCCTCTCTTGAAAGGACTAGGCAGGAGTGGATGGGAAAGACCTCAGCCTGAGACCCTGCAGAGCCAGGAAGTGGGGCTGTAGCTCAGTGGCAGAGCCTCTGCTTGGCATGCAGAAGGTCCCAGGTTCAATCCCCGACATCTCCTGAAAGGGCCAAGCAGGAGGTGATGGGAAAGACCTCAGCCTGAGACCCTGGAGAGCCACTGCAAGTCTGAGTAGACAGTGCTGATTGTGGCAGACTTATTGTCTGATTCAGTATAATGCAGCTTGACGTATGTTCAAAGACGGTTCCTGCCCAGAGGCAGTGCAGGAGAGCTGAACTGGTGCTTCAGTCTTTCTGAATGAAATTGACAGGGATGAGAGCCCGTTTGGTGTCCTGGTTAAGTGCACAGACTCTTATCTGGGAGAACCGGGTTTGATTCCCCACTCCTCCACTTGCAGCTGCTGGAATGGCCTTGGGTCAGCCGTAGCTCTGGCAGAGGTTGTCCTTGAAAGGGCAGTCTCTTATCTGGGAGAACCGGGTTCAATTTCCCACTCCTCCACTTGCACCTGCCGGAATGGCCTTGGGTCAGCCATAGCTCTCACAGAGTTTGTCCTTGAAAGGGCAGCTGCTGTGAGAGCTCTCTCAGCCCCACCCACCTCACAGGGTGTCTGTTGTGGGGGAGGGAGATAAAGGAGATTGTAAGCCGCTCTGAGTCTCTGATTCAGAGAGAAGGGTGGGGTATAAATTGACAGAGCCATCTTTTAATGCAGCTGAGCTCAGGGTCACAGCAGTTTTGAGAAAGCCCGCCAAAGATCACAGCCTCTCTCTAAGCTGTGGGATCTTGTGAGCAAAACATGTTTCTTGGCGAGCTCCTGGCATTAAAGTGGCGAGCTCCTGCATCAATCAGTGTGCTCTGGGGCCATCTTACCTGAGCTAAGACAAAAAGGTGTGAGCTGAAAGAACCCCCCCCCCGTGAGCTAGCTCACACTCACTTAGGCTAGAGGGAGCACTGACCCCCAGCCCCCTTCTGTTTCTCCTGCAGGGAAAAGAGCAGGTGGAAAACAGCAGGACATTGACCCTGAATTCTCTAACCTACCGCATGGCTGGCACATACACCTGTGAGGCCTCCGTGCCCAGCATCCCAGGACTACACAGAGACCAGTCAGTCCGGGTCATTGTAGAAGGTATGGATTGGGGAGAGGAGGGGACCCTCAGGTCATTGTTGAAGATATGGATTGGGGAGGGGAAGGGACTCTTCTACGTCCCAGTAATTGGCCCCGTACACTTTTGTTTCTCTATCGACTGACACCATTCCTGTCGAGGCCAGTCAAGGTTCAAGGAACCAGTGTGGCAGGCCTTCCAGGACCAGCGCTTTGTTTTGGAACATCTGAGTAACTGACAGGTGGAATTCAGCGCTGCAGGAAGTGGTGGCAGCTACGAGCACAGACCGCTTTAAGAAGAGATTGGAGAAACATCTGGAGCAGAAGTCCACCAGTGGCTATTAGTCACGGGGTATAGATGGAACTCTCTGTCTGGGGCAGTGATGCTCTGTATTCTTGGTGCTTGGGAGGGCTTCTGGCGTTCTGGCCCTGCTAGTGGACCTCCTGACAGCACCAAGATTTTGGCCACTGCATGACACAGAGTGTTGGATGGGATGGACCACTGGTCTGATCCAACATGGCTTCTCATAGAATCATAGAGTTGGAAGGGGCCATACAGGCCATCTTGTCCAAACCCCTCAGCCTGAGACCCTGGAGAGCCACTTATCAGTCTGAATAGACAAGACTGACCATGATGGACAAAGGGTCCGATTCAGTAGAAGGCAGTTTCATGTGTTTACTTTCATAGAGTTGGAGGCGTTCACAGAGGCTATCTAGTCCAACCCCCTGCTCAGTGCGGGATCAGGTTAAAGCACATGAGCTGCTGCTTGAAGGCTGCCAGTGAGGAAGAGCTCACCGCCTCTAGAGGCTGTTGAAATACAGAATCATAGAGCTGGAAGGGGTCCACTGAGGCCATCTAGTCCAACTCCCGCTCAATGCAGGATCAACCTAGAGCATCCCTGACAGATGTTTGTCCAGCCCAGGGGTGGCCAAACTTGCTTAATGCAAGATCCACATAGAATGAACGTCGGATGTTTGAAAGCCTCAAGACGTGAACATCAGATGAGAGCCAGGAGGGAGGAAGGAAGGAAGAAAGATAAGATTGGAAGGAGAGAGGTGGAAAGAAAGCAACTTTAAATGCATACGCCAAGTTGTCTGCTGGCTTGGCTCGGAGAAGTGATTTAAAGCAGTGGTCCCCCAACCTATTTGGTCCCAGGGACCGGCCCAAGGGCCAGCCTGCCAACCACGGCCCCAGGGCCGGCAGGGTGAGGGCACCCAATTTGGCCTCCCCCCGCCCCCCATGGCATTTCCCCCTCTCTCCTTCATCCCCCCCCCGCAGCCTCGCCGCCCCCCGCACAGCCTCGCTGTCTCCTCCTCCCGTTTCCTCCTCTCTCCTTCACCGCCACCCCCCGCGCAACCTCACCATCTCCTCCCCCCCCCACACCATCTCCTCCCCCCCCCACCATTTCAAGGCCGGGGAAGGGGCCCCTCCTCGATCAGCTGATGGGTGGGAAAACCCCCACGGTGGCAGTGAGAGACGCTGTCCTCGCCTCCTTCCCTTCCCCGGCCTTAAAATTGTGAAAACGGGGGGAAGAGGAGGCACCATGGGGGGGAGCGGTGAGGCTGTGGGGGGAACAGCGAGGCTGCGTGGCCCGTTTCAAACAAGCCACGTCTCGGTACCGGTCCCTGGCCTGGGGATTGGAGACCCCTGATTTAAAGAGACAAATGCCTTCTTCAGGCTGGCCAACGGGGGTGGTGGGAGCTTTGAGAGCCACACCGTACGTGTGAAAGAGCCACATGTGACTCCTGAGCTGCCGTTTCACTACCCCTGGTCCAGCCCCTCCCCCCTCAACCTTCTTTTCTCCAGACTGAACATTCCCAAGTCCTCTTAGGGTTTGGTCTCCAGGGGATTGAATGTGGGACCTTCCGCTCCGAACTGCAGCCCTCAGTGTCCTTTCTCAGTGCAGAACCCCCGTGGTGCCTAGCTGCAAGCTCCCGATTTGTTCCCCAAACAGGAAAACCAGAAGTGGAGCGTCCTCAGTCGCCGACCCATTTCTACAACTTCGACCAGAAGGTGACGTTGGCTTGCTCCGCTTTCGGCCACCCAGAACCCCGGATCACCTGGAGCGTACCTGGAGAGGTCAGTACAGGGAGACTTGTCAAGGCTAGTTGGGAAGGTCTGCGGGGGGAGACAGTTCTCTGAAAGGCCTTCCTTTCCACACCCCTTCGTGCCACCTAGGGCTGTGGTTTTTGCCGTCGGAAATGCAGCGGAAGCTTAGCCAGAGGGCCGAGCTGCACTACAGGTTTTTAAAAAAGAGTCGGTTGCCCCAACACCACTAACTCCGCAGCTACACAGCCTAATGCAGAGAACATTGTTTGAGAAGTCTGGCGGTGATGGGAAGTGCCGTCAAGTTACAGTTTGTGGTGTCCCTGTGGGGCTGTCAAGGGAATCCCAGAGCCAGGGGTCAGCATCAGGGGAAGGTCTCACTGTGTGAGACAGGATGCTGGACTAGATGGACCACTAGGCAGATCCAGCAGGGCTCTTCTGATTTTCTTATGAAGGCCTCGGCCTCTCTGCCCTGTTGCTGGTCCTCAGGAGAAACTGGTTGGCTGCTGTGTGAGACAGGAGGCTGGACTGGATGGACCTCTGGTCTGATGTACTTATGTTCTAATGAAGGCCTCAGCCTCTCTGCCCTGTTGCTGGACCCTCAGAGGAACTGGTTGGCCACTGTGTGAGACAGGATGCTAGACTAGATGGACCACTGGTCTGATCCAACAGGGCTCTTCTGATGTTCTTATGAAGGCCTCGGCCTTTCTACCCTGTTGTTGGCCCTCCAGAGGAACTGGTTGGCCACTGTGTGAGGCAGGATGCTGGACTAGATGGACCACTGGTCTGATCCAACAGGGCTCTCCCGATGTTCATATGAAGGCCTCAGCCTCTCTGCCCTGTTGTTGGCCCTCCAGAGAGACTGGTTGGCCCCTGTGTGAGACAGGATGCTTTTCTAGATGGGTCACTGGTCTGATCCAGCAGGGCTCTTCTGAGGTTCCTATGAAGGCCTTGGCCTCTTTGCCGTGTTGTTGGCCCTCCAGAGGGACTGATCGGCCACTGTGTGAGACAGGATGATGGACTAGATGGACCCTCACTGGTCTGATCCAGCAGGGCTCTTCTTAGGTTCTTATGAAGACCTCAGCCTCTCCGCCCTGTTGTTGGCCCTCCAGAGGGACCAATTGGCAACTGTGTGAGCCAGGATGCTGGACTAGATGACCACTGGTCTGATCCAGCAGGGCTCTTCTGATGTTCTTCTGAGGGTCTCGACCTCTCTGCCCAGAGGGACTGGCTGGCCGCTGTGTGAGACAGGATGCTGAACTAAACAGATCCTCACTGGTCTTTTTCTGTGTCCTCCAAGATAGGTAGAGGCATAACAAAGAGAGCGCAGAATCTGAGGCAGGGATGGACACCATCTCCCGAGTCAACTTTGTTTCCCCTTTATTTCTGCCTCTCCCAGCCTTCCACGAACAGCTCTGGCAACCGAGTGACCAGCAGACTGTCGTTGGAGGTGACACCCGAGCTGGCCGAGAGCGGGGTTAAGTGCTCAGCGGAGAACCAGCACGGCTCCGACGAGTGGATGTTCCGCTTGGAGACCGGTGAGTGGCCCCGAGGGAGAAGCCGTTTTGCCTTCGAGGACGGGTGCACAGGACGCGGGCGCTGGGCGCGTGCCAGTAATTCGCTGTGCAGGGATAATGGCCATTTAGCTGAATTACTGTCCAGGCTCAATAGTAGTTGACAGTTGGGACAGATGAGACACTGACCTTGAATCTCACCTTTGTCCTTGCCGGCCAGGTGCGGGTGGAAGGTGATTGGGCATGCAGAGTTGGGGAGGGGAAGCAGGTCGCTACTGGGCCGGCACAGTCTTGGGGGAGGGGAAGCAGGGATCTACCGGCTGTCCAGTGTCTCTAGGGTTGCCAGCCTCCAGGTGAGGACGAGATCTGCTACTACCATTGACCTCCAGGCAACAGAGATCAGTTCACCTGGAGAAAATGGCCACTTGGGAAGGTGGACTCGAAGGCATTATACCCATTGAAGACTCAGACCCAATTTGGTTAATTGAGAGCAGTGGATTCTAATCTGGAAGACCAAGTTTGCTTCCCCGCTCCTTAACATGCAGCCAGTTGGGTGACCTCATAGGGTGTTTGTTGTGGGGAGAGGAAGGGAAGGAGATTGTAAGCCACTCTGAGAATCAGTGTGAAGGGCAGGGTATAAATCCAATCACCTCTTTCTTTCTTCCTTCGGCCCTCCTTTCCTTGGCCTCCTTCCTTCCTTCCTTCCTTCCTCCTTTCTTTGGCCTTCTTCCTTCCTTCGGCCCTCCTTTCTTTGGTCTTCTTCCTTCCTTCCTTCCTTTGGCCCTCCTTTCTTTGGCCTTCTTCCTTCCTCCCTTCTTTTGGCCCTCCTTTCTTTGGCCTTCTTCCTTCCTTCTTTTGGCCCTCCTTTCTTTGGTCTTCTTCCTTCCTTCCTTTGGCCCCCCTTTCTTTGTCCTTCCTTCCTTCCTCCTTTTGGCCCTCCTTTCTTTGGCCTTCTTTCTTTCTTCCTTTTGTCCTCCTTTCTTTGGCCTTCTTCCTTCCTTCCTTCCTTTGGCTTCCTCCCTCCCTCCTTTTCTTCCTTCCTTCTTCCCCCCTTCCTAAACCCTGCCCTCCTCATGCTCTACCCCCAATACCTATTTCCCAACTCAGAGCTGGTCACTCTCTCTGTCCAGCCCAGTATATTAGAAGTCTAGGCTTGTCTTCTATTTTAAAATGCCCCTTTTGATTTAAAGCCACCACGTAGATGTTAAAAAGGTATTTAATTTAGCTTTTTAAAATTTCTTATGAAACCTTCCTCCCCCTCCCCCCCTCCCCCTCCATTTCTGTCTTCGGCTCAGGTTTAGGATGCTTTAGCCAGGTTGGAGTAAAAGCTCAAAGGTTCTCAGTCCGCTGCTTTATATTCCGCCCCCCCATCCCCAGCTTTTTGGCCGATGTTTCCAGTTTATAGTCCCTCCCCCCCCGCAATTCTGTGCCACATGGGCCCAATTCCAGTGTGATGCCAGTGAGGCAGAAGCACTCTTGTGCGGGCAGCTGTGCAGTCCCGCAGCGTCTTGCCGAAACTGGGCCCCCTGCATGGTTGGTGAAGGCTGCATTCAACAACACATCAATTGCACACCGATCCTGAGCAGAAGATGCTTCCACCTCGCCAGCATCACGTGTAAATCGGTCCCCAGCCTGCTCACTTGAGTTACCCTTGATTATGATCTCTGGTTGTGGCATGCTCTGGTTCTACTTGTGTGGGTTACTCTAGAGCAGGGGTAGCCAAACTTGCTTAACATAAGAGCCATATAGAATAAATGTCAGATGTTTGAGAGCTGCAAGGAAGGAAGGCAAACAGATTGGGGGAAGGAGGGAGAGGTGGAAAGAAAGCAGCTTTAGCTTTACATTCATTCTCCAAGCTGGCCAATGGGGCGGTGGGGGCTTTCGAGAGCCACACAATATATGTGAACGATCCACATGTGGCTCTCGAGCCACAGTTTGGCCTCCCCTGCTCTAGAGAAAGGGGAGAAGCTGGGGCAACAGGGCTGGGAGGCTGGACTCGACAGTTCCCTGGGTTCGCCCACGGTTGCGCGAACCCTGCGCTCAAATCGGAACTCTGTCCCTAAAGGAGCCGAATTCGACAAGCGTTTTAAGTGATAAACGCTGCTTATTTTGTACCGGATCACTTATGCCTCGCTCCTGTACATGCTTGAGACAGGAACAAATGCCCTTGCACTCAGGTGGGGCTTGCCTGTGAGGAAGCATGCTTAAGGGCCGCATGTGTCTGCTTCTGCAGGGCTCAGGAAGAAATATCAAGGCCTGACCCCTAAGAGCACAAATCCTGCTCTGCCCCAGCCTACCTCACCCCCCTCCCCCAGCCCAGCTTCCTCGTCGGATCAATAATACTCTTTCCCCAGCAGCCGAGGGAAATCTCACTCGTGCACTTGATCTATCCTATACATTCTGAGCGCCCCGGGACTGTAGAAAGAGACAAAACGTTTTCGCTGATGTTAACAACCCTGGTCCTTGTATTATTCATGACTGTGGATATCACTCCATAACCCTTTGACCAAACGGAGAGATGAAAACCACAATGCAGCGGGAAGATGATTTTTTTCCCCTTCCAACCTTATTTTAAAAACGCCGATGCATTTCGCTTGGCACTTCCTCGGGAGACAGCTGTGCAAAAAAGAAAGGGGGGTGGGGAAATTAACGAATATCTTTTAACCAAATCTCTAAATTTGGGGTCAAACTCATTTTGTTATGAGGGCCGAATCTGACATAAATGAGACGTTGTCCGGCCGGGCTGTGTTGGGCTGGGCCATGTGTGTACCTGTTTAAGATTAGGCAGAGATTCTCTCTCTCTCTCTCGGCTTGACTTCACGAATGAAGATTTAGGAAAGGTGCAGTAGTCCACGTCCGCTGCAGGCTCGCTGGTGGTTGACAAGACCAATGTGGGACAGGCAGGTCCGGCCGCAGCGGCTGCAGGGAAAAGTCTGATTTGGGGTTGGTGCTGTAGCACTGCGATTCTTCCTCGATCTCCTTTTGTCCTCAAGACCAGCTATGCGTGCGTTCTCAAAGGAAGAGACAGCCTGGTGGATGGCATGCCTCCATGCTTTGCGATCTGAGGCTAGGTCAGACCACTGGTGATGGTTGATGCAACAGGTACCAAGGGATTTCTTCAAGGAGTCCTTGTACCTCTTCTTTGGTGCCCCTCTATTTCTATGGCAGAGATAGCAACTTTATAAAAGACACAGACAAACACGATTAAAGATTAAGATGAAAAACTTAAAATAAAACATGCTTAAAACATCAGCACTTGTTGGTCTTAGAGGTGCTTTCTCCCATGGGATCCAGGGAACTGGGCAAAGGAAACTCTGGTTCTTTCCTTCCTCCTCCAGGGTACAAGGAGGAGGAGGAGCCTCAGCCAATAGATGAAAGAGAGGCTTGGCTCAGTAGCTCTGCTGTGTGATTGAGAGAGCCTGGCAAAGCTAGCTGAGATGCAAAAGGAAGCAAGAGAGGGGGAGAAGGAAGCAGACAAGAGCCAATTGCTTGGGGGCCTGATAGGAGCCCTCTGGGGGCCTGATTTGACTCCCAGGACACATGTTTAACACCCCTGCTCTAAATTATTTGTCAAAAACGTGTGCATGGGCAGTGCCTTTCCAGTTCTGCAGAATGCACGTAAGCTTATTTTCTTGTCAGGATGGGAGAATGAGGGAAGATGAATTGGATGTGGGTGTGTGCGTGCATGTGTGTGTGGAATATTGGCCAAAAAGAAGTAAAGCATTCCCCGCAAATGTTTGCTAACAGACCTGTCTCTTCCTGTAGCGCCCCCTACAGTATCTGCTACAGCAGTGCCAGGTAAGTTCTTCTGACCGTTCTTCCGCTGGATTGAGGAGCTTCTTAGCGTGGTGTGAGAGCAAGCCTGACTGTGGGGGGAAGCGTCTACTGGCAAGCCACATGGGGGAGGTTGGCTGTTAACTGCATTTTCCCCTCTTCCGCATGCCTCCCAGGGAGCCCTGTAAAGCAGACAGGTAGGTGCTGGCAGTTGGGTGGGGTGTATAGGGAGGTTTCTCCGTTACGTCCTTCCCAAACTGTTCTGTGGAGGGCCATCTGGGAAGGGAAAAGAGAGGGGTCCAACCTCCAAGGAAGGAGAGCCCACCACCTCCTGAGGAAGCCTGTTCCACTGTGGAACCGCTCTAACAGTCAGGAAGTTCTTCCTAATGTCGAGCTGGAAACTCTTTTGATTTAATTTCAACCTGTTGGTTCTGGTTGTACCTTCTGGGGCCAAGAAAGGGGTTGAGTTTAGCTTATTTCCACCCCTGGCTTTCTGCCCTCCCCCAAGTCAAAACAGAAGACTTGGGAGAATATGCAAAGGAGGTCTGTGAAAAGAGGGAAGGGATATTTTTTAATTTCCCAGCGGCTTCGCTGCAGGATGCTTTTGCATTGGTCGAAGTTCAGGGAGAGTTCATTGCATGTAATTTTGGAGTCCTGAGGGGAGGGGCCGTGGCTCAGTGGTAAGAGTCTAATTCCCAATACTGAATCAGACCCTCGCTCCATCAGGGTCAGTATTGTCTAATCCAGGTGTGGCCAAACTTGCTTAACACAAGAGCCACATAGAATAAATGCCAGATGTTGGAGAGAAGGAAGGAAAATACATTGGGAGAGAGATGGAAAGAAAGCAACTTTAAACGTGCTCTCCAAGCCGCCAGCTGGGTTTGGCTTGGAGACGTGTTTTAAGGAGACAAATGCCTTCTCCAAGCCAGCCAGTGGGACAGACTTTGAGAGACACCCATTAAGTGTGAAACAGCCACATGTAGCTCCCGAGCTGCGGTTTGGCCACCCCTGGTCTAATCTGGCCGGCAGTGGCTCTCCAGTGTCTCAGGCAGCTCATACCTTGAAAAATGGTGATGGTCTTCAAGACGTTACAGGGTTTATATTTTGCTCTATCCAGGGAGAGAACCTGATATAGCTAGACCAGGAGTGGCCAAACTTGCTTAATGCAAGAGCCCCATAGAATAAATGTCAGATATTTGACAGCCGAGGGAGGGAGGGAAGGAAGGAAGGAAGGAAGGAAGGAAGGAAGATAGATTGGGGGAGGGAGAGATGGAGAGAAAGCAACTGCAGTGGCTCACCAGGATCTCGGACAGAGAGGATTTAATATCACCTCCTGCCTGGTCCTTTCCAACTGGAGATGCCAGGGATTGAACCTGGGACTTCGGGCGTGTAGAAGGTCCCATGCCATGTCCAGATAAAAGGACCAGGCGATGCGAAAGGCCTCTCTGCGTGAGAATTTGGCAGATCTGCAGCCGATCCGAGTGGGCACTCCTGAACTCGGTAGACTCATCTGATTCATTATAAAGCAGCTTCATGTTTCCTGGGAGAATCAAGTTTAAATAAATATCATGCTAGTTTCAGACTTTAGTCTCTTGAGGGGAGGGGGGCGGGAAATCTAGTCCTATAGATTTTTGTCAAACTTTGCATCCATGGAGGATGATTCAGATTTCCATTTCCTCAAAAGAGGGCACGTAGTGGAGTCTCTGCTGATGAATGGATATCTGCCCAAATACCTTTTGGGGCGATTGTTCCCTGAATCTGGCTTTATCAGTTTTATACCACTTTAGCTGCCCTCTGAAGCATCCTGGGAATAGTACTACCGAAGTGTTAGAACTGCAGTTCCCAGGGTTCCCTGGGGAAGAGGACTGATCGATAAACCAGTTGAAGTGTTGAGCATAGAAATACCCTTAATCAAGTCGGATTGTTGCTAGTCGCGCAGTTTTGAGGGTCAGGATTTAGTTCCCTTTGCTGAATTATTGGATAGGTGTATGTGAGGTTTGCTGTTTCATAAAGATGGTCTCTGCTGGTGCCATTGGGGAGGGGCCATGGCTAAGTGGTAGAGCATCTGCTTGGCAGGCAGAAGGTCCCAGGTTCAATCCCCAGTTCCAAAGATCAGGTAGGAAGCGATGTGAAAAACCTCAGCCTGAGACCCTGGAGAGCCATGAAGTGGGTCTGTAGCTCAGTGAAGAATCTCTGCTTAGCAGACAAAAGGTCCCAGGTTCAATCCCCGGCATCTCCAGTTAAAAGGACCAGGCAGGAGGGGATGGGAAAGACCTCAGCCTAAGACCCCAGAGAGCCATGAAGTAGAACTGTAGCTCAATGGTAGAACATCTGCTTGGGATGCAGACGGTCCCATGTTTGATCCCTGGCATCTCCAGTTAAAAGGACCAGGCAGGAGGTGATGGGGAAGTCCTCAGCCTGAGACACTGGAGAGCCATGAAGTGTATCTGTAGCTCAGTGGTAGAGCCTCTGCTTGGCATGCAGAAAGTCCCAGGTTCAATCCCCAGCATCTCCAGTTAAGGACCAGGCAGGAGGTGATGGGAAAGACCTCTCTGCCTGAGACCCTGGAGAGCCGCTGCCAGTCTGAGTACACAAGACAAATCTGGATGGACCAGTGGTCTGATTCAGTATAAGGCAGCTTTGTGTGTTTGTTTGTAAGGAAGGGGCCATGGCTCAGAGGTAGAGCATCTGCTTGGCATGCAGAAGGTCCCAAGTTCAATCCCTGCCATCTCCAGTTAAAAGGACCAGGCAGGAGGGGATGGGAAAGACCTCAGCCTGAGACCCTGGAGAGCCACTGTCAGTCTGAGTAGACAACACTTACTTTGATGCATCAAGGGTCTGATTCAGTAGAAGGCAGCTTCATGCATGGCTGTGAGTCATCACAGCTGGAAGTCCTTCTCTGGGGAGGCAACTTCTTCTTCCCTGTGCCTCTAATGGGAAGTGCCCCCTGGGAAAATCCTCCATGAGTCTCCTGGCTTCTGGGCTTGTACGGAATTTGGGAGGGGGGGTGTCCACATGAGTTCCTCTCATTCCCTTTCCGTTTTCTCTCCCCACCAGTGGACGGGGGCGAGAGCCAGGGCGGAAGCACAGTGGCCATCATCGCAGTGTGCGTCTGCGTCCTCCTCCTCCTCATCATCGTGGGCTTCTTCTACTTCATGCAGCGCCGGGGACGGCTGCCCTGCAGCGGGGGTGAAAAGAGATCTTTGTGAGTGGGTTCCGAAACCGTGTCTGAGCGTCTCCCCGCCCCCAACTTCCTGTTTCTCCTTCGGATTTGTCGGGAGAGAAGGAAGAAGAGAGCCTATTGGCTGGTTGGCACATGCTCACTTGGTGCTTAAGTTCGTGGTTTCACTGGGAATTAGGCAACCGGCAGCTGACAGGAGGGCTTATCCCGTTGTACAAATAATTGCTCTCTCCTCTACAAGGTGGCATAAAAGGCTCTCTCATGGTCCGCTGATGAGGCTCTGACAAGGTTTTGAACTGCAGCACCTCAATTGTGTCTTGTCTACCACAGATGAAAGAGCAGTTGGAGTGTATAATTGAGCTTTTGTTAAAAGAGCCCTTGGCTCACTCAGGAGAGGAGGAGAGTTAAAGGGCCTTTCACACAGGAGAGGAGGGATTTAAAGTGCTCTCCTTTCACACAGGAGAGGAAAGAGGTTGAAGAGCCCTTTGCTCACACAGGAAAAGGAGGGGTTGAAGAGCCCTTTGCTCACACAGAAGAGGAGGGGTTGAAGAGCCCTTTGCTCACACAGGAAAAGGAGGGGTTTAAAGAGCCCTTTGCTTACCCAGGAGAGGAGGGGTGGAAGAGCCCTTTGCTCACCCAGGAGAGGAGGGGTTTAAAGAGCCCTTTGTTCATCCAGGAGAGGAGGGAGTTAAAGAGCCTTTTGCTCAAACCAGAGAGGAAGGGGTTAAAGAGCCCTTTGCTCACCCAGGAGAGGAGGGATTTAAAGAGCCCTTTGCTTGCCCAGGAGAGGAGAGGTCATAAAGCCCTTTGCTCACCCAGGAGAGGAGGGGTTGAAGAGGCTTTTGCTCACACAGGAGAGGAAGGGGTTGAAGAGCCCTTTGCTCACACAGGAGAAGAAGGGGTTAGAGCCCTTTGCTCACACAGGAGAAGAAGGGGTTAAAGAGCCCTTTGCTCACCCAGGAGATGAAGGGGTTGAAGACCCCTTTGCTCACACAGGAGTGGAGGGATTTAAAGAGCCCTTTGCTCACCCAGGAAAGGAGGGGTTGAAGAGCCCTTTGCTCACCCAGGAGAAGAAGGGGTTAGAGCCCTTTGCTCACACAGGAGAAGAAGGGGTTAGAGCCCTTTGCTCACACAGGAGAAGAAGGGGTTAGAGCCCTTTGCTCACACAGGAGAAGAAGGGGTTAAAGAGCCCTTTGCTCACCCAGGAGATGAAGGGGTTGAAGACCCCTTTGCTCACACAGGAGTGGAGGGATTTAAAGAGCCCTTTGCTCACACAGGAAAGGAGGGGTTGAAGAGCCCTTTGCTCACCCAGGAGAGGAAGGGGTTAAAGAGACCTTTAGTCACAAAGGAGAGGAGGGGTTGAAGAGCCCTTTGCTCCCACAGGAGTGGAAGTGGTTAAAGAGCCCCTTGCTCACACAAGAGGAGGGATTTAAAGAGCCCTTTGTTCCCACATGAGAGGAAGTGGTTACAGAGCCCTTTGATCACAGAAGAGAGGAGGGTTTTAAAGAACCCGTTTGCTTCCCTGACCTGAATAGCCCCGACAATCCCGATCTCGGAAGCTAAGCAGGGGCAACTCTAGCCAAGTACTTGGATGGGAGACCTCCTTGGAATAGCAGCAGTCAGAGGGCGGGGGTCAGGCTTTATTCAGTCACCTCCCTGAATATCCTCCAGGCCCACAGTAAGGGTCAATAGCAGAAGTTACCGTAACTTCCAGGCACAAACACACACATACACAAAACCAGGGCTTTTTTTGTAGCAGGCATTCCTTGACAGATTAGGCCACACACCCCTGAAGTGGCCAATCCTCCTGGAGTTTACAAGAGGCCCTGTACTAAGAGCCCTGTAAGCTCCAGGAGGACTGGCTACATCAGGGCGAAGTGGCCTAATATGCAAAGGAGTTCCTGCTACAAAAAAGCCCTATATAAAACAAAAATATCCTCCCAAAAAAGGAAGAGCCCTTTGTTCACAAAGGAGAGGAGGGGTTTAAAGAGCCCTTTGCTCACACAAGCAGAGTGGGTTAAAGAGCCCTTTGCTCACCTGGGAGAGGAGCAGGTTAAAGAGCCCATTGCTGATATGGGAGAGGAGGGGGTTAAAGAGTCCTTTGGTCATATGTGGGTTGATAAACTAATGTTGTGGCCTGTCACACCCATGCTCTGTCCAAATGATATTCTCTGTATAACATTAGCTTGAACATCTGAGGTGTCTGCAAAATCCTCATTTGACGTCCGGGCATATGTAAATATATGCAAATACAGAAACGGCCTCAGGGCACAGATTTTTAATTTTTGACGCCGAGCTTCTGCACGAACAACTGCAAAATCCAGATGGGATACTTTGGGCGGGGGTGGTGGCGAAGGAGGATGAAAGCGTTCCCGGCAAGTAATCTTAGCCGCCGGGTCGCTCGGCCACCTGTCCCCGGAACGTCACGCTCAGATGTCTGTTTCGCTCCCCTGCCAGGACCCCCAAGGAAGGGAATCCTGACGACAACGTGGTGGAGATGAAGACGGACAAGCGGAACGAGCAGACGGGGTTGCTGAGCCCCGGCGGGGGCGGCGGAGGCGGGACTAACGAGGTGAGGAAGGGCGGCTGAGGAAGAATCTCCGCACCCGAAGTAAAACAGCTCAAGCCTGCTGGGTTCTGCCCAGCCTCTCTCTGGATGGAGCCGTACACTATTTGATTTTCCCCGTAGCTGCTGGGAAAAGACCCCGACCCGGATGGCCCAGGCTAGCCCAACCGCCCCAGAACTCAGAAGCGAAGCAAGGTCTTCCATTGTTCCCTCTAAGCTGAGCTAATGTGAGCTAGCAGCTCACAGTTTTTTAGCCTCCGGCTCACACACTTTTTGTCTTCGCCCAGGAAAAATGGCCCCAGAGGAAGCTAATTGATGCAGGAGCTCACCACTTCAGTGCCAGGAGCCCACGTAGGAAAATCTTTGCTCACAAGACTCTACAGCTTAGAGCAGGGGTGTCCGACTCATGTGTTATAAGGGCCAGATCTGACATAAATGAGAACTCATTGGGCTGAGCCATGTTGGGTTGGGCCGAGCCATGTGTGTACCTATTTAAGATTAGGCAGCATAAATGAGAACTTGTGATATAAACTGCATAAATGAGAGCAGTGATATAAACTTTATAAAGAACATAGACAAACACAAATATATATATTTTTTAAAAACTTAAAATGTTAGCAGTCGTTGGTCCTAAAGAGGCTTTCTTTGTGTTTCTCCCATGGGATCCAGAGAACTGGGCAAAGGAAGCTCTGGATCTTTTCCTTCCTTCCCCAGGGGAACCGGGGCGGGGGGGAGCCTCAGCCAATAGAAGGAAGAGAGGCTTGGCTCAGTAGCTCTGCTGTGCAGTTGAGAGAACCTGGCAAAGCAAGCTATCCCTCCCCCCTTTCCTCCCCAACGGAGGAGCCTCAGCCAATGGAGAAAATCGAGGTTTTGCTCTGTAGCTCCTGTGCGATTGAGCAAGCCTTGCAAAGCAAGCTGTGGTGCGGAAGGAAGCAAAATATAGGGAGAAGGAAGCAAATGACAGCCAGTTGCTCAGGGGCCTGATTCGACTCCTTAACTACATGTTTGACACCCCTGGTGTCACGACTCAGGGGGTCTTATCAATTGCTGCCACCACTCTGGGTTAAGGGTCTCTCTTGAGAAGGCCCAGAGTACCCTCCCAAGCCCTTCCAGGCCTCCCTTAGCTTAGGCCAAATAATGGGCGTGAGGACTAGGCAGAGTGAACAACAAGGGGGGGCGGAAATGGTTTATTTAAAAGGTCAGTGCAGTATAACAAACAAGATGCATAAAATAGTAAAAGGGTGAAGGGAAAAATAACTAAATGCCCTAATGCGTCTGAACTTACTGTCCCTAACTGTCTCAGTCAGACTTAGCCTACTCACCCTACCTCACAGGGTGAGGGTTTCCCCCTGGCAGCAGCTCTTCCCCAGCTCTGCCTCCTAGGAAAAGAACCCCCACTTCCTGGGCTTGGCCTTTCTATATTCTCTTCCCAGGCCCCACCCCTCCCTGGGCCTGTTTCCCTCCAAAACCCTCGCTACCCAATCAGAGGGGATCCTGGGAGATGTAGGCTTTCCCCAGTAACTCCTAAGCAGGCTTCCCTGGGGCCTGCAGGCCTCACTAAGCCCAGGATCATGACACCTGTTTTAGAGGGAACATTCCGCTCTGGTTATCACTTGGGCGGGAGAGCTCCAAGGAAGGCCAAGGTCGTTACGCAGAGGCAGGAGATGGCAAACCACCTCTGTTTGTCTCTACCTTGACCTGGGCGGCCCAGGCTAGTCCGATCTCGTCAGCTCTCAGAGGCTAAGCGCTTGGATGGGAGCTCGTCGAGGAACACCAGGATGGTTTCGCAAAAGCGGGCAATGGCAAACTAGGGCCGGATTAACAATGAGGCCGAGTAGGCACTGGCCTGTGGGCCCCCATGCTTTTAGGGGCCCCGGGGCAGCTTCTTCCCCCTGCTTGCCGCCCTCCCCGCCTGCACACGCAGCCAGCCACTGAGCCGCTCTTTGCCCGACTTGCCTGGTGCGGCTGCTGCTGCCGTTGTCGCCAAGTTTGCCTCTCTTTCCCTCTCCCCCGCAGCTTTGTCAAAGGGGCTTTGGAGAAGGGGCCTGCAGGCTGCAGCGGGGGCCGTGGGCAGCAGGGCGGGGGCTCTGACTCTGAGGTCATTTGCAAGGCCCCCCCCCCCCCCCAGATTTTGACTGCCTAGGGGCCTCCACAGGGCTTAATCCGGCACTGGGCAAACCACCTCTCAAAAGCCCAGTAGGGTCACCATAAATCAGTTGTGCGTTGACGGCCCTTTCCAGCAGTGGTGGGAACAGAGGAGATTGCCCTGGGCCAGCTCTGCCTCTTTCAGAGGAGACCCGGACGTGGGAGCGTAAACGTCTTCGGTTGCAGCGTTATCGAAGAGAGGTTAGATTGCCTTTTAAGGTGGGAGTCCAGGGGCACCTCTAAGATGAACAAATCTTACTGTGGCATAAGCTTTCAAGAAACACAGCTCTCTTCGCCAGATGCTCTTCGTCCGTCCATCTGACAGAGCCGTGTTCCTCAAAGGCTTACATCACAATAAAATTCATTAGCCTTAAAGGAGCTACTGGAGTCTACTATTTTGCAGCAAGAGACTGACGCAGCTAAGTCCTCTGGCTCTACGAAAGCATGGAGATTTTCCCTTACAAGCAAGTAGAGGGGCTCGAGTTTGAGGCCTTCCTTTCTTGATTCCCCCCGTGCGCTCCCCAACACAGCTGCTTCCATTAGGCACAGGCACAAAGCCGTGACATGGGTTTTCTGGGGAAGAACTATTTTTTGGGGGAAAAAACCATTTCTCCAGTGTATTAAGTAAACCGCGATCTGATTTGGCGTGCCTGTTTCAACTTAGATGTAGTAAACAAAATACAAGAAACTGGATGGTAAATTTTGTTTCCCCCCCTTTCTGCTTCTGCCTCTACACCAGTTTGGTGTAATGGTTAAGTGCACGGATTCTTGTACAACCTGGTTTGATTCGCCACTCCTCCACTTGCAGCTGCTGGAATGGCCTTGGGTCAGTCGTAGCTCTCGCAGAGCTGTCCTTGAAAGGGCGTCTTCTGTCAGAGCTCTCTCAGCCCCACCCGGTTTGGTGTAGTGGTTATGTGCGTGGACTCTTATCTGGGAGAACCAGGTTTGATTCCCCACTTCTCCACTTGCAGTTGCTGGAATAGCCTTGGGCCAGCCATAGCTATTGCAGGAGTTGTCCTTGAAAGGGCAGCTTCTGTCAAAGCTCTCTCAGCCCCACCCAGTTTTGTGTAGTGGTTAAGGGCGTGTACTCTTATCTGGGAGAACTGGGTTTGATTCCCTACTCCTTCACTTGCAGCTGCTGGAATGGCCTTGAGCGAGCCATAGCTCTCGTAGGAGTTGTCCTTGAAAGGGCAGCTTCTGTCAGAGCTCTCTCAGCCCCTCCTACCTCACAGGGGGTGTTTTCGCACTCACGTTTTACTGGCGCCACGACCCTCCTGACGCCGGCGAATCTGCATGGATTTCGCAACAGAAGCGCCGGCGCTCCCAGAAGCGCCGGCGCTTTCCGTCGCTAAGCCAGCGCAAACGTTTTCCTGCATCTTTGCGATTTCCGTTTGCGCTGGCTTAGCGACGGAAGTAGCCGGCGCTTCTGGGAGCGCCGGAGCTTCTGGTGCGAAAGCCATGCAGATTCGCCGGCGTCAGGATGGTCGTGGCGCCAGTAAAACGTGAGTGCGAAAACGGCCAGGGTGTCCATTGTGGGGGAGGAAGGGAAAGGAGATTGTGAGCCACTCTGAGATTCAGAGTGGAGGGCGGGATACAAATCCAGTGTTGTCTTCTTCTTCTGCAGTGCTGAGGGTTCCGGGACTGGGGGCTTGTTCCAGAGAGACCCCTTTCTGCCACCTGCTCCGCACCACACCGTGGAAGAAGAGACTGCTCTGATTGGACTGTGCTCAGGGGACGGTGGATCCTCCCCCAAGGCCCCTTGGCTCCAGAGGGGAGAGCGCATCCTCGCGAGTTGGACTTCTTATGGAGGGGGAAAGTGCGGGTGGGGTGGGGGGCTTGTGCTGCCGTCACTACGACTTCCTCCTTAGAATGTCCGGTGTCCCCCCCCCCCTTTTCAAAAGACTGACAGACGCTCCGACTGTTCTGCTGCCTACCTGTGGCTGAATCCTCCCACGGGCCGCGCGCCAACCTGTGGACACGAACGGCTCACCAGTGTACTTACGTCAGCCATGAGCTTTGCAGATCCGTCCCCCACCCCCACAAGTCTCCAGCTCCCCAAACAATCTGTCTTGTCTATCTTACATTATCATTCGTGCTGTATAAGGCGCCAGCTTTTTAAAAAGCATCCCTGCCTGATCGCCTGGAGGTGTGGTATTGCTCACCCTAGGTGGCCAGGCCGAGTTTCCTTTCACGCTTTTGTGGAGAAGCGTCGTTCTCCACGCGCACCCCACACCCTCTCTGTGTGCGAGCCAACGCCAAAATGGCCCGGCTGCAAGCACGCTTCCGTCCGCCACGCCTCTTACCTCCGCACACCAGATGTGGGCATCTCTTCCAGACCAGGTAGGCACATGTTGGGGCTCTGAGAAGCTTCACCCACTGATGCTCACACAGCAAAACTAAAGGCACCAGCCAAGGGTCTCTCTGTTGTTGGGGGCTTTTTTTTGCTCCTGGCCAGTTGGCAACCCAAAAGCACACATTCATTCTTGCAGGTGCCTATGGAGCATGCCCAGATGCCGGAACTTGCCCCAGATTGAATCGCTGCTGCTCCGTCGCAATACTCCAGGTGGAGCGATTGGGTTTTCTTTTTCTCCCTACGTGGCAGGCTGCTGTGTGGGCTGCATCTCTAGACCGCATGCATTTTGGCACCATGCCCATGCCCTGGCATCTTTTGGAGTTCTGAAGGTTGGCGCTGCCAGGACCTCCTTGTACTTGAGCTCCTCTTTCTACGCTTGCAGGACTGGCAGCTCGGCAACCCCACTTGCAGTCTGCGTTCATATAAACCTGCGTGCGCATCCTATTTACGCCTCCCATGCACGTCCCCCATCCTCACAATCGCTGCCGTCTGGGGACAGGGCACCTGTATCCCCATCGTTGAGTCCAGCAGCTCCCCAACGGCTTCCGGCTGCTTTCTTGTTTGCCTTTCTACGAGGTTGGCGTCTCCTCGCCGACACCGCCTCCCACACACGGGCAATCCTGTCTTCCCCAACATTTTGGATTCTCTTCCTCGAAATGCCTTTGTTTTTTATACATCTGTGTGGGATACTCTTTTTTTTGGGGGGGGGGGGCTGTTATCTTCAGTCTCCGGTGGGGGGGGGGGGCTCTTCTCTCAGTCCGCCTCTTTCCTCTTCTCTTGCACTGCCTTGGTCAAGACACTGGGTTATTTTTTCTTGGGGGGGGGGGACTTTGAAACAGCGTGTTGTATATTTAATGGGGGACGAGCTGGGGGGGGCAAGACGGGGGAGTGAGTGGGGGGAGGTGATCGACTGGGCCTGAAAGATATTCTTTGTGGTGGTGGTGGGGGAGAGACTCAGACAGCCTCCGTTCGCAAGGCAGCTAGGAAATCCCTTCCCCCTTTCTTTTCTCGCCGCGTCCTGCTTCCATACTCCTGGGTTTCTCGCCCCCTTCCAGTGCATTTCAGTGGCCAAAGATGCCTCTACCCAGGGGTGGAATTCTAGCAGGAGCTCCTTTGCCTATGAGGCCACCCCCTTCCCCCCCCCCCCCATGTAGCCAATCCTCCAAGAGCTTATGAGACTTTTTTGGTAAGCTCTTGGAGGATTGGCTACATCGAGGGGGGGTGTGGCCTAATATGCAAAGGTGCTCCTGCTAGAATTCCACCCCTACTCTCCCTTTCCCGCTTCTGTTTTTTTTTTTTAAAGGATCTGCTCTTGCGTCTTTACCACGGTGAGGGGCAGCTTCTCCGCTCCCTGGTTTCTCAAGCAGCCGTGGAAGAACACAGGAGCAAAACCTTTCCTCCTTTCCCGATCCCTTGGCCATCCTTGCTGCCGCCCCCCCCCCCCCCGCCCATCTCCTCTCCCTCTCAAACTGCCTGTTACCTGCTGCTCCTCCCCCCCCCAGGTTACACTGTACATTAGCGATTAAAGAGATTGTAACCTCTTTGTGGGCTCTGAGTGTCTCTTCTTTTGCCTTCCTCTATCAGTTTCCCGGCCAGCTGCTCTCCCCCACCCCGCCCCAGCCCTCTGTCACCGAGCTTTAAAAATAGAACTTCATCTGGGCTGTAGCATCGACAGCCCTTGAAAGCTCGGAAGAGCTGTTTGATTCCCCTCACCTTCAAAGGGAAATTAATTTTTGGCATCGGAGGCCAAAGGCGGAGGGGAAGGGGGGGGATGTTTAGCGTTTCCAGGAAGGAAGCTTCGGCGGAGAGAAAAGGAGGTTTGAGGCGATTCGAAGGTCCACAGAGACGAGCTTTTCCCTTTTCTGTATGGTGAGAACTAGCCCTGGAAAACTGATTTGGACCTCGGCAAGCATCTTGCGCACCCTCTCGTGAACGCACAAGCAGAAACTCTGTCCCTCTTGAGCACAGTGGTGCTTGAATCAGGGTTGCAACCAGTACTCCCTCAAAGCCAGGGGTCGCCAAACTTGCTTAACATAAGAGCCACAGAGAATCAATGTCAGATGTTGGAGAGCTGCAAGACATGAACAACAGACGTTGGAGAGTCAGGAAGGAAGGGAGGAAGGCGAATAGATAGGGAAGAGGGAGGGAGAGGTGGAAATAAAGCAACTTTAAATGCATTCTCCAAGCCACCTGCGGGCTTGGCTTGGAGAAGTGATTTAGACACAAATGCCTTCCCTGAGCTGGCTAACAGGGTGGTGGGGGCCTCAAGAGCCACACGATGCGCGTGTGACTCCCGAGCCACAGTTTGGCCACCCCTGCTCTAAGCTGTGGAGTCTTGTGAGCAAAAATTCTACTTTTTGAGCTATTGACATTAAAGTTGAGAGCTCCTGCATCGATTAGTTTGCTCTGGGGCCCTTTTTCCTGAGCGAAGAGAAAAATGGGTGAGCCGGAGGCTAAAAAATGGTGAGCTAGCTCACACTAACTTTCCTTAGAGGGAACTCTGGTTGCAACCCTCATGGCGTGTGAGTGCATCTTGAACTTAGGGCTGTAATGTGCCGAGAGCATTTGTGGCAGCCATGGAATGTTAGCAAACATTCCCCCCTCCCTGCTGCTGAGAGCTGTTTCGTCAGTCTTGGAATGTTCAAGGCAAGCCAACCTTTGCCAGCTGAAGTGAAGAAACAGCTTGCAGTGTGTATGTGAGGGAATGGTTGGGAGAAACCAGGCGAAGGTGTGTGGGAAAGGAGGAGGAGAGGCTGGAAAGTTCAGTAGGAGGCAACCCCGCAGAAATGGAGAAGGTGAGGGTAAAAGGCTTGCATGAACAGGAGGTTTGCAATTGATGGACTGAACTACCCCCTGAACGGGCAGAGCAGAAGACTGGCAGGAGCTCTCCAGAGTCTCAGGCGGAGGTCTTTCCCATCACCTCCTGCCTGGTCCTTTTAACTGGAGATGCCGGGGATCGAACCTACGACTTTCTGCATGCCAAGCAGAGGCTCTTCCGCTGAGCTACAGCCCCACTTCCTGGGTCTCAGGCTGTTCTTTCACCTCACCTACCTAATCCTTTTACTGGAGATGCCAGGGCTTGAACCTGGGACCTTCTGCATGCCAAGCAGAGGCTCTTCCACTGAGCTACAGCTCCACTTCCTGGGTCTCAGGCTGGTCTTTCACCTCATCTACCTAATCCTTTTAACTGGAGATGCCAGGGCTTGAACCTGGGACCTTCTGCATGCCAAGCAGATGCTCTACCACTGAGCTACAAGCTCCATTTCATGGGCCTCCAGGGTCTCAGGCGGAGGTCTTTCCCATCCCCTCCTGCCTGGTCCTTTTAACTGGAGATGCCGGGGATTGAACCTGGGACCTTCTGTGTGCCAAGCAGCGGCTCTGTCAGTAAGCCACAGCCCATCCTACGGTGGTTGTGAGGTGACTTCACCCCAAAGGAAAAGTGTCAGGCCGGGGAAGGTTAGAAGCAGTTCTGGAACGTGGCTGCGGAGAAGACGCAGTAAACCTCCCAATCGTTGGGACCATGCATGGGTGCTCGAGGGCAGCATGTACAAGTGGTTACACACTCAGCTGGCGAATCAGTGCAGGCTGGCGGGCAGGGCTTTTTTTGTAGCAGGAACCCGTTTGCATATTAGGCCACGCCCCCATGATGCAAGCCGTCCTCCTGGAGCTTGCAGTAGGCCCTGTACGAAGAGCCCTGTCAGCTCCAGGAGGATTGGCTACATCAGGGGGGCGTGGCCTAATATGCACAGGAGCTCATGCTACAAAAAAAGCCCTGCTGGCAGGGAAGAGAATTGCAGGTTGCCTCTTGCCTTTGAGTCAGCCTCTGCAGACGGGGGAGGAGATGGAGTTCCCCCCATTGTGTTTGGATATAGCTGCCTTTGGCAGCCGCAGCTGGTCTGAAGCGCCTGCCAAGGTTCCCTTTCTGGGTTCTGGCTGTCCCTGCAAGCTGAGATTCGCCTGAGGAGACCTGAAGAAAGGCAACGGAGGGAGGTGGGAAGGCCCTGGGATCCCCCAATCTCGACAACACCCAGCCCTGGAGCCTCAGAAAGTGTCGGTGCTGTTTCCTGCTTCCTACGAGGCGTTCCTGAGAGCAAACTTCAGTGTTCCCGTGAAGCAGGGGTCCTTTTGTAGAAAAAGAGATGCCAGAACTCATTAGCACAACCCAGGAGGTCACAGCAGAACCAACGGGTTGAAATGAAATCAAAAGAGTTTCCGGCTCAACATTAGGAAGAGCTTCCTGACCGTTAGAGCGGTTCCTCAGTGGAACAGGCTTCCTCGAGAGGCGGCGGGCTCTCCTTCCTTGGAAGTCTGTAAGCAGAGGCTTGATGGCCGTCTGACAGCAATGAGGATCCTGTGAATTTAGGGGGAGGTATTTGTGAGTCCCCGCATTGTGCAGGGGTTGGACTAGATGACCCTGGAGGTCCCTTCCAGCTCTATGATTCCCCATTTCTCCACTTGCAGCTACTGGAATGGCCTTGGGTTAGCCATAGCTCTAGTAGGAGTTGTCCTTGAAAGGTAGCTGCTGTAAGAGCTCTCTCAGCGGCACCCACCTTACAGGGTGTCTGTTGTGGGGGGAGAAGATATAGGAGATTGTAAGTCGCTCTGAGTCTCTGATTCAGAGAGAAGGGTGGGGTATAAATCTGTAGTCATCTTCTCCTAAATGAAGGGCTGTCCTCTAGAGGATGGTGTGGAATTGTTTTCTGTGGCCCCAGAACGTAGGACCAGAACCAACGGGTTGAAATTAAAAGAGTTTCCGGCTCAACATTAGGAAGAACTTCCTGCTCGTTAGAGCGGTTCCTCAGTGGAACAGGCTTCCTCGAGAGGGGGTGGGCTCTCCTTCCTTGGAAGTCTGTAAACAGAGACTTGATGGCCGTCTGACAGCAATGAAGATCCTGTGAATTTAGAGGGAGGCATTTGTGAGTTACCTGGGGGTTGGACTAGATGACCCTGGAGGGCCCTTCCAACTCTAGGATTCTTCTTCTTCTTTCTGAATTATACTTGGTAACCCTAGTCCTAGGTCTGAACACTGGAAGGCATTTGAAGGCCACCTAGATTCTAGTCCAGCCCCCTCAGGAGACCAACAAATTTCCCAGGCTTTAAGCTTTTGAGAATCAAAACACCCACCATCGGAGGCAAACCGCCTGCCTCTGAAATCTGGGAACAAACATTTTGACAGTTTAAAAGTCAGCTTTCCAGCACATTCGAAACGTTGCCAAACTTTGGAGCTGTACAAACGCTTGCTTTATTTCCAGTATGGTTTTTTCCCTCCTCAAAAGGAAAAACATTACTGCTTGTTTATGCAATGGCAGGTCACAAAGGAAGGAAAGGGGTTTGGTTTTGTCAGGGTAGCTGGCGGCCTGTATTGGGAAAAGGAGAGAGCAGAAGAGAACGGTAGCCACTTGAGGCCTTGGAAACTTTGGGGAGCTGGTTTGCGACACACAGGGGGGAAGGAGAGGAGTTACGGTTGCCAGGTCTGACTCAAGAAATATCTGAGGACTTTGGGGGTGGAGCCAGGAGAATTTGGGGGTGGGGCAAGGAGCAAGGGTGTGACAAGCACTACTGAACTCCGAATAGAGTTCTGGCCATCACATTTAGAAAGCTCTCACGCCTTTTAAATAAAGAGCCCCATGGGCAGAGTGGTAAAGCTGCAGTACTGCAGTCCTAAGCTCTGCTCACGACCTGAGTTCGATCCCCGGCGGTAGCTGGTTTTTCAGGTAGCCAGCTCGAGGTTGACTCAGCCTTCCATCCTTCCGAGGTCGGTAAAATGAGTACCCAGCTTGCAGGGGGGGGGAGTGTAGATCAGGGGTGGCCAAGGGTAGCTCTCCAGATGTTTTTTGCCTACGACTCCCATCAACCCCAGCCATTGGCCATGCTGGCTGGGGCTGATGGAAGTTGTAGGCAAAAAACATCTGGAGAGCTACCCTTTGCCACCCCTGGCGTAGATAACTGGGGAAGGCAATGGCAAACCACTCGGTAAAAAAGTCTGCCGTGAAAATGTTGTGAAAGCAACATCACCCCAGAGTCAGAAACGATTGGTGCTTGCATAGGGGACCTTTCCTTTTTTGCCACACCTTTTAAATGCCTTCCCTTCATTGGGAATAATGAAGGATAGGGGCACCTTCTTTGGGGGCTCATAGAATTGGACCCCTTGGTCCAATTTTTTTGAAACTTGGAGAGCGTTTTGAGGGGAGGCACTGGATGATATGCTAAACATTTGGTGCCACGACCTCAAAAAACAGCCCCGCCAAAGCCCCAGATATCCACAGATGAATCCTCTATTATACCCAATCGGTCTCCTTAGGGAATAATGGAATGCCCAGCAGACATTTCCCTTCCCCTCCCCCAGCTCTCTGATGACCCTGAAGTGGGGGAGGGAGGGCCTCCAAACCGGGGAATCCCCTACCCCCAACTGGGGATTGGCTATCCTTAGAGCAGTCGGGAAAGGCCATGAAGGGTGTAGGTAACCAGAGCCCCAGACAGCTGGTTCCTCCTGCTGATGCCTCTTTGGCAAACTCCCCCAGGCCTTGGGGGTGGCTGAGGCTGTCTCATCCTATTGCACGCTTGTGCCTCTTCACTGGGTGTTGACTGAGGCTCCCCTTTAGAAAAAGGACCTGGAAATACGCATGAGGTGGGGAGAGGAGAAGGCCTCTTCTGTCTGCTCCTCAAAAGAGGGGGCTTCCTTGAAGACAGGGTCAAACCTTGACTTTCAGGTAGGGCTGGGAAATACCTAAGAACATAAGAGAAGCCATGTTGGATCAAGCCAATGGCCCATCCAGTCCAACACTCTGCGTCACGTAAGAACATAAGAGAAGCCATGTTGGATCAATCCAATGGCCTATCCAGTCCAACACTCTGCATCACATAAGGACATAAGAGAAGCCATATTGGATCAGGCCAATGGCCCATCCAGTCCAACACTCTGCGTCTCGTAAGAACATAAGAGAAGCCATGTTGGATCAGGCCAATGGCCCATCCAGTCCAACACTCTGAGTCACGTAAGAACATAAGAGAAGCCGTGTTGGATCAGGCCAATGGCCCATCCAGTCCAACACTCTGCGTCACGTAAGAACATAAGAGAAGCCATGTTGGATCAGGCCAATGGCCCATCCAGTCCAACACTCTGAGTCATACGGTGGCCAAAAAAACAAACAAAAAACCCCAAGTGCCATCAGGAGGTTCACAAGTGGGGCTAGAAGTCCTTCCACTGACCTCCTCCCAAGCACAAGAACACAGAGCATTGCTGCCCCAGACAGAGAATTCCATCAATACGCTGTGGCTAATAGCCACTGACGCACCTCTGCTCCATATTTTTATCCAATCCCCTCTTAAATCTGGCTATGCTTGTAGCTGCCACCACCTCCTATGTTAGTGAATTCCACGTGTTAATCACTCTTTGGGTGAAGAAGTACTTCCTTTTATCCGTTCTAACCCGACTGCTTAGCAATTTCATGGAATGCCCATGAGTTCTCGTATTGTGATAAAGGGAGAAAAGTCCTTCTTTCTCTACCTTCTCTATTCCATGCATAATCTTGTAAACCTCTATCATGTCACCCCGCAGTCGACGTTTCTCCAAGCTAAAGAGCCCCAAAGCGTTTTCACCTTTCTTCCTAGGGAAAGTTCATACCTGGAACTTTTGAGGGCAGAGCCTGAGGAGGATGGAACTTGGGCAGATGTAAAGTTCCCAGGCTCCTACGGGGGTGCGGTTTCACTGGATTACAGGGCCTCCAACCCACTGCCATGGGGCTGGGGAGCGGAGGCAGCCCCGCCCCCAAAGAGCTCTGGCGTGCCACAACGTGCTCGGCTCAATGACATCATGCAGAAGTTGCGGGGGGGGGGGGAGGGATGCTCTAGCACAGGAATGGCCAAACTAGCTTAATATAAGAGCCACGCTGGATAAACATCAGGTGTTTGAGAGGAGGGAGGGAGGAAGGAAGGAATTAAGGGAAGTAGATGATTAGGGGTATGTGGAAAGAAAGCAACTTTAACTTTACATTCTCCAAGCTGTTGGATGGTTTGGCTTGGAGACATGATTTAAAGAGACAAATGCCTTCTCCAAGCTAGTTGATGGGGTGGTGGGGGCTTTGAAAGCCACACAATATGTGTGAAAGAGCCACACGTGGCTCCTGAGCCACACTTTGGCCACCCACGTGCTAGGCTATGGGGTTTTTTTTGGGGGGGGGGAAGGGAAGAATCCCAGTCCCTAAATTAAGGGCTGTTAGGAACGTGAGGGCCCAGTCTGGATTCCTCCCTTTCCGCAAAACTCCCAGCTGAAAGAGAGCCGTAGCTCAGCTATGAAGCTTCTTGTGTATGACGTCTTACTTAGCCGTCTCCAGGGGAGCCAGAAACCTAAATAATGCAAGAACTTTTACGATTGGGTTTTAAGGCATTCAATAATGCAGGCCATGCCCGCTAGCCAGTAAGCAATGCGACAAGTGAATTTGCCCGGCTGACTTTTGCTGGTAAAAGCGCATACGCAGTCTTCAGTGTGATACAGAATTCTTGGTGCTAGTTCTGTCACTTTTTTCATGGAATTTGGGCCTGATCAAAGACCTGGGGGGTGCCAGCTCTGGGCTGGGAAATTCCTGGGGTGTAGCCTGGGGTGGGGTTAAGGATGAGAGGGACTTCAACAGAGGTGGAAAGCTATGGAGTTCATCCTCCAAAGCAGCATTTCTTCCCAAAGGAATTGATATCGGTCGTCCGGAGTCCAGCTGTAATTCTGGGAGGTCTTCAGGACCTGCCTGGAGGCTGGCAACCCAACTTGTAATGCCAGATTTCCCCCCTCCTCGCATTGTTGGTGAAGCTTGTGCCTTCAGAAGAACACCAGAGAAGCCATGTTGGATCAGGCCAATGGCCATCCAGTCCAACACTGTGTCACACTGTGGCCCAAAACACCAGGTGCCATCAGGAGGTCCATCATTGGGGCCAGGACACCAGAAACCCTCCTACTGTTGCCCCCCCCACCAAGGACCAAGAATACAGAGCATCACTGCCCCAGACAGAGAGTTCCAACAATACTCTGTGGCTAATAGCCACTGATGGACCTCTGCTCCATATGCTTATTCAATCCCCTCTTGAAGCTGGCTATGCTTGTAGCCACCACCACCTCCCGTGGCAGTGAATTCCACGTGTTAATCACCTTCGGATGAAGAAGGACTTTCTTTTATCCAGTCTAACCAATGTTCCCTCTAAGCTGTGGAGTCTTGAGAGCAAAAATCCTACTTTGTGAGCTGCTGGCATTAAACTTGTGAGCCACTGCGTAAATTAATTTGCTCTGGGACCATTTTTCCTGAGCTGAGACAAAAAATGTGTGAGACGGAGGTTAAAAAATTGTGAGCTGGCTCACACTAACTCAGCTTAGAGGGAACCCTGGTTCTAAGCCGACTGTTCAGCAATTTCATTGAGTGCCCACATGTTCTCGTATTGTGAGAAAGGGAGAAAAGGACTTCTTTCTCTACCTTCTCTAGCCCATGCATAATCTTGTAAACCTCAATCATGTCACCCCTCAATCGACGTTTCTCCACGCTAAAGAGCCCCAAAGCGTTTTGACCTTTCTTCAGCAAGCAGTTGCTCACAACTGAGGGTTGGGTCCCAGAACCAGTAGGCTTGTCGTGCTTGGCCAGCTCTCCCCGTGTTGCTTGGGGCAGGGCTGGAGAGCTGGCATCTGGGTTTGCTGCAGCCAGGTCTGTAGAGCAGACCTTGAGCAGATTGTGTTTTGTATGGCAGGGTTCATAGAGTAGATGTTCCCTCTAAGCTGTGGAGTTTTGAGAGCAAATATCCTACTTTGTGAGCTGCTGGCATTAAACTTGTGAGCTGCTTTGGTGTAGTGGTTAAGTGTGCGGACTCTTATCTGGGAGAACCAGGTTTGATTCCCCACTCCTCCACTTGCAGCTGCTGGAATGGCCTTGGGTCAGTCATAGCTCTGGCAGAGGTTGTCCTTGAAAGGGCAGACTCTTATCTGGGAGAACCGGGTTGGATTCCCCACTCCTCCACTTGCAGCTGCTGGGATGGCCTTGGGTCAGCCATAGCTCTGGCAGAGGTTGTCCTTGAAAGGGCAGACTCTTATCTAGGAGAACCGGGTTTGATTCCCCACTCCTCCCCTTGCAGCTGCTGGGATGGCCTTGGGTCAGCCATAGCTCTGGCAGAGGTTGTCCTTGAAAGGGCAGACTCTTATCTGGGAGAACCGGGTTTGATTATCCACTGCTCCACTTGCACCTGCTGGAATGGGCTTGGGTCAGCCATAGTTCTGGCAGAGGTTGTCCTTGAAAGGGCAGACTCTTATCTGGGAGAACCGGGTTTGATTCTCCACTGCTCCACTTGCACCTGCTGGAATGGCCTTGGGTCAGCCATAGCTCTGGCAGAGGTTGTCCTTGAAAGGGCAGACTCTTATCTGGGAGAACCGGGTTTGATTCCCCACTCCTCCCCTTGCAGCTGCTGGGATGGCCTTGGGTCAGCCATAGCTCTGGCAGAGGTTGTCCTTGAAAGGGCAGACTCTTATCTGGGAGAACCGGGTTTGATTATCCACTGCTCCACTTGCACCTGCTGGAATGGGCTTGGGTCAGCCATAGTTCTGGCAGAGGTTGTCCTTGAAAGGGCAGACTCTTATCTGGGAGAACCGGGTTTGATTCTCCACTGCTCCACTTGCACCTGCTGGAATGGCCTTGGGTCAGCCATAGCTCTGGCAGAGGTTGTCCTTGAAAGGGCAGACTCTTATCTGGGAGAACCGGGTTTGATTCCCCACTCCTCCACTTGCAGCTGCTGGAATGGCCTTGGGTCTGCCATAGCTCTGGCAGAGGTTGTCCTTGAAAGGGCAGACTCTTATCTGGGAGAACCGGGTTTGATTCCCCACTCCTCCACTTGCAGGTGCTGGAATGGCCTTGGGTCAGCCATAGCTCTGGCAGAGGTTGTCCTTGAAAGGGCAGCTGCTGTGAGAGCCCTCTCAGCCCCACCCACCTCACAGGGTGTCTGTTGTGGGGGAGGAAGGTAAAGGAGATTGTGAGCCGCTCTGAGACTCTTTGGAGTGGAGGGCAGGATATAAATCCAATATCATCATCTTCTTCTTCTTCTTCTTCTTCTTCTTCTTCTTCTTCTTCTTCTTCTTCTTCTTCTTCTTCTTCTTCTTCTTCTTCTTCTTCTTCTTCTCCTTCTCCTTCTCCTTCTCCTTCTCCTTCTCCTTCTCCTTCTCCTTCTCCTTCTCCTTCTCCTTCTCCTTCTCCTTCTCCTTCTCCTTCTCCTTCTCCTTCTCCTTCTCCTTCTCCTTCTTCTTCTTCTTCTTCTTCTTCTTCTTTCTTCTAGATAGATGTATATAGTGCATTTGGATCCTATAGAGATTCTCTGGTGTGAAGTTAGGTTTGGCTTTGGGTGCCCCAGGAATTGGGTGCCCCAGGAATTGGACCCCCTGGCCCAATCTTTTTGGTACTTGGTGGGTTTGTAGGGGAGAGTCCCCTGAAGGTCCCTGGCAAATTTGGGGGCTCTCCCTCAAACCGCCTCCCCTCCAGGAGGCTTCAAATATACCCTATTTGCCATTGATTTCAATGGCCCATAGGGTATAATGGGGCCATATATTCGGAAATAGCCGCGCATCTACCGTATATGCAGCTTTTCTGACTACGGAATTCAGAAATATACGGGATTCCGTATTCCCCCCCGCCCCGTATATTTCCGAATCCGTGTACTACTGAATTTTTTTTTTTGCACATCCCTAGTTGGGAACGCACCACCTGTTGAATTTCAACCTGCCCTGCTGTGGTTTTAAAGGCAGAGGAAGAGCCTCAGCATGAGAAAAGAAAAGAAGCATCAAACACTATGCTTTGATGATAAAAAAAAAAATCAAATGCTTCAACTCAGCGGGGGGTGTAGGGTTGCCAAGTCCAATTCCAGAAATATCTGGGGACTTTGGGGGTGGAGCCAGGAGACTTTGGGGGCGGAGCCAGGCGACATGAGGGGTGGAGCCAAGATCAAGGCTGTGACAAGCATAATTGAGCTCCAAGGGAGTTCTGGCCCTCACATTTTAAGGATGGCACACCTTTTCAATTCCTTCCATAGGAAATAATGAAGGATAGGGGCACTTTCTTTTGGGGCTCACAGATTTGGACCCCATGGTCCAAACTTTTTGAAACTTAGGAGGTATTTTGGGAAGAGGCATTAGATGCTATTAGGGTTGCCAATCCCCAGGTGGGGGCAGGGGATCCCCCGATTTGGAGGCCCTTCCCCCGCTTCAGGGTTGTCAGAAAGCGGGGGGAGGGAAGGGAAATGTCTGCTAGGAACTCTGTTATTCCCTATGGAGACTTATTCCCATAGAAAATAATGGGGAATTTATCTGCGGGTATCTGGGGCTCTGGGGGGGCTGTTTTTTGAGGTAGAGGCACCAAATTTTAAGTACAGCATCTAGTGCCTCTCCCCAAAATACCCTCCAAATTTCAAAACGATTGGACCAGGGGGTCCAATTCTATGAGCCCCAAAAGAAGGTGCCCTTATCCTTCATTATTACCTATGGAAGGAAGGCATTGAAAAAGGTGTGCTGTCCCTTTAAATGTGATGGCCAGAACTCCCTTGGAGTTCAATTATGCTTGTCACAGCCTTGTTCCTGGCCCCCCCCCTAATGTCTCCTGGCTCCACCCCCAAAGTCCCCAGATATTTCTTGAATTGGACTTGGCAACCCTAGATGCTATACTAAAAATTTGGTGCCTCTACCCCAAAAAACAGACCCCCCAGAGCCCCAGATACCCGCGGATCAATTCTCCATGATTTTCTATGGGAATAAATCTCCATAGGGAATAACAGAGTTCCCAGCAGATATTTCCCTCCCCTCCCCCCGCTTTCTGACGACCCTGAAGCGGGGGGAAGGCCTCCAAACCGGGGGATCCCCTGCCCCCACCTGGGGATTGGCAACCCTAGGGGGGTGGGATTCATAAAATCCTTGTTTCCAGGGCTTTTTCTGGGCAGGAACGCAGTTCCGGCTGGCTTGGTGTGAGGGGTGTGTAGCCTAACATGCAAATGAGTTCCTGCTGGGCTTTTTCTACAAAAAAAGCCCTGACAAGGAGGGTTCAATCAGTGCTTTGCTTACTTCTCCCCAGGAGGGTTAAAGAGACAACCCTTTTGCATTCAAAGGTACATGGTGTCCAGTCCTGAAGTGGTTCTAGCTGCTGACTGAGGAGTCTGGAAAACTCGGGGATTTTTCCTACCAGCCAGGGCATGCAGGGAATGGGCTGCCACATTCCCTTTGGGGAGGAAAGGGCTGGGTGGGATGGCCCACTTCCTTCCCCTTGGGCCGGCTGTGCGTCCCTAGCAACTGGGAGTTTTGTAGGAGACACTGGAAAGCTTTTGACGTCAGTCCAGCTGGCCTGGGCTTTTGGGGGTGTGTGGGAAAGGCCCCACGGAGGAGATGAGGAATATTTCCCTTCTGTGGACCTGCAAGGGTTAAATGACCCCTGACCCCCACCTGCAGCTCCCCAAGGGCAGAGCAGTGATTCTTAATCCAGATCTCCTCTGGCCTTCTCTAACTTGGCCCACGCGGCACCTTTCCCTTCTTCCCAGACCTGCTTCCGTTCTGTTTCGCCTTCCTTGGCTTGGGACGCAATTCCTGAACAATGCAAGGAACAAGGGTGGGCCCGTCCTGATGAGGATGCTGTATCAGGTTGCCAAGTCCAATTCAAGAAATATCTGGGGACTTTGGGGGGGGGGGGGGGTGGAGTCGGAAGACTTTGGGGGTGGAGCCAGGAAATTTTGGGGGTGGAGCCAGAAGCAAGGTTGTGACAAGGACAACTGAAGTCCAAAGAGAGTTCTGGCCATCACATTGAAAGGGACCGCACACCTTTTAAATGCCTTCCCTCCTTAGGAAATAATGAAGGATAGGGGCACCTTCTTTGGGGGCTCATAGAATTGGACCCCCTGGTCCAATCTTTTTGAAACTTGGAGGGTATTTGGGGGAGAGGCACCAGATGCTATGCTGCAAATGTGGTGCCTATACCTCAAAAAAACAGCTCCCCTCAGAGCCCCAGATACCTGCACATCAATTCTCCATTATATCCTATGGGAATCTTTCTCCATAGGGAATAATGGAGTGCCCAGCAGACATTTCCCTCTCCCCCCACTTTCTGATGACCCTAAAGCAGGTGGAGGGCCTCCAAATCGGGGGATCCCCTGCCCTCACCTGGGGATTGGCAACCCTACGTCCTGTCCAAAATGAGTGTGATGAATAACGTGGAAAAGTGAAGCAGGAACAAAGCCTGAAGGCATCCACGGTGGTTCCGGGCCCAGGCATGGTTCATTCCAGATTTTGGAGATTCCCAAGCAGAGAGCATTCCCCCCCCCCCCCTTTTACCTGAAAGGAAGTTTGATTCCCACCCCCCACATTTACCATTAACAAATAGGGTTGCCAGGTTGGTGTTGGAAAATACCAGGAGACTTTGGGGGTTTGATCCACAAGAGGGCAGGGTTTGGGGAGGGGCCTCAGCAGGGTATAATGCCCTAGAGCAGGGGTGTCAAACATGTGGCCCAGGGGTCAAATCAGGCCCCCAGAGGGCTTCTATCAGGCCCCCAAGCAACTGGCTGTCATTTGCTTCCTTCTCCCTCTCTCTTGCTTCCTTCTGCATCACAGCTTGCTTTGCCAGACTTCCTCAATCACACAGGAGCTACAGAGCAAAACCACTATATTCTCCATTGGCTGAGGCTCCTCCCTTGGGGAGGAAGTGGGGGGGCAGAGCTTGCTTTGCCAGGCTCTATCCATCACACAGCAGAGCTACAGAGCCAAGCCTCTCTTCCTTCTATTGGCTGAGGCTCTCTCTCTCTTGGTCCCCTGGGAAGGGAGGGAAAGAACCAGAGCTTCCTTTACCCAGTACCCTGGGTCACACATTAGAAATACAAAGAAAGCACCTTTGAGACCAAGTACTAATGTTTTAAGCAATTTTTTTTTAAAAAATCTTTCATTGTGCTTGTCTGTGTCCTCTGTAAAGTTTATATCTCTGTTACCTAATCTTAAATAGGTACAAACACGGTCTGGCCCAACATGGCTGGCCTGACAAGGTCTCATGTAGGTCAAATCCGCCCCTCATAACAAATAAGTTCGATACCCCTGGCCTAGAGTCTTCAGAGCAGCCATTTTCTCCAGGGGACTTTGTTAGAAAACCACTGGAAACAATATAACCTTCACATAAACCGTGTATTAATATATTTAGTGCAAACTGCATAAAGCAAAGAATTACAGAACACTGCGTGTACAATACATGAAATGTCCCCACAAAGTCTTTCTACAGCTTATGGAATGGCTTCCTCAGATAGGCTCAAGCATAGGTAAGCACTTTTTACCTCAGCGTTCCACTCTTAACGGTGCGGAGGAAACGCTGAGGTAAAAAGTGCCTACCCGCTGTTGTGTCTATCTGAAGAAGCACTTTTTACCTCAGCGTTCCACTCCTAACGGTGCGGAGGAAACGCTGAGGTAAAAAGTGCCTACCCGCTGTTGTGTCTATCTGAAGAAGCACTTTTTACCTCAGCGTTCCACTCCTAACGGTGCGGAGGAAACGCTGAGGTAAAAAGTGCCTACCCGCTGTTGTGTCTATCTGAAGAAGCACTTTTTACCTCAGCGTTCCACTCCTAACGGTGCGGAGGAAACGCTGAGGTAGAGTGCCTACCTGCTCTTGTGTCTATCTGAAGAAGCCATTCCATAAGGCTGTTGGAAGACTTTGTGGGGACATTTTACGTATTGTACACTCAGTGTTCTGCAATTTTTTGCTTTATTCAGTTTGCACTAAATATATTTATACACGGTTTACATGAAGCTTATATTGTTTCCGATGGTTTTCTCACAAAGTCCATTAATTACACCAGTTCCGGGTGTTTTGATCATTTTCTCCAGGGGAGCTGATAAACACGACAGCTGAAATGTGGGAGCACAATGAGTCCCCAAATATAATATCAACATTGAACAGATTTTTTAAATCTATCTATAACATAAGAGTAACAATGTTTATTTTGCATTGGGATTTTCTCCAGGGGAGCTGATCTCCGCCATTTGGAGGTCAGTTGTCAAAGTAGGAGACCTCCAGGCAACTCCATTAGCAAAAGAAGTGGACATCTTAAAATACAATATGCACATACAAGTATTCACATTTATTTTTTTTCATCTCTGCGTACAAAACTGGTTTTTTTAGAAGGATTGTTCAAGGTCACCTTGCTCAGGAAGACGCCATGGCTCAGTGGCAGAGTCTCTGCTTGGCATGCAGGAGGTCCCAGGTTCAATCCCCAGCATCTCCAGTTAAAAGGACCAGGCAGGAGGGGATGGGAAAGATCTCAGCCTGAGACCCTGGAGAGCCATGAAGTGGGGCTGTGGCTCAGTGGAAGAGCCTCTGCTTGGCATGCAGGAGGTCCCAGGTTCAATCCCCGGCATCTCCAGTTAAAAGGACCAGGCAGGAGGGGATAGGAAAGACATCTCAGCCTGAGATCTTAGAGAGACAGGAAGTGGGGCCGTAGCTCAGTGGTAGAGCATCTACTTGGCATGCAGAAGGTCCCAGGTTCAATCCCTGCCATCTCCAGTTAAAAGGACCAGGTAGGAGGGGATGGGAAAGACCTCAGTCTCAAAGTCAGGAGAGCCAGGAAGTGGGGCTGTAGCTCAGTGGCAGAGCCTCTGCTTGGCATGCAGAAGGTCCCAGGTTCAATCCATAACATCTCTAGTTAAAAGGATCAGGCAGGAGGGGATGGGAAAGACCTCAGCTTGAGACCCTGGAGAGCCAGGAAATGGGGCTGTAGCTCAGTGGCAGAGCCTCTGCTTGGCATGCAGAAGGTCCCAGGTTCAACCCCCGGCATCTGCAGTTAAAAGGACTAGGCAGGAGGGGATAGGAAAAACCCTCGGCGAGCCGCTGCCAAGTCTGAGTACAGTACTGACTTTGATGATGGACTGCTGGTCTGATTCAGCATTGGGCAGCTTCATGTGTGACCATCTGCCTTTTGAGTAAAACGTGGTACGTTTGTATCACCCAACCCTTCTCCCCTGCTTCTACTCCTTGGCACTTCCCCTCCACACTGTGCTCCTACCTGCCTTGTCCCTCTCTGACATCACAGCAGCTCCGCCAATGGCAGCCAAGGCCGCTTCTGCCCGCCTCCCCTCTATGATGCTACAGAGCAGCTCTCAGGAGACGACTGCAGAGTGCGCCTCACTGTGGAGCACCCGACAACGGGAGAGGAAGGTTGGCAGAGGTTTTTATGGGCAAAGGCTGGGCGTGCGGGATTACAGTCAGAAATCAAAGGGACTCGGCCTCTTCCCTACATGGAAGTCTGTCAGGCAGTCGCTCCAGGCGTGGCGAAGTTCATCTGGATCACGGATGATTTATCTGGTGTGTAACAAGATGAGGCAATTAGTCTGGCATTCCTGTGCACGACAGCAGAAGGAGACATTTGGGGGAGGTCTCTCATGTTCCCGTTCAAAGGTTTTTCCAACCTTTTGCCTCGCTTTTCAGAGCCGTTTAGTGGCAGAGAGAGACTGGGCAAGTGCCTCTGCTGCCCAATGGAGGGATGGGGTTTTCTTTTCTTCTGGACCACCGGTGATTCTTGCTGTCCTTCACAGGTTGGAAGCCAGAGGCTAAGAGGCAGCAGGTCGTGTTCCGTGTTCCTTCTCTAAGCTTAGAATTGCCAAGTCCAATTCAAGAAATATCTGGGGACTTTGGGGGTGGAGCCAGGAGTAAGGGTGCGACAAGCATGGCTGAACTCCAGAGGGACCGCACACCTTTGAAATAGCTTCTCTCCATTCGAAATAATGAAGGATTGGGGCACCTTCTTTTGGGGTTCATAGAATTGGACCCTCTGGTCCAATTCTTTTGAAATGTACAGGGTATTTTGAGGAGAGGTATTGGATGCTATACGGAAAATTTGGTGCCTCTACCTCAAAAGATAGCCCCTCCCAGACCCCCAGATACCCTTGAATCAATTCTCCATTATTTTTATGGGAATAAGTCTCCATAGGGAATAATGGAGTTCCCGGCAGACATTCCCCCCCCTCCCTGATTTCTGATGACCCTGAAGCGGGGGGTGGGCCTCCAAACCGGGGGATCCCCTGCCACCACCTGGGGATTGGCAACCCTATTAAGCTGCAGAGTCTTGTGAGCAAAAAATTCTACTTTTGTGAGCTACTGGTATGAAAGTTGTGAGCAGTGCCAGATTAAACCCTGTGGAGGCCCCTAGGCAGTCAAAATCTCGGGAGGGGCGGCCCTTGCAAATTATCTCCGAGTCAGAGTGCCTGCCCCACTGCCCGTTGCCCCCATCGCAGCCTGCGGGCCCCTTCTCACTAGCCCCTTTGACAAAGCGGCGGGGGAGAGGCAGAGAGAGGCAAACTTGGCAACAACGCCAGCAGCAGCCTCACCAGGCAAATTGGGCAAAGAGTGGCTTAGTTGTTGGCTGCACATGCAGGCTGGGAGGGCTGCAAGCAGGGGGGAAACTGGAGGAGGGGGGTAAGCTGACCCGGACCCCCTAAAGCAGGGATGGGGAACGTCAGGCCCAAGGGCCACTTGCGATCCTTGAGATCACTTTGTCTGGCGCTCGGGAATTGCTGGGCCAAGCCGAACCACAAGGCGGCCTCCCTGGAGCCTGGCTTGCCAGTGAGAATCGTGGGGCCCAGACGCGCTGTAAAGCGGCCCCCCTACCCCGGGGCCTGGCTGGCTGGCAGGGATTGCAGGGCCCAACCACGCTGTGGAGCCTCCCCCCATTTCTTTATTTCTGTTCCTTCCTTCCTTCCTCTCTCTCTCTCTCTGTGGAGTCTGTGCGGTGGGCATTGTGAAGGGCTGCTACTGGGGTATGTGGGTGCTTTTAAAGGTCTGCTGGGAGCAGCTGCAGTTTCCACATGGAGGGAGGGAGGGGTGGCAAGGATGGGGGGGTGGGAGCCAGCTACCAGTTCAATTTGCACTTGATTATCCCAGCTGGTGTGGCCTAATATGCTAATGAGTGTGACCTAATAGGCTAATATTAGGGGATGTGGTCTAATATGCTAATGAGTTCCTGCTGGGATTTTTCTACAAAAAAAGCCCTGGACCTATGCATTTGGCTGGGGTGGCAAGCCGGGTGTGTGTGTGTGTGCGCGCACCTGATTAGGCTCTCCCCACATGACTTCAAATAGAAAAAACAATTATTTGCATTAATTTTGCTGGTCTGAGTCATTCTCCTTTGGCGGAGCACTGTTTTTAAAGTTGATAATTTTGTATGGCCCGCAAATGATGTTATAAATATCCAAATGGCCCTTGGCAGAAAAAAAAGGTTCCCCACCCCTGCCCTAAAGGCACGGGGGGGGCCCATAGGCCGTGCCTAGTTGGCCTGATTGTTAATCCAGCCCAGGCGGTGAGCCACTGCATAAATTAGTGTGCTCTGGGGTCATCCTTCCTCAGCTAAGACAAAAATGTGTGAGCCGGAGGCTAAAAAGCTGTGAGCTGGCTCATGCTAACTCAGCTTAGTGGGAACACTGGTCATGATTAGACCCTGCCAATCCGACGAGGTCAGGATTAGAGTGGACGGACTTCCAAGCGAGCCAGAAGCCAGCAAATGGCGACTGGCTTGTGGAATTTGCTTTCATTTAAAGAAACCACCTTGTGGAATTTGCATTTCATTCAACGAAACAGCAAGCAAAAAGAGTCAAGGTTCTAGTCCTCGTGGCTGTTCAGATGTCACAGGAAAGGGGGGACAATAATCTTGCCAAAAGCCTTTCTGCCAGCATGGCGCTCCTCGTGCCAGTGCAGCCGACCACTGTGAATGAAGAAGATGAAGAAGATAATGGATTTATACCTTGTCTTTTGCTCTGAGAGCCAGTTTGGTGTAGTGGTTAAGTGTGTGGACTCTTACCTGGGAGAACTGGGTTTGATTCCCTCCTCCTCGACTTGCAGCTGCTGGAATGGCCTTGGGTTAAGCCATAGCTCTCGCAGGAGTTGTCCTTGAAAGGGCAGTTTCTGTCAGAGCTCTCTCAGCCCACCCACCTTATAGGGTGTCTGTTAGGGGGGGAAAGATGATAAAGGAGATTGTGAGCCGCTCTGAGTCTCTGGTTCAAAGAGAAGGACGGGTATAAATCAGTAGTCTTCTTGAATCTCAAGCTCAGAGCGACTCACAATCTCCTTTACCAACTCTTTTGCACATTCCACACAATCCTTCACAAAAAAGTGCTAGGGCCTGTTTTTAAGGCTCCATCAAAACGGCTTGTGCCGCTCCAAAAGCTTGTCAAAAGGTACTTTTCATTCCTTTCTTGTATCTCCCCAATCTAGGTATGGCCTTGCATTAAAGCCACGAAAATATTTCTGGTAACATTGGATCTTTGTATTTATTTGTAGCTACTTTCATGGTGGAGAACATAAGGAAGCCATGTTGGTCAGTGGCCCATCCAATCCAACACTCTGTGTCACACAGTGGCCAAAAATCCAGGTGCCATCAGGAGGTCCGCCAGTGGGGCCAGGACACTAGAAGCCCTCCCACTGTTGCCCCACCCCCGCAAGCACCAAGAATACAGAGCATCACTGTCCCAGACAGAAAGTTCCATCTATACCCTGTGACTAATAGCCACTGGTGGACTTCTGCTCCATATGTTTATCCAATCCTCCCTTGAAGCTGTTTATGCTTGCAGCTGCCACCACCCTCCTGTGGCAGCGAATTCCACGTGGTAATCGGACTTCCTCGTATCTGTTCTAACGTGACTGCTCAGCAATTTCATGGAATGCCCACGAGTTCTCGTATTGTGAGAAAGGGAGAAAAGTACTTCTTTCTCTACTTTCTCCATCCCATGCATAATCTTGTAAACCTCTATCGTGTCACCCCTCAGTCGACCGTTTCTCCAAGCTAAAGAGCCCCAAGCGTTTTAACCTTTCTTTGTTCTCTAGGAGCGTTTTCGCACTCACCTTCAGCCGGCGCGACGCCCCTCTTCACCGCGCAGTATCTGCGGGGATTTTGCACTTAAAGCCTCGGAGCAGCTGAAAGAGCCGGAAACTCCTGGCGCAAAAGCCGCGCAAACGGAAACTGCTTTTTGGCGGTTTACGTTTGCGCCGCAAAAGCGCCGGGAGTTTCCGGCTCTTCCGGCTGCTCCGCGGCTTTACGTGCGAAATCCGTGCAGATCCTGCACGGTGAAGAGGGGGGTCGCGCCGGCTGAAGGTGAGTGCGAAAACACCCTAGGCTCCTCCTGGAGGTTGGCAAGTAGGGTTACTAGGTCCTCCCTGCCCCCCCCCCCAGTGGGGGATGGGGGCTAGGGTTGTCAGAGGACAGATCTGGAGGATTCTAGGGATGGAGCCTGGGGAGGACAGGGCCTTCACTGCGATGCGGTGACACAGAGTCCGCCCTCCAAAACATCCATTTTTCTCCAGTAGGGTTGCCAAGTCCAATTCAAGAAATCTCTGGGGACTTTGGGGGCGGAGCCAGGAGACTTTGGGGGTGGAGCCAGAAGCAAGGTCATGACAAACATAATTGAATTCCAAAGGGAGTTCTGGCCATCACATTTAGAGGGACTGCGTACTTTTAAAATGCCTTCTTTCCATCTGAAATAATGAAGGATAGGGGCACCTTCTTTTGGGGCTAACAGAATTGGACCCCCCTGGTTCAATCCTTTTGAAACTTGGAGGGTATTTTGGGAAGAGGCACTGGAAGCTATGCAGCAAATTTGGTGCCTCTACTTCAAAAAACAGCCACCCCAGAGCCCCAGATACTCGCAGATCAAATCTCCATTATATCCTATGGCAGGGTTTCCCAAACTTCCCCCCCCCCCACAGCCCAGTTATTTTTACACCTCCTTTGTAACCCACTAAAATTTGGGGGTGGAGCCAGGAGACTTTGGGGCTGGAGCCGGGAGACAGGAAAGCCTGTCTCTTTTTTCTACAGAGGTCTCCAAGGAAAATGGGGCCCAGGCTTTGCAGCCTGTGTCAGTCTTCAAGCCTAGCTTTTATCTGCACAACACAGAGACATTCGGGGATGGGTGGAAGGAAAACGGAGCCCAGGCTTTGCAGCCTGTGTCAGTCTTCAAGCCCAGCTTTTATCTATATAACACAGAGATTGGGGAAGGAAGGAAAACGGAGCTCAGGCTTTGCAGTCTGTGTCAGTCTTCAAGCCTAGCTTTTATCTGCACAACACAGAGACATTCGGGGATGGAAGGAAGGAAAACGGAGCTCAGGCTTTGCAGCCTGTGTCAGTCTTCAAGCCCAGCTTTTATCTGCATAACATAGAGATTGGGGAGGGAAGGAAGGAAAACGGAGCTCAGGCTTTGCAGCCTGTGTCAGTCTTCAAGTCTAGCTTTTCTCTGCACAACAGAGAGATGGGGAAAGGGAAGGAAGCAGAGCAGAGCTTTGCTGGGGGCGGGGCTAGCTTTGGCTTTTCTTGTGACCCGGTATTGAGGCTTCCATGACCCGGTACCGGGTCCGACCCTGCAAATGGGAAACGCTGCCCTATGGGAATCAGTTTCCATAGGGAACAATGGAGTGCCCAGCAGACATTTCCCTCCCCGCCTCCCACTCTGTGTGTTGTGAGAAAGGGAGAAAGCGGGGGGGGGGGAAGGGCCTCCAAACCGGGGGATCCCCTGCCCCCACCTGGGGATTGGCAACCCTATTCTCCAGGGAAACTGATCTCTGTAGTCTGCAGAAGAGGTGTGATTCTGGGCGATCCCCAGGTTCTGCCTGGAGGCTGGCATCCATGGAACGGAGCACTCCAGCTGGGCAGAACGAGTAAGCCAAGTGGCATTCTGCAGCCGAAGGCCCACTTGCTTGCTGGGCACATCTCTCCAGCCTAGAACTGGGAAGAGGAAAACAGGGGAGAGACTGGACACACAACACACACACACACACAGCCAGGGGAAGGGGGGAGCGGGTGGATCTGCTCGGGCTGCTGGAACGGCAAGTGGAAAAGCCAGGAGTGAGAGGCGGCTAATGAGCCGCTTCAGTTTAATGGGCTCTGAAAGAAAATGAGCCTTCGCTCAGCAGAGCCAAAACCCTGATTAAGACCTCATAAACCACAGCGAGCATCCGGCCACCCCAAATCACATGCGGGGCTGCTGGTGTGTGACTGCAAGGGAGGGGGGGGGACACTGGCAGGGAGCTGGTGTCACAAGGGGCTGAGTTGTCCCCTCCACTAGACACACACACAAAATCTAGGCACAAAATCTTCCGGAAGGTCATAAAGGCATTGAGAGGCACCCGCGGAGAACGTGTACTGGACCAAATATCTATTGCACTAGGGAGAGGCAGCGTTTCGCAGTGGCTAGAGCTGCTGGATTGGAAATTCTGCTTTTTTTGCTTCCTTTGCCCTCTTTTGAAGCCCCCGTGGCGCAGAGTGGTAAAGCTGCAGTACTGCAGTCCAAGGTCTCTGCTCAGAACCTGAGTTTGATCCTGGCAGAAGCTGGGTTTGGGTAGTCAGCTCACGGTTGACTCAGCCTTCCATCCTTCTGAGATCGGTAAAACGAGTCCCCAGCTTGCTGGCGGGGAAGCGTAGACGACTGGGAAAGGCAATGGCAAACTACCCCGTAAAAAGTCTGCTGTTTAAAAAGTCGTGATGCGACGTCACCCCAGAATCGGAAATGACTGGTGCTTGCACAGGGGACTACCTTTACCTTTTTATGTCCTCTTTGGCAGGATTGCTGTCTCCAGGGCTTCTTTTGTAGCAAGGACTCCTTTGCATATTAGGCCGCACCCCCATGATGTAGCCAATCCTCCAAGAGCTTACAAGGCTCTTCTTACCTGGGCCTACTGTAAAATCGTGGAGGACTGGCTACACCAGAGGGGGTGTGGCCTAATATGCAAAGGAGTTCCTGCTACAAAAAAACCCCTGGCTGTGTCTCTGAGTGTGGTTGCCACCTCCAGGCTGGGAAGATCCTGGGAATTTGGGGACTGGAGCTTGGGAAAGGTGGAATTTAGCCACGTGTGTGTGTGTGGCTTCAGCTATAGAGTCCACCTTCCAAAGCGGCTGTTTTCTCCAGGAGATCTGATCTCTGTCACCTGGAGATCCGTTGTAATCCCTGGAGATCTCCAGCCATCACCTGGAGGTTATACAGAAAGATGGCTATACAAAAAAGTGGTATTGTAACAACAGGGGAAAAAACGGTATAAAAGTAACAACTGTTGATACAAGTCTTGGCTCGCGGCTCTATACTTTGAAACAAACAATTTATTATCAATATTATTGACAAAAAAACACGCCACACTAGATGCCAGATTTGAACAATATTGGCAAAATTACAATAGAGGGTTGATGTTACAGCAACAGCAGCAGTAATGGACTGCCTCGGGAGCTATCCATTTCGTTCGCCTTCTTCAGGCTGCAGTACACTAGGAAAAGCCTTGAATTCAGCAACGGAATACCCAGCATGTCCTTCGAATTTATATTTAGACCCTCTCCAGCTTTTACAATTGTTGCACGGACAATTGCAGTTGGCGCCTCAGAGATCAACAGGCTCCCCTTTGTCAGATTCAAAATGTCTCTGTGCTAAGGGGTTTTTTTTAGCAGACTAATAGAATCAGAAGTTGGGGGTCTGGCGTTTTTAGTTTATGTTAACTGGGCTGAAACAACAATGAAAATAGATTGATGTCCATGTACTAAACCCATTAAGAGTGTGAAGTGCAATAAATGAGAGTCTGTTGCAATGAGCCCCATGGCACAGAGCTGCAGTCCTAAGCTCTGCTCACGACCTGAGTTCGATCCCCGGCGGAATCTGGGTTTTCAGGTAGCCGGCTCGAGGTTGACTCAGCCTTCCATCCTTCCGAGGTCGGTAAAATGAGTACCCAGCTTGCTGGGGGGGAAGTGTAGATGATTGGGGAAGGCAATGGCAAACCACCCCATAAAAAGTCTGCCGCAACGTCACCCCAGAGTTGGAAATGACTGGTGCTTGCACAGGGGACCTTTCCTTTTTCCGTTGTAATGTTAGCTCTGGGTGAAAATGAGCATAGGTTTCTCAAAGGTTTGATTTAAACATGTAACACACATATAAACATAATTCTAATTTGCCTTTAGAAAAAAGAATACATTAAAATATAGTGGAAGATGGGTTAGTATATGTAACATCAGGGGGTGTGGCCTAGCATGCAAATGAGTTCCTGCTGGGCTTTTTCTACAAAAAAGCCCTGCTGTTATGTATATTTTGCTGCAAATTGCATCCTGCTAATGTAATTTTGCATCGTTTTACATGTCACATTAACGCTTAGCTCTTGGCTTCAGTTCTGTTTTTTTTTAGACTTCTGGGTGGTTCTACGACCCGAACCGTGTTTTGCTATTTATTGAACGTCCCATCCTGTCATTTGTACTGACTCACTCTGTGTCATCTTCCGTGATTCCCAGCGAGAAAGGCAGACTATAAATAACACAAACTCTATGGTATACCATAGAGTCTAGGAGAAACTGAAGTCCCTCCCCCCGCCCGGGCCAGAGCTGCTAAGCCTGATACTTGTTGATATGAACATGGAACATTTGCAGAGGACACTTAAGGCGGATATCTGGGTTTCCAGATCAGAAGCATCCGTTGGGGGCACCCCATAGCAGGAATAAACAGCTGTTAAAACTAAGAGCCTTCCCCCCAGCACTTCCCATGGGAGAGTAACCAGGGGGTCTTGTGAGAAGTACAGTCAAGGGTCATCTGGAAACTAGGGCCCATTTGGCAGAGAGCCCCCAGGGCTGTGCCCTATATCTGAAGGGCGCTCCCATCCTCCTGCCCCGTTCTGTCAATCTCCATCTCTTCCCCTCACTGACTCTCCTCTGTGCTACTTTCCCCCTGGCAAAGTTACCCCCCCCCTCTCTCTCACCCCCCTCCTCAACTTCGAAATCAGCTGGCTGAGCAAAGCACTTCATCTGTCGCCCGGGAAACCACATCCTCCTCTCTGTCTGCCAGCTGGACCGAATCCTATGGATGTGGGGAAAGTGTGTGTGTGTGGGGCGGAATATAGGGAGAGCGGGATGCTCGCAGGTGGGGAGACGCTGCTTTCAGCAGGGGGTGGGGAGTGGCTCCCCCCCCCAAAAAAAACGAGCGCTTCTGCAATTCTCCACGCTTGATTTTTGCAAGCTGTTACCTCAAATTATCTAAGATCCACTTCAAATCATAGAGTTGGAAGGGACCTCCAGGGTCATCTAGTCTAAGCCCCTGCACAATGCAAAAAAAATTAACACTCGCTCTCCCCTCCTCTCAGCCCCACACACCTCACAGGGTGTCTGTTGTGGGGGGAGAAGATAAAGGAGACTGTGAGCCGCTCTGAGACTCTGATTCAGAGAGAAGGGCGGGGTATAAATCTGCAGTCTTCTTCTTCAAATTCTCTAAGATCCACTTCAAATCAGAGTTAGAAGGGACCTCCAGGGTCTTCTAGTCTAACCCCCTGCACAATGCAAAGAAAAAAAAAATCATAAATAGCTCTCCCCACACACCTCCCAGTACCCCAGCTCCATGCCCTGAAGATTGCAAAAACCTCCAGGATCCCTGGCCAAACTGGCCTGGAAGAAAATTGCTTCCTGACTCCAATTTGGCAATTGGCATTTCCCTGGGCGTGTAAAGAAGGGCCAAGAGAACTAAGCACTGATGCAGCCCTTCCTGCCCTCCTTCTCAAGATCCGCCAAAGTTCACAGACCCAGCGTTGCTGTCAGATGGCCATCTAGCCTCCGCTTAAAAACCTCCAAAGGAGAGGGAGGACAGTAGCAACACATTTCTGCTAGGCATGGGGTGTTTCTGTAGCAGGAACTCATTTGCATATTAGGCCACACCCCTCTCATGTAGCCAATCCTCCAAGAGCATACAGGGTTCTTCTGACAGGTCCTACTTTAAGCTTCAGGAGGACTGGCTACATCAGTGTGTGTGTGTGGGGGTGGCTTAATATGCAAAGGAGTTCCTGCTACAAGAAAAAAGCCTGCTTCTGAGGATGTCAGCCTCCAAGTGGAACCAGGGGATCCCCCAGAATTCCAGCTCATCTCCAATCTACAGAGATGAAGAAGAAGACTGCTGATTTATACCCCTCCCTTCTCTCTGAATCAGAGACTCAGAGCAGCTCACAATCTCCTTTACCTTCCTCCCCCACAACAGACACCCTGTGAGGTGGGTGGGGCTGAGAGAGCTCTCACAGAACCTTTCTAGGACAACTCCTACAAGAGCTATGGCTGACCCAAGGCCATTCCAGCAGCTGCAAGTGGAGGAGTGGGGAATCAAACCCAGTTCTCCCAGTTAAGAGTCTGCACCCTTAACCACTACTAACTTAAACTAGCTTAACCACCACACCAAACTGGCTCTCTGGTGATCAGTTCCCCTGGATCAAAATGGCTGCTGTGGAGCGTGGGCTCTGTGGCATCACACCCCACTGAAGTAGCTGTCCTCTCCAGGTTCCACCCCCAAATCTCCAGGAATTTCCCAGCCAGGTTCTGGCAACCCTACATCTTACTCCATCATTTCAGAGTGTGTCTGTGCTGCTCTGTAGTAGAAGAGCTGGATTTGAGTCCAGTAACCCCATGGGGACCAACACGATTTTGGGAGGATAAGCTTTCATAAAGTCAAATCTCCCTTTGTTCCTTCAATCTGGCAAAGGCAGCGTTGACTCTCAAAAGAAGGAGAAGAAAAAGAAGAGGAAGAGGAAGAAGAAGAAGAAGAAAAAGCAGAGGAAAACTGTAGATTTATACCCCGCCCTTCTCTCTGAATCAGAGTCTCTGAGCAGCTAACAATCTCCTATATCTTCTCCCCCCACAACAGACACCCTGTGAGGTGGGTGGGGCTGAGAGAGCTCTGACAGAAGCTGCCCTTTCAAGGACAACTCCTGCGAGAGCTATGGCTGACCCAAGGCCATTCCAGCAACTGCCAGGGGAGGAGTGGGGAATCAAACCCGGTTCTCCCAGATAAGAGTCCGCACACTTAACCACTACACCAAACTGGCTCTCTCCCCCCCCCTCCAATTTTTTTTCTCAGTTTCTAAGCAGCTCCCGGACTTGAATTCTAGCTATCTCACCCCCACAGTGTGGGGGACTGCTGTGAGGGCAATTTCTAATCCAGTTTCCCAAGAGTGCATTGACAGGTTTCGCTTCACACCCCTTCGAAAACCCTTCAGATATGAAAAGGAAGCCCATTTGGTTGTCTCCTCCCTTGACTGAGCCCCTCCCCCACCTTCAGCTCTCCCTATGGGGAGAAATCGGCTGGGAAATGGAGCGTGCCCGCAGCTGGCACCGGGTGATCTTGCGGGGGAGACGGCTGCCCTGGGGACAAATACAAGACGCCGGCACAGGGAAGAGATTGGAGCCTCGTACCCACCCTCCAAATCGCTCACACATGCCGCTTGGGCTACAGATGGGAGGCTGAGATGAGCTAATGGGGGACGAAGCCAGCCTGGCGTGGCCCGAGGGAATGCGTGCCCACGCAAAGAACTGTATCACTGGAGTATGCAGAAACACAACATCTGCTTTGGGACAGGGGCGAGAAACAGGCAAAGCCTGCGCTGTAGTGAACAGTTACTAAATGCAAAAATCCAGATCACTCGGAGGCCTAGTGTGGGCAGCAGGCCGGAAAGAGTAGCAGCCTTGCGGCTCCTCATTGGCTGCATATGGCAGCCTATCATTAGGAAAATGACAGTGCGGAATTGTTTTCTGTGGTCCCAGAAGGTAGGACCAGAACCAACGTGTTGAAATTAAATCCGAAGGGTTTCCTGCTCAACGTTAGGAAGAACTTCCTGACAGAGTGATTCCTGGGAGCCAGGTTGGTGTAGCGGTTAAGTGCACGGACTCTTATCTGGGAGAACCGGGTTTGATTGCCCACTCCTCCACTTACAGCTGCTGGGATGGCCTTGGGTCAGCCGTAGCTCTGGCAGAGGTTGTCCTTGAAAGGGCAGACTCTTATCTGGGAGAACTGGGTTTGATTCCCCACTCCTCCACTTGCAGCTGCTGGGATGGCCTTGGGTCAGCCGTAGCTCTGGCAGAGGTTGTCCTTGAAAGGGCAGACTCTTATCTGGGAGAACTGGGTTTCATTCCCCACTCCTCCACTTGCACCTGCTGGATTGGCCTTGGGTCAGCCGTAGCTCTGGCAGAGGTTGTCCTTGAAAGGGCAGACTCTTATCTGGGAGAACCGGGTTTGATTCCCCACTCCTCCACTTGCAGCTGCTGGGATGGTCTTGGGTCAGCCGTAGCTCTGGCAGAGGTTGTCCTTGAAAGGGCAGACTCTTATCTGGGAGAACCGGGTTTCATTCCCCACTCCTCCACTTGCAGCTGCTGGGATGGCCTTGGGTCAGCCGTAGCTCTGGCAGAGGTTGTCCTTGAAAGGGCAGACTCTTATCTGGGAGAACTGGGTTTCATTCCCCACTCCTCCACTTGCACCTGCTGGATTGGCCTTGGGTCAGCCGTAGCTCTGGCAGAGGTTGTCCTTGAAAGGGCAGACTCTTATCTGGGAGAACCGGGTTTGATTCCCCACTCCTCCACTTGCAGCTGCTGGGATGGTCTTGGGTCAGCCGTAGCTCTGGCAGAGGTTGTCCTTGAAAGGGCAGACTCTTATCTGGGAGAACCGGGTTTCATTCCCCACTCCTCCACTTGCAGCTGCTGGGATGGCCTTGGGTCAGCCATAGCTCTGGCAGAGGTTGTCCTCGAAAGGGCAGACTCTTATCTGGGAGAACCGGGTTTGATTGCCCACTCCTCCACTTGCAGCTGCTGGGATGGCCTTGGGTCAGCCGTAGCTCTGGCAGAGGTTGTCCTTGAAAGGGCAGACTCTTATCTGGGAGAACCGGGTTTCATTCCCCACTCCTCCACTTGCAGCTGCTGGGATGGCCTTGGGTCAGCCGTAGCTCTGGCAGAGGTTGTCCTTGAAAGGGCAGACTCTTATCTGGGAGAACCGGGTTTCATTCCCCACTCCTCCACTTCCAGCTGCTGGAATGGCCTTGGGTCAGCCGTAGCTCTCGCAGAGGTTATTCTTGAAAGAGCAGACTCTTATCTGGGAGAACCGGGTTTGATTCCCCACTCCTCCACTTGCACCTGCTGGAATGGCCTTGGGTCAGCCAGAGCTCTGGCAGAGGTTGTCCTTGAAAGGGCAGACTCTTATCTGGGAGAACCGGGTTTCATTCCCCACTCCTCCACTTCCAGCTGCTGGAATGGCCTTGGGTCAGCCGTAGCTCTGGCAGAGGTTATTCTTGAAAGAGCAGACTCTTATCTGGGAGAACCGGGTTTGATTCCCCACTCCTCCACTTGCAGCTGCTGGAATGGCCTTGGGTCAGCCATAGCTCTGGCAGAGGTTGTCCTTGAAAGGACAGCTGCTGTGATAGCCCTCTCAGCCCCACCCACCTCACAGGGTGTCTGTTGTGGGGGAGGAAGGGAAAGGAGATTGTGAGCCACTCTGAGATTCGGAGTGGAGGGCAGGATATAAATCCAATATCTTCTTCTTCAGTGGAACAGGCTTCCTGGGGAGGTGGTGGGCTCTCCTTCCTTGGAGGTTTTTAAACAGAGGCTAGATGCCCATCTGAGAGCAATGCTGTTCCTCTGATTTTAGGGGGAGGAATTTGTGAGTTTCCTGCCTTGTGCAGGGGGTTGGCCTAGATGACCCTGGAGGTCCCTTCCAACTCTATGATTCTATATTTGACTGCTGAACAGAGCTGGAGGGAGCAGGGGAGGAACTCAGAGGCCATAAGAGACTGGGAGGCAATCTTCCATTTTCTTCGGAGGTGTTTTCTGAACAGGAGCAAACTGATGCAAACACTGAGGCTGGATGGCCCATAACCATGCTTGATGTGCCTTGTCTTGGAGAGGCGGCTATTGCACAGGGCAGGAGAGGAATTCTAGCAGGAGCTCCTTTGCATATTAGGCCACACACCCCGATGTAGCCAATCCTCCAAGAGCTTGCAAAAAAGAGCCTTGTAAGCTCTTGGAGGACTGGCTACATCAGGGGTTGTGTGGCCTAATATGCAAAGGAGCTCCTGCTAGAATTCCACTCCTGCCCAGGGCTTTTGTGGTAGCAGGAACTCCTTTGCATATTAGGCCACAGACCCTTGATGTAGCCAACCCTCCAAGAGCCCCATATCTCTGGAACCAACTCCCAGAGGAGGTGCGGGCCCTGCGGAACCTTGATCAGTTCCGCAGGGCCTGCAAGACCACCGTTTTTAAATTAGCTTTTATGAACAGCTGAATTATAATTTTACAATGAAGAAAATCCGCCATCAGCACTAACTAGAATAGCGTCAATGATAGTGTTATAGTTTGTTTTAGTTAATTGTTCTAACTGGTTTTTAAGGTTAATTAATGCTTAACTTTAATGTTCTTAATGTAATTGTTTTATTAATGTACCATTGGTCACTATGTGGTTTATTACTGTTTTAATTAATGTACCATTGGTCATCATATTGTTAGCCGCCCTGAGCCTGCTTCGGCGGGGGAGGGCGGGGTACAAATAAAATTTATTATCATCATCATCATCATCATCATCATCATCATCATCATCATCATCATCATCATCATCATCATCATCATCATCATCATCATCAGGGGGTGTGGCCTAATAGGCAAAGCAGCTCCTGCTAGAATTCCACGCCTGGCACAGGGCATTCTATTGCACAGGGCCTATTCGTATCCCTGAGAACAAAGCAGAACTTCCTCGCGGATTGCACCCCCCACGCGTCAGGCCTGCCTGTCTCCCCACATCCGCCACCTGACCTTGCTTGGACCTCTGGCAACTGCGGGGGGGGGGGGGAGGACTGCTGGACCCCCTTTGTTTCCCCTCAACCCAGCGAGAGTTCTCATCCCCAGGACCCCTGATGCTCATCGCGGTGGCTCGTGCCTCATTCCACCAAGGCGCATCGATCCGAGAGCTCTCGCCGGTTCCCGGAATAGGAGCTGAGCTCAACGGCCTCCGGAGCCAGCAGCTACCTCCGCCCTGGGGAGACAGATCAATACTCGCTCAGGGGAGGAGGGGAGGCCAATCTGGTAAAGCAAGGGAGGGCGGAGATGCGGTGCCACAAGACTGACAGGGCGTCCTGCTGCACAGTTTCGACAGGGTGGGCTGCCATAGTCTAGGCAGGCCTCGCACCTGGAGTTTAGGCCTTTCTACTGCAGTCCTAAGCTCTGCTCACGACCTGAGTTCGATCCCCGGTGGAAGCTGGGTTTTCAGATAGCCGGGTCGAGGTTGACTCAGCCTTCCATCCTTCTGAGGTCCGTCAAACAAGTCCCCAGCTTGCTGGGGGGAAAGTGTAGAGGACTGGGGAAGGCCAGGGCAAACCACCCTGTAAAAACGTCTGCTGTGAAAACATTGTGAAAGCAACGTCACCCCAGAGTCGGAAATGACTGGTGCTTGCACAGGGGACCTTGCCTTTCCTTGGCAGGGAGTAGAAGGAAAAGCTTTCCCACCAGTTTATTTATCTAGGTCATCGGTCAGCCACCTTTCAGCCCTACCTGGGGGCCCCTGAGCTGGCTCCGAGAGATGGGTTTTTTTTTTAAAAAAAAGATTCAAACAACATGCAAACATAGGGTTGCCAATCCCCAGGTGGGGGCAGGGGATCCCCCAGTTTGGAGGCCCTCCCCCCAACTTCAGGGTCATCAGAAAGCGGGGGCAGGGGAGGGAAATGTCTGCTGGGTGACCCCCATTATTCCCTATGGAGACTGATTCCCAAAGGGCAGGGGTGGCCAAACTGTGGCTCGGGAGCCACATATGGCCTTTCACATATATTGTGTGGCTCTCAAAGACCCCACCGCCCCAAAGGCCAGCTTGGAGAAGGCATTTCTATCTTTACATCCCTTCTCCAAGCCAAGCCAGCTAGCAGTTCGGAGAATGCATTTAAAGTTAAAGTTGCTTTCTTTCCATATCTTTCTTCCTTCCTTCCTGCAACTCTCAAGCATCTGAAATTCAGGTCTTGTGGCTCTCAAACATCTGGCATTTATTCTATGTGGCTCTTATTTAAGCAAATTTGGCCACCCCTGCCGTAGGGCATAATAGAGAATTGATCTGCAAATATCTGGGGCTCTGTGGAGAGGGCTGGTTTTTTAGGTAGAAGCACCAGATTTTCAGAATAGCACCCAGTTCCTCTCCCCAAAATACCCTCCAAGTTTCAAAAGGATTGGACTAGCGAGTCCAATTCTATGAGCCCCAAAAGAAGGTGTCCCTATCCTTCATTATTTCCAAGGGAGGGAAGGCATTTAAAAGGTGTGTGGTCCCTTTAGATGTGATGGCTAGAACTCCCTTTGGAGTTCAATTATGCTTGTCACACCCTTGTTCCTGGCTCCACCCCCAATGTCTCCTGGCCCCACCCCAATGTCTTCTGGCTCCACCCCCAAAGTCTCCAGATATTTCTTGAATTGGACTTGGCAACCCTATGCAAACATAATGTCCCACACAGGCAATAGATTTGCAACGTATGGAACGATTCACAAAGTTACTCGGATACGTTATTAGGGAGTGTAGTCTGTGTGCTGTGTTCAGTTTGTTGAAACTGGGATCCTACTTGGAATTTTGCCTCATTTAATGTGTCAAGTCAAGGCTTATGGCACTTTCCCATCTCACCTGTGGAACTGAAGAACACATCAAAAAGGCTGAAAATGTTCTCGCAACTTTGTACGGCAAGAAGAAAAAGAAGAACTGCAGATTTATACCTTGCCCTTCTCTCGAAATCAGAGACTCAGAGCGGTTTGCAATCTCCTATATCTTCTCCCCCCACAACAGACACCCTGTGAGGTGGGTGGGGCTGAGAGAGCTCTCACAGAAGCTGCCCTTTCAAGGACAACTCCTACAAGAGCTATGGCGGACCCAAGGCCATTCCAGCAGCTGCAAGTGGAGGAGTGGGGAATCAAGCCCAGTTCTCCCATATAAGAGTCTGCCCTTTCAAGGACAACCTCTGCCAGAGCTATGGCTGACTCAAGGCCATTTCAGCAGCTGGAAGTGGAGGAGTGGGGAATCAAACCCGGTTCTCCCAGATAAGAGTCCGTGCACTTAACCACGACACCAAACCAGTTGTCCTAGCAAACTAGCAAGAGGGAAAGCACTGCTGTGCTTCGGTTAATACTTCTTACATACCTTGCATTTTCTCTGCCTACAATTTTTACACTGGTCAGCATCCATAATATATGAGACTGTTGGGGGGTGTTTCTGTTTTTAAAATCCAGAAGGTCCTAAATGCATTTTACAAGCAAAGAAACTAGAAATCTCAGCGTTCGGTCTTGGTCACTAGAGCACTGGTGCCTCCTGCTGGCCAGAATGAGCACAACACCACTTCCATTGATAACACCATGCTTTGAAGGAGGAGGAGGAGGAGGAGGAGATGATGATATTGGATTTATATCCCGCCCTATACTCTGAATCTCAGAGTCTCAGAGCGGTCACAATCTCCTCTACCTTCTGCCCCCACAGCAGACACCCTGTGAGGTGGGTGGGGCTGAGAGAGCTCACTCAGCAGCTGCCCTTTCAAGGACAACTCCCACAGGAGCTAGGGCTGACCCAAGGCCCTTCCAGCAGCTGCAAGTGGAGGAGCGGGGAATCAAACCTGGTTCTCCCAAATAAGAGTCCACGCACTTAACTACTACACCAAAGTGAGATTGTGGCGCTGGAGGAAAGAACTGTCAAGTTGTGGCTGGCTTATGGTGACCCACCCCCATGAAGTTTTCCAGGCAGGGGATGGACAGAGGTGGCTAGCCATTGTTTGCTAACTTTGCTTCTTTGTATCACCCTTGGAATGCTTGAGTGGCCCCCCCCCTCCAAATACAAATCAGGACTGACGCTGCTGGTTTCTGTTATCTGATGTGACTGGACTAGCCTGGGCCATTTAGGGCAGGGAAAAGACAAACAGAGGTGGTTTGCTGTTGTCTGCCTCTGTGTAGCAACCCTGGACTTCCTTGGTGGTCTCCCACCCAAGCCCTAACATAAGAACATAAGAGAAGCCATGTTGGGTCAGGCCAATGGCCCATCCAGTCCAACACTCTGTGCCACACAATGGCCAAAAAAGCCAGGTGCCATCAGGAGGTCCATCAGTGGGGCCAGGACACCAGAAGCCCTCCCACTGTGTCCCCCCAAGCACCAAGAATACAGAGGATCACTGCCCCAGACAGAGTTCCAACAATACGCTGTGGCTAAGAGCCACTGATGGACCTCTGCTCCAAATGTCGATCCAATCCCCTCTTGAATCTGTCTATGCTTGTAGCCACCACCACCTCCTGTGTCAGTGAATTCCATGTGTTAATCACCCTTTGGGTGAAGAAGGACTTCCTTTTATTCGTTCTAACCCAACTGCTCAGCAATTTCATTGAATGTCCACGAATTCTCGTATTATGAGAAAGGGAGAAAAGGACTTCTTTCTCTACTTTCTCCATCCCATGCATAATCTTGTAAAACTCTATAGTGTCACCCTGCAGTCGACCGTTTCTCCAAGTTAAAGAGCCCCAAGTGTTTTAACCTTTCTTCATAGGGAAAGTGTTCCAACCCTTGAATCATTCCAGCTGCCCTTTTCTCCACTTTTTCCAATGCTATAATATCCTTTTCGAGGTGCGGTGACCAGAATTGTACACAGTACTCCAAAGGAGGCTGCACCATCGATTTATGCAGGGGCATTATGATACTGTCAGATTTGTTTTCAAATTCCCTTCCTATTAACTCCCAGCATGGCATTGGCCTTTTTTATTACCATGCCAGAGTCCACCCTCCACAGCAGTGGCTTTCTCCAAGGGAAACTGATCTCTGCAGTCTGAAGATGAGCTGTAATTCCAGGCGATCCCCTGGCCCCACCTGGAGTCTGGCATCCCTACTTTGACACAATCTCCCCACTGTGCACTTTGGGAGCAAACCCAGGCAGGTCTACTCAGATGTTGTCCCATTTTAGTCCCTGGAGCCTACTCCTGGGAAAAGCGCCTTTTAGGCCTTCAGCCCCAAAAGCTCCAGCTAATGGATCTGCTAACTCAGGGGTGGCCAAACTGTGGCTTGGGAGCCGCATGTGGCTCTTTCTTTCATATTCTGTGGCTCTCAAAGCCCCCACCACCCCAAAGGCCAGTTTGGAGAAAGCATTTCTATCTTTACATCCCTTCTCCAAGCCAAGCCCGCTAGCGGTTTGGAGAATGCATTTAAAGTTGAAGTTGCTTCCTTTCCACCTTTCCTTCCTTCCTCTCTCAGACATCTGAAATTCAGGTGTTGTGGCTCTCAGACATCTGACGTTTATTCAATGTGGCTCTTATTGAAGCAAATTTGGCCACCCCTGCCATAGGGCATAATGGAGAATCGATCTGCAGGTATCTGGGGCTCAGGGTGTGTGTGTGTGTGCTGGTTTTTGAGGTTGAGGCACCAGATTTTTCAGAATAACAACCAGTGCCTCTCCCCAAAAATACTCTCCAAGCTTCACAAGGATTGGACCAGCGGGTCCAATTCTACGAGCCCCAAAAGAAGGTGTCCCTATCCTTCATTATAACCAAGGGAGGGAAGGCATTTAAAAGGCGTGCGGTCCCTTTCAATGTGATGGCCAGAACTCCCTTTGGAGTTCAATTGTGCTTGTCACAACTTTGCTCCAGGCTCCACCCGCAATGTCTTCTGGCTCCACCCCCAAAGTCCCCAAATATTTCTTGAATTGGACTTGGCAACCCTATGCGAACATAATGTCCCACACAGGCAATAGAGTTGCACCGTACGGAACAATTCACAAAGTTACTTGGATTCCTTCCTTCCTCCCTCCCTCCGCCCTGCAATTCTCAAACATCTGACGTTCATGGCTTGTGGCTCTCAAACACCTGACAGTGACTCTATGTGGCTCTTACGTTAAGCACCCCTGAGCTCTCAATAACAGGCCGACTTCCTTTTGACTCACCCGTCTATTTGCCGACTTGGTCCTCATCAGTTTGGCTGCTCGGGCCCTGGTGGCCCTTCAGGGAGCCGAGAGGCAGTGGTAGCGGCATCCCAGGCGACTGAAGTATGGGAGCTGTCCCAGGGGATATTTGGCAGGGCGCGCTGCAGCAGCCGGGGGTGGGCGGAGGAGGGGGCCTGCAGAGGAGAGAGAATAAACGTCGCAGGTCTGTAGCTTTACGCACATCATCTCTTATTGGGGTCTTTACGACATTCTTGCAAGCAGGGCCTTTTTTTGTAGAAAAAGCCCAGTAGGAACTCTTTTTTCATATTAGGCCACACACACCCCTGACATCACCATTGTTTAGCCTTAGGCTTTTTTGTAGGAAAAGCCCAGCAGAAGCTCATTTGCATATTAGGCCACACCCCCAGGACTGTGTCCCTGCACCTTCCTGCTCAAAAAAAGCCCTGCTTGCGAGGCAATTTGGTGCATTGACAAAGAGGGAGAGGGTGGAATGAGGGGCTTTCCTGATCGAAGAAGATCTCCACCATTGTGGATCCTTCTCACTCAGCTTTTGGAAAAATCTATGATACATCTCTTTCTACTTAGCTCAGGAAAGATGGCCCCAGAGCCAGGAGTGGCCCAAGGGCGTATAGCGCCCTAGGCAAACTCACGGTCTGCCCCCCCCCCCACACCGTCTCTCTCTGCCTTCTCCCTGGCCCCGTGCTGCCTCCATAAGAACATAAGAGAAGCCACATTGGATCAGGCCAATGGCCCATCCAGTCCAACACTCTGTGTCACATAAGAACATAAGAGAAGCCATGTTGGATCAGGCCAATGGCCCATCCAGTCCAACACTCTGTGTCTCATAAGAACATAAGAGAAGCCATGTTGGATCAGGCCAATGGCCCCTGCAGTCCAACACTCTGTGTCACATAAGAACATAAGAGAAGCCATGTTGGATCAGGCCAATGGCCCCTGCAGTCCAACACTCTGTGTCACATAAGAACATAAGAGAAGCCATGTTGGATCAGGCCATTGGCCCCTGCAGTCCAACACTCTGTGTCACATAAGAACATAAGAGAAGCCATGTTGGATCAGGCCAATGGCCCATCCAGTCCAACACTCCGTGTCACACAGTGGCCCAAAAATTATATACACACACACTGTGGCTAATAGCCACTGATGGACCTCTGCTCCATATTTTTATCCAATCCCCTCTTGAAGCTGGCTGTGCTTGTAGCCGCCACCACCTCCTGTGGCAGTGAATTCTACATGTTAATCATCCTTTGGGTGAAGAAATACTTCCTTCTATCCGTTTTAACCTGTCTGCTCAGCAATTTCATTGAATGCCCATGAGTTCCTGTATTGTGAGAAAGGGAGAAAAGTACTTCTTTCTCTACTTTCTCCATCCCATGCATAATCTTGTAAACCTCTATCATGTCACCCCGCAGTCGATGTTTCTCCCTCCCTCCCATGTTAATTTAAACGTAGGGGAACCCACGGTCAAACGCTGCTCTCTTCGGCTATCTAAAGCAGGGGTGTCAAACCCATTTGTTGTGAGGGCCAGATTTGACATAAATGAGACTTTGTTGGGCCTGGTCATGTCGGGTTGGGCCGAGCCATGTGTGTACCTATTTAAGATTAGGTAGCAGAGATATAAATTTTATAAAGAAAACAGACAAACACATGTATATATATTTAAAAACTTAAAACGTTAGCCCTCGTTGGTCTTAAAGATGCTTTCTTTGTATCCCTCCCATGGGATCCAGGGAACCGGGCAAAGGAAGTTCTGGCTCTTTCCTTCCTTCCCCAGGGGACTGGGAAGGGGAGCCTCAGCCAATAGAAGGAAGAGAGGGTCGGCTCAGTAGCTTTGCCGCGCGATCAAGAGCCTGGCAAAGCAAGCTCTCCCTCCTCGCCTTCCCCCCGAGGGAGGAGCCTCAGCCAATGGAGAAAATAGAGGTTTTGCTCTGTAGCTCTTGTGTGATTGAGCAAGCCTTGCAAAGCAAGCTGTGATGCAGAAGGAAACAAGCGATAGGGAGAAGGAAGCAGGTGACAGCCAGTTGCTGGGGGGCCCTCCGGGGGCCTGATTCGGACCCTGAACTGCAAGTTTGGCACCCCTGATGTAAAGGCTCCAGTGGGAAGGAGGCAGCGGCGGTGGCGCGCTTTCAGACTTCGCCCTTCCTGCTCCTGCTGGCCTGCTTTGGGCATGGGCAGTGAACATGCTGCAGTTTTACCCACCAATCAGCTGGGGGGGTGCGCCTTTAGATCGCTGGGGAGAGCAGCGTTCGGCCGTGGGTTCCCCGACGTTGAAATTGACATGGTGGGGGAGGGAGGAGGAGGCTGAGGAGCAGGCAAACTAGGCGTTTGCCTGGGAGGGTAGGGGAGACGTCTGAATTCTGCGCCCCTGCCGGCGCCCTAGGCAACCACCTAATTTGCCTAGTGGGCGAGCCGGCTCTGCCCAGAGCAAACTAATTTATGAGGACGTCATAAACTTTAATGTCAGCAGACCCCAGTAGGCAGCTGTGTTGGTCTGAAGCAACAGAGCAAAGCAGTAGAAGACAAGTGTCACCTTTAAGACCAACTGAGTTTTATTCGGAATGTAAGCTTTCGTATGCTCTTAAGCAGACTTCATCAGACCAAATGGGAACGGAAGCAGCAATTCTTAATATAAGTGGGCGGGGTGTGGAATCATGGGAATGTTTTTAGCAGATTAAAAGAATCACAAATAGGGATCTGCGTCAGGACAAACTAGGGCTGAAAAAAACACTGTTGCAGGTGTGAAGTGCCATAAATCTAGGTAACCTTTTGGCTTTGTTAGTTTAAACAGAGGGCATGGTTTCTCAAGAGATTATAACAACCATTACAGTTTGCCATTAGAAAAAAAGGAAGACATTAAAATAAAGTGGAGGATGGGTTGGTATATGCCAGGGGTGGCTAACAGTAGCTCTCCAGATTTTTTTTTTGCCTACAACTCCCATCAGCCCCAGCCAGCATGGCCAATGACTGGGGCTGATGGGAGTTGTAGGCAAAAACCATCTGGAGAGCTACCACTGGCCACCCCTGGTATATGCAATAAGACAAACAGCCAACATCCCCTATCTGAGTATGTCAATACAAAAAAACAAAAACAAAACCCCCAAATATTCTGATGCGCTGTTCCAAAAGCGAAATAATATAAGTTAGCCATTAGAAAAACAGGGTGCATTAAAGTATAGTGGCAAGCGGGATAGTATACGTCAGGGGCGGCCAACGGTCGCTCTCCAGATGTTTTTTGCCTACAACTCCCATCAGCCCCAGCCAGCATGGGCAATGGCTGGGGCTGATGGGAGTTGTAGGCAAAAAACATCTGGAGATCCAACGTTCCCTACCCCTGCTCTAGAACAATGGGCAGCAGGATCCAAATCCCTGCTGCCCTGGTCCAATCACAGGCCTCCAGCTGCTTCAGACATTTCAATGGCGTTCTTGCACATATAGTTGCCCCCGTTGAGCAGTCTTCTTTCGCTACCAGTTACCAGGCTGTAACTCAATAAAGAGCAACGATCGCTGCAACCGCGTCTCCTCTATGCGTTGAACCCACCATATCAGGAGTGGCCAAGGGTAGCTCTCCAGATGTTTTTTTTTTGCCTACAACTCCCATCAGCCCCAGCCAGCATGGCCAATGGCCGGGGATGATGGGAGTTGTAGGCAAAGGACATCTGGAGAGCTACCGTTGGCCACCCCTGGGATATGTCACGAGACAAACAGCCCACATCCCTCAGCAGACTCACAAGGCTCCACAGCTCAGAGGGAGCGCTGCTTGCAAGGCCCGCTTGCAAGGTCCTCAGGCTGCACGTGGAACTCACCTGATAGTCGGGGTCGGCCAGGGTGGCTTTGTTTGGCTGAGGACGGTTCCCCCGAGGAGGCAGAGGAGGAATCTGGAGCTCAGGGTCCGGGCAGGGGGAGGAAATGGGATTCTGGAGCTGGGAGGCAAGGACAGGGTCAGCCCACACACGGGTCAGTTTGTGAAGGAAACGAATCAAAGGGAGAGCGAAAGGTTCGTTTACTGCCTGAATCCAAACCGCCACCCCGAAAAAGGGAATGTTTCGTATTACAAACTTGAATTGCCCTGGGAATATAATGCCCCCACGAACCACGATATGTCTGCTCTGTCCACTCATGGCCACTACCCCTCTCCCTGTTCATCATTCAGGTTGCCAGCTCTAGGCTGGGAAATCCCAGGAGATTTTGGGGGTGGAGCCTGTGGAGGGCGGGGTTTGGGGAGGGGCCTCAACACGGTGCAGTGCCACAGAGTCCACCCTCCAAAGCAGCCATTTTCTCCAAGGGAACTGATCTCGGTTGTCTGGAGATCAACTGTAATAGATTTCCAGGTGCCACCTGGAGGATGACAACCCTAGCGGGGGGGGAACATTTTAGGGTGGACGACTCTAGGTTTGGAAATATCTGGAGACTTTGGGGGTGGATCCGGGAGAGGGCAGCGTTTACGGAGGGTAAGGGCCTCACCATGGTACAATGCCAGAGTCCACCCTTCAAAGCATCCTAGGGTTGCCAAGTCCTTCCATATCATAGGATTCATGGTAAAACTCTATGGTATCATAGAATTTTATTGTGAATCCCAGAGTGTCCCTGCTGCAAGATACACAGTAAAAACTCTATGGTACCATGGAGTTTTACCACAAATCCTGAAGATTCCCCGGCACGACATGCCAATACGATGATGTCACTTCCGGATTCACGGTAAAACTCTATGCTATCATAGAGTTTTATTGTGAATCCTAGAGTGTCCCTGCCACAGCACTCTAGGATTCACAGTAAAAACTCTATGGTACCATAGAATTTTACCACAAATCCTAAGAGCTTCCCTGGCATGACATGCTTGATAAAATGATGTCACTTCTGAGGATGTCATCGCACAAGGCATGTTGCGCAACGATAGGGCTCTTTGGAGTGGGGATCACCCCGGCGACCTGCTCCGTGTTGGTGGGTTGGGACCCATCCAAACCCTGGGATCCCCTTCCCCCGGCAGGAGCTTGGCAGCCCTAAAGCAGCCATTTTCTCCGGGGATGCTGATCTCTGCCGACTGGAGATCCATTGTCATCGCGAGAGATCTCCTGGAAGCTGCCAACCCCGTGACCCCGCCACACCAGCTACTGACCCCGATCCCCTTGCGCATGAGCGCCAGCTGCTGCAGCACGTCCTCCACGTCCTCCATATCTCCCTCGTCGTCGTCTTCTTCTAGGCTGGGCTTCTCCTCCTTGTAGGTGAAGGGGTCGATGCGGATGTCTTCGTGGCTCCAGATCTCGCCCCGGCAAAACGGGCAGGTGTGAGCTTCGGAAAGCTGGGGGGGGGGGCAGAATGCAGACGGCACTGTTAGGATTCGGCCTGGGGGCAAGGGGAAGATGACGCAGGCCCTTCCCAAGCTTCTGAGCTCAGATTCCTTTCTAGACTCTCTCTCCCTTCGGAGCCCCGCGACCCTCATTTCACGCACAGAAACGTTGGGCGCGGTTGCAAAGGCACCGTTTCGTGTGGACCACGCGAGGGTCTTCAGCAGGAATATTATAAGGAAACAGTCGAGGTGCTGCGCTTGCCGATATCCCGTTTTTGTTTCATTAGATCCAGAAGAGGAAAATGGCACAAACGTTAAGGGAACATCTGGAATCAGCTGATATTTAAAAAGGAACCCTGACCTGGGTAGCCCAGGCTGGCCCAATCTCATCAGCTCTCAGAAGCTAAAGCAGAGTCAGCCCCGGTTAGGACTTGGATGGGAGACCACCAAGGAAGTCCAGAGGCAGGCAATGGCAAGCCACCTTGTAATGTATTGGCTGAAATACGCGCCCACGCGCAGAGGCGGCTGGGTTATCCCAGGCATCTCTAGCGCGGGGCGCGGAATCCCCGCCTACCACATCCGCGGCGGGAAGTTTAACAGGCCAGGATTGGCCTGACCTGTACAGGAGGCTGAACCGGGTAAATGTACATAAGCGGGGCCCGGCCTGCGTGTTCCCTCTCTTGCAACGTGCTCCCATTAAAGAATGTTGCCCTACTCTCATCTCCGCGTCGAGTACGTTACAGTGGCGACGAGGATGGGATTCTAGCCTCATCGGCTACAACGGAGATCTAGGGCAACCACCGGCCACTACCGCGGACGCCGCCATGGCAAGCCAGAGCGGAACCACCGGGTCCATCGAGACCTTCGACCCAGCGAATCCAGAGGGCTGGGAGTCCTACTCGGAAAGGGTCGAGTTCTACCTCAGGGCCAACAAGATCACCGACGCCGGCACAAAGAGGGACGTTCTCCTGAGCGTTTGCGGGGCAGCCACGTTCGAGATCGCCAAGGGTCTCTCGGCGCCCGCCCGCCTCACGGAGAAGTCCTACGAGGAGATCATCAGGCTCCTCACCGGCCACTTCTCGCCTCAGCCGTCACGGGTGGCCCGCCGGTTCCTGTTCCACAGGAGGGACCAGGCTGTAGGAGAATCGGCCGCCGACTATCTGGCAGCCCTCCGCAAAATCGCCAGGAGCTGCAACTTTCCCCAACTGGAAGAAACCCTGGCCGACCGATTCACGTGGGGCCTCCGCGACGAGAGGCTCCAACAGAAGCTCTTCGCCAAGGAAGAGCTCACCCTCCAGAGCGCCTTCAGCGAAGCGGTGGCGTTCGAGCGGATGGCCCGGACCTTCCCCAAAAGCCGGACGGACGCCGTCCACCACGAGGAGCTGGACTACGACCGCCAGGAGGAGGGGGAGGCCCACCAGCTGCGCCGCCCAGCGGGGCCACCTAGCAGAGCGGCACCACGGCAGCGAGAGCCCGAGCGACCCCCAGCGGCAGAGAGAGCCCCGGCAACCAAGTGCGCCAGCTGTGGCGACCCCCACGACAGAAGAAACTGCCAGTATTGGACCTGGGACTGCCGGAGCTGCGGGAAGACCGGCCACATTGCTCGGGCTTGCCGAGCTAAGGACAACCGCCGGAGGCCGACCACGCACCAAGAGTCGGCGGACTTCCACACGGCGGACTCAACAACCCCCCAGGTACTGAACTTGCCCCTCAACAGCCCCGGCAAAATCAAACTGGCGGTCCTCATAATAATAATAATAATAATAAATTTTATTTGTACCCCGCCCTCCCCCGCCGAAGCAGGCTCAGGGCGGCTAACAATACGGTGACCAATGGTGCACCAACAATAAAACAGTTACACTAGAAACATTAAATTAACATTAAACTAACCTTAAAAGCCTGAATTAAAACAATTAGCTAAAACATTTTATGACGCTATCCTTGACACTCTTCTAGTTGATGCTGATGGCGGATTTTCAGTTATTCATAAGCTAATTTAAAAAGGGTGGTCTTGCAGGCCCTGCGGAACTGATCAAGGTTCCGCAGGGCCCGCACCTCCTCTGGGAGTTGGTTCCAGAGATGTGGGGCTGCGGCCGAAAAGGCCCGAGAGCGAGTATTCTGTAGTTTAATTTGTCTTGGCCCAGGGGTAGTCAGTCTGTTCTTTCCTACTGACCTCAGTGCTCTCTGGGGTTCATACGGGGAGAGACGGTCCTTCAGGTAGGCTGGTCCTCGGCCATATAGGGCTTTAAAGGTGATAACCAGCACTTTGTACTGGACCCGGTATACAATCGGTAACCAGTGCAGTTCGCGTAGCCCCGGCCGTACATGTTCCCATCTTGGGAGACCAAGTAACAGCCTGGCCGCCGCGTTCTGCACTAGCTGTAACTTCCGGGTCCGGCACAGAGGCAGCCCCATGTAGAGGGCGTTACAGTAGTCCAATCGTGAGGTGACCGTCGCATGGATCACCGTTGCTAGGTCCCGACGCTCCAGGAAAGGGGCCAACTGCTTTGCCCGCCTCAGATGGAAGAAAGCTGACTTGGCAGTGGCTGTTATCTGGGCCTCCATTGATAATGAAGGCTCCAGTAAAACACCCAGACTCTTCACCTGCTGCGCCGCCTTTAGCTGCACACCATCGAAGGTCGGGAGGGATATTTCCCTCCCTGGAGCGCCGCGACCCACACAGAGAACCTCTGTCTTTGCCGGATTCAGCTTCAGCCCACTCAGTCTAAGCCACGTTGCGATAGCCTGTAACGCCCGATCCAGGTCTTCCGGGGGGGGAGGCGGGCCGGCCGTCCATTAGCAGATAGAGCTGGGTGTCATCCGCATATTGGTGGCAGCCCAGCCCAAACCTCCTGGCAATCTGGGCAAGGGGGCGCATATAGATGTTAAATAACATCGGGGAGAGGACTGCTCCCTGAGGCACCCCACAATCTAGTGTGCGCCTCTGGGATCGTTCACCCCCGATCGCCACCCTTTGTCCCCGACCCATGAGGAAAGAGGAGAGCCATTGTAAAGCAGACCCCTTAACCCCAATGTCGGCGAGGCGGTGGATCAGTAGCCGATGGTCGACCGTATCAAATGCAGCCGACAGATCTAATAACATCAGCACTGCTACACCGCCTCGATCCAGTTGCCGTTGGAGGTCATCTGCCAAGGCGACCAAGACCGTCTCGGTCCCGTGGCCCGGTCGGAAGCCAGACTGGCACGGGTCTAGGACAGAAGCGTCATCTAGAAATCTCTGTAGCTGCAACGCCACTGCCCTCTCGATGATTTTACCTAAAAATGGTAAGTTAGACACCGGTCGATAGTTCGCCAATTCGGCCGGGTCTGCTGTTGATTTTTTCAAGAGGGGGCGGACCAAGGCCTCTTTCAGAGGCGTTGGAAAACGCCCCTCTAAGAGGGATCTATTTATGATGTCCCGTAGAGGACATCTAAGCTCCCTCTGGCAAGATTTAATCAGCCAGGAGGGGCAAGGGTCCAGATCACATGTTGTTGGGCGAGCAGCGGAGAGAATTCCATCAACTTCTTCCAGGCTGAGTGGGTCGAAGTGGTCCAGCAGTAAATCCGAAGACAGGCGCGGAGCCTCAGTCTGACTTACTGTATCTAATGTGATAGGTAGGTCTTGGCGGAGTGATGAGATTTTATCTGCAAAATATTTCGCAAATGCCTCACAGCCTATCTCCAATTCTCTAACGTTTGGTTTGCCTTGTGGCAGTGTTATAAGATCGCCAATTACCCTAAACAATTGTGCTGGGCGCGAATTTGCGGATGCAATCTTGGCTGCAAAGTATTGTTTCTTTGCAGCCTTGACTGCCATCTCATATGACTTCATAAACGTTCTATAGGATGTTCTCGTCACTTCGTCCCGAGTATGCCTCCACCGCCTCTCTAGTCGTCTGAGCCCTTGCTTCAGCTGGCGTAGCTCCAAGGTATACCATGGAGCCAGCTTCATACGAGGGCGCAGAGGGCGCCGGGGTGCGATTTCGTCGATGACCCTGGATAGCTGATCTTGCCAGACTTCCACCAGGTCATCGAGGGAATCGCCAGTGGGCCAAGGGTCCCTCAGGGCCGTTTGGAACCGTTCCGGGTCCATCAGGCCCCGAGGGCGAGCCAAAATAGGCTCTCCGCCCATACAGGGTTGGGGCGGCATCTCCATACGGGCCTTAAGGGCTAGGTGATCCGACCATGGGACCGCTTCATCTGCGATATCGTTCACCAAAATCCCAGACGCAAAGATCAAGTCTAGTGTGTGTCCGGCCTGATGCGTGGGTGTTGTAACAAATTGAGAGAGTCCTAGTGTCGCCATGGAAGACACTAGGTCCATCGCCTGAGTGGAGGCCGTGTCGTCGACATGGACATTGAAGTCACCCAGGACCATAAGTCCCGGGCTCTCCAATGCCCAGCCCGCCACTGCCTCCAATAGTGATGGTAAGGCGCTGGCTGGTGCGTTAGGCGGATGGTACACCAGCCAGATCGCCAACCCCTCCCCAACATCCCACCACAGACCGACACACTCGATGCCATCGATCTTTGGGGCCGGGAGAGCCCTAAAGGAGTAAGCCTCCCGTATGAGCAATGCCACCCCTCCCCCCGCCCGTTACTCCGTGACTGGTGAAAGACCGAGTAACCTGGGGGGGTCATCTGGGAGAGAGCTACTGTCTCTCCTTCCCGCACCCAGGTCTCGGTCACGCAAGCCAGGTCCACGTCCTGCCTAAGCAGGAACTCCTTAAGGGTTGAGGTCTTGTTATTGATGGACCTGGCGTTGCATAACACCAGTGACGGAGACGAGCATTTCCTCTTAGGCCCACTACCTGCCACCGTTGGGATGGGCAATAGACTGGAAGGTGGCCGAGCACTGGTTTGTCTCTGTCTCCTTCCCTTATATAATTGTCTATTCCCACCGTCATATCTTCCCCTCCCCAGGAGCACTGGAATCCCCTGGGCCAACATCTACACTCACTTGGAGTGGGCTCGCAGTATACTCCTCACAGTTGTTCCCAATTATCCTCACCTGGCTTTCACTCTATCCTCCCCTGTCTGTTCTTCCAATACTTGCTGCCAGTTAACCAATTATCATAAGTAATTAATTTAGTAGTCCACTCAATTTCCCTTCCAATTAACTAGTATAATATTAAATTGATCAATTTCAGCACCATTAATAAACAGACCATCCCTCCCCCTTACCAATTGATGTGCTGAAATTATAAATATAATTACATATAAATTGATATATATAAATATATTGTAGGAATCAATCACTAATTATTTGGCTAAAAAATCCAATAAATTAATTAATAAATATCTTTAGTAAATTCCATTAGCAGCTAGCAGTCATTTAACTCAAGTTCTAGTCCTTAGGGGTGGCAGTATATATTGTCTCTGGGTTGTAGGATTTAGAATCGTATTCAGTCTTAGATGTTGATAAAGTGCAGAAGTCAGTGCAGTTAATACGTGCAGCTGGTAAAGTGCGGTTGATAGAATGTTGGCAGAATGCAGAGGGAAGCCCCTGCCAAATGGAAGTGGACTCAGGATCCTCCCTTTCCATAATAGCCGAGGACACCCTGAGGGGGCTGTGCCCCGGCCGGCGGCTGCAACTCAGGCCGGCGGACTTAATACTCAGGGACTTCCAGAGAAACCCAGTACAAATCGCGGGGTGGGCCCGGGTGCAAGTCGAGCGGGGGCCCTTCCGCGGCCCGCTGGACATCTTGGTGGTGAAGCGACAGCTGACTACCCTGTTGGGACTAGCATGGTTCAAGCCCCTGGGAATCCGCGTGGAGGGGGTGGAGCAAACCCTAGCGCCCAAGGGGTTCGGGGAGGTTTGCCGAGAGTTCCCGGACGTGTTCGATGGGTCCCTGGGGTGCTACAAAGGGCCGGCAATTCCCTACCACTAGACCCCACGGTCAGGCCGATTCGGCTCAAGGCGAGGAGGGTCCCTTTTGCCTTGAAACCGAAGATAGAGGCGGAACTAGACCGCCTCACGGCCCAGGGCGTCCTGGAGCCGGTGGACTACGCCCCCTGGGAGACCCCCATAGTAACCCCCATCAAGCCAAACGGGGACGTGCGAATCTGTGCCGACTATAAGTGCACGATAAACAAGGCACTACAGGACAACCCCTACCCAGTGCCGGTGGTGAGCCACGTCCTGGCTGCTCTAGCGGGGTCTAAGGTCTTTGGGAAGCTGGACCTGGCCCAGGCCTACCAACAGCTCCCAGTAGACGCCAAGACGGCGGAAGCCCAAACCATAGTGACACACAGGGGGGCCTTCCGGGTGAAGAGGCTACAGTTCGGGGTAAGCGTCGCTCCGGGGATTTTTCAGAGTATAATGGACGCTCTCCTTAAAGGGATCCCCGGAGTGCAGCCGTTTTTCGACGACGTTTTAATCGCCGCCCCCGGCCCCGAAGAGTTCGGAAATCGCTTGAGAGAGGTGCTCCGCCGGTTCCAGACAGCGGGGCTCAAGGTCAAACGGGAAAAATGCTTGCTGGGGGTCCCACGGGTGGAGTTCCTGGGTTTCGCCGTAGACTCCGCGGGAATCCACCCAACAGAAGAAAAAACTCGAGCCATCCTGCAGGCCCCGGCTCCCACCTGCAAGGCAGAGCTCCAAAGCTTCTTGGGGGTGCTGAACTTTTATCATTCGTTCCTCCCCCACAAGGCAGCCCTCGCTGAGCCCCTCCACAGGTTACTGGACAAAAAGGCCCCGTGGGTGTGGGGAAAAAGGCAAGCCGCCGCATTCCAGGCGGTCAAGGACATCCTAGTATCTAATGCGGTGCTCCACCATTTTGACGAGGGTCTCCCCGTCATCTTGGCGTGCGATGCGTCGCCCTACGGAGTGGGGGCAGTCCTGGGGCACCAACTCCCGGACGGGAGGGAGGTCCCGGTGGCATACTACTCCCGCACGCTTACTCCAGCCGAGCGCAATTACGCGCAGATAGACAAAGAGGCACTGGCAATCGTGGCGGGGGTCCGCAAGTTCCACGAATATCTGTACAGGCGGAGGTTCACTATTGCCACCGACCACAAGCCTCTCCTAGGCCTGTTGGCCCCTGACCGGCAAACCCCCCAAATTCTCTCACAGCGCGTGTTGAGGTGGAACCAATTCCTCAACTCCTACACGTACACACTGGTGCACAGGGCAGGCAAGGCCATGGGCCACGCGGACGCGCTCAGCCGCTTGCCGCTCCCAGAAGTAGGCCCAGACCCCGCCCCCGCACACCAGGTCATGATGATAGAGAGCCTCCCGGAGCAGCCCCTCCACGCGGCGGAGGTCACCAAGACAACACAGAAACACAAAACACTGGCGAGGGTGCTCGACTGGGTGATGAGGGGCTGGCCGGAGGGGAACATGGGGGAAGAATTCAAACCATACACGACCAGGAGGGAGGAACTAGCCGCGCACAAGGGGTGCCTATTATGGGGAAGCAGGGTGGTGGTCCCGCCTCCGCTGCAAAAGCGAGTCCTGGAATCCCTACACGAGACCCATCCCGGCATAGTCCGAATGAAGGCGTTAGCCAGGAGCTACGTCTGGTGGCCGGGAATGGACGGGGAGATTGAGACGTGGGTGCGCAGGTGTCAAACGTGTCAGGAGTCAAGGCCTGAGCCCCCCAGCGCCCCCGCCACACGGTGGGAGTCCACCCGGAAGCCCTGGTCGAGGCTCCACATCGATTTTGCGGGGCCATTCCAGGGTCAAATCTTCATGATCATTGTGGACGCCTACTCCAAATGGCTGGAGGTCATTCCCGTAGGGTCCACCTCAGCGGCCGCCGCCATCAGAGCGCTGCGCAGGGTCTTGTGCACACACGGTATCCCGGATACCATAGTCTCAGATAACGGGTCAGCATTCACATCGGCGGACTTCCAAGGGTTCCTCAATAGATACCTGATTAAACACATTCGCTCCGCCCCCTTTCACCCGGCCACCAACGGCCAGGCGGAGCGGATGGTCCGCACAACCAAGGAAGCCTTAAGCCGCATCGTTCAGGGAGACTGGGACCACAGACTAGCTGCGTTCCTTTTCGATAACCGGGTCACCCCCAACCCGGCCACCGGGGTTAGTCCGGCCGAGCTCCTCATGGGGTGCAAACTCATAACGCGGCTGGACCGACTACACCCCGACAGGACCGCTGACCCCAGCGGAAGTCCCGAGGTCCGGGACGCGGCAAGGGGGTTCTTCGCAGGCGACCCAGTTTATGCCCGGAACTACGCTAGGGGACCCGAATGGGTGGCGGGCAGAGTGTTACGAGTAACGGGGTCCCGCCACTACGACATATCGACCGAGGGGGGCCAGGTCCTACGGCGGCACATCGACCAGCTACGCCGCCGGACGCTGCCCGAGGACCCGGCGGACATAGAGGAGGCGGAGCCAACCAGAGGCCGACCAGACGACGCGCCCCCAACGACGGCAGGGCCGACGCCTGACGTGCAGGGGCCCACCGAGCCCGACCGACCCGAGGAACCACAACCCCGCCGCCTCTGGCGGCACCACAACCCCCAGACGTGCCCGCCAGGGAAGCAGCGGCCCCCCCACAGGACCTTCCCAGACGGTCCACCAGGGAGAGCCGACCGCCCGCGCATCTTAAAGACTATATTCGTTAACTAGGGGGGGAGGAGTGTAATGTATTGGCTGAAATACGCGCCCACGCGCAGAGGCGGCTGGGTTATCCCAGGCATCTCTAGTGCGGGGCGCGGAATCCCCGCCTACCACATCCGCGGCGGGAAGTTTAACAGGCCAGGATTGGCCTGACCTGTACAGGAGGCTGAACCGGGTAAATGTACATAAGCGGGGCCCGGCCCGCGTGTTCCCTCTCTTGCAACGTGCTCCCATTAAAGAATGTTGCCCTACTCTCGTCTCCGCGTCGAGTACGTTACAGTGGCGACGAGGCCACGCACAGAGGCGGCTGGGTTATCCCAGGCATCTCTAGCGCGTGGGCGCGTATTTCAGCCAATACATTACACACCTCTGTCTTAACCTGGATGGCCCAGGCTAGCCTGATCTTATCAGATATCAGAAGCTAATTGGGGTCAACAACCCTGGAGAGTATTTGGATGGGAGACCACCAAAAAAGACCAGGGCTGCTACACGGAGGCAGGCAATGGCAAGCCACCTCTGTTTGTCTCTGCCCTGACTGAGCGGGATTGAGTACCGACACGCGGGGCTTTTTTTGTAGCAGGAACTCCTTTGCCTGTTAGGCCACACACCCCTGATGCAGCCAATCCTCCAAGAGCTTACAGGGCTCTTCTTACAGGGCCTACTGCAAGACCCAGGAGGATGGGTTGCATCAGGGGGGTGTAGCCTAATATGCAAAGGAGTCCCTGCTAGAATTCCGTCCCTGGGTCACACACCCCTGATGTAGCCCATCCTCCTGGGCTCCTGCTCCAAAACAAAGCCCTGTTTTTGGACCAGTTTTGTGGGGCCAGGAACAGCCTGGTCAGGGCTGAATTGGGAGACACCCCAGTCAAGGACACCGCCCCATCTCAGCAGGTGCAAGTGGAGGAGTGGGGAATCAAACCCGGTTCTCCCAGATAAGAGTCTGCCCTTTCAAGGACAACCTCTGCCAGAGCTCTGGCTGACCCAAGGCCATTCCAGCAGCTGCAAGTGGAGGAGTGGGGAATCAAACCCGGTTCTCCCAGATAAGAGTCTGCCCTTTCAAGGACAACCTCTGCCAGAGCTACGGCTGACCCAAGGCCACTCCAGCAGGTGCAACTGGAGGAGTGGGGAATCAAACCCGGTTCTCCCAAAGTCCACGCACTTAACCACTACACCAAACTTGCTCTCATTTGGGGTGTCTTTATAAATTTTTTGGCCACTTTGTTCTATCATTGTTGATTCATTTTGTGGCTGTGCGTGCAGGCTGGGAGGGCTGCAAGCAGGGGGGAAACCGCGGGGAGGGGAGCCAACCTGGGGCCCATCATGGCATAGGGCCCCATAGGCCAGTGCCTACTTGGCCTAATTGTTAATCCAGCCCTGATGCTCCTCGAGGGCAGCAGCCGCCCACCAGGAACTTCCTTGGGAACTTCAACCACCGGTTCCACCCCCGGGGTCAGGAGCTCACCTGCCAGGTGTCGAGGCAGCCACGGCACAGCAGATGCCCGCAAGGCTGGATCCGGACGTCCTTATCGTTCTCAGGCGCAGATCTTGCAGAGCTGGAAGGTGGAGCCCACCTGGCAGTAGAGCTCGAACTGCTCCTGGGAGAGGGGCGGCAAGAGGAGGAAGAATCAAAAGAAGGCTTCTGCACATCTCTGAGCGTGTGACCCGACGTGGACCCAGCAGGGGTGTGGCCAGAGCCAGCCCTGCCACGAGGCAAACTAGGGATTGCCTAGGGCACCAGCCTTCTGAGGATACAGAATTGGGCATTCCCCCCCCCCCCATGACTTCTGGCAGCCGAGGATAGGACCCCAAAGCAATGGGCTGAAATTACAAGCAGAAAGGTACCAGCTGGATATTAGGATTTTTTTTAGGATATCAGGAGAGCCAGTTTGGTGTACTGGTTAAGTGTACGGACTCTTATCTGGGAGAACCGGGTTTGATTCCCCACTCCACTTCCAGCTGCTGGCATGGCCTTGGGACAGCCATAGCTCTGGCAGAGGTTGTCCTTGAAAGGGCAGCTGCTGTGAGAGCCCTCTCCAGCCCCACCCACCTCACAGGGTGTCTGTTGTGGGGAGGAAGGGAAAGGAGATTGTGAGCCGCTCTGAGACTCTTCAGGGTGGAGGGCGGGATATAAATCCAATATCTTCATCTACCTCACAGGGTGTCTGTTGTGGGGGGGGGGGAAGGGAAAGGAGATTGTGAGCCGCTCTGAGACTCTTCAGGTGGAGGGCGGGATATAAATCCAATATCTTCATCTACCTCGCAGGGTGTCTGTTGTGGGGGGGGGGGGCAGAGAAAGGAGATTGTGAGCCGCTCTGAGACTCTTCGGAGTGGAGGGCGGGATATAAATCCAATATCGTCATCTACCTCACAGGGTGTCTGTTGTGGGGGGGGGGAAGGGAAAGGAGATTGTGAGCCGCTCTGAGACTCTTCAGGGTGGAGGGCGGGATATAAATCCAATATCTTCATCTACCTCACAGGGTGTCTGTTGTGGGGGAGGAAGGTTAAGGAGATTGTGAGCCGCTCTGAGACTCTTCAGGGTGGAGGGCGGGATATAAATCCAATATCTTCATCTACCTCACAGGGTGTCTGTTGTGGGGGGGGGGGAGGGAAAGGAGATTGTGAGCCGCTCTGAGACTCTTCGGAGTGGAGGGCGGGATATAAATCCAATATCGTCATCTACCTCACAGGGTGTCTGTTGTGGGGGGGGGGGGGAAGGGAAAGGAGATTGTGAGCCGCTCTGAGACTCTTCAGGGTGGAGTGCGGGATATAAATCCATTATCTTCTATCTTCTTCTTCTTTTGAATTTTATTTTTACAGTCAGAGTAGTTCAGAGGTGGAACCAGCTGCCTAGGGAGGTGGGGAGCTCCCCTTCATTAGGAGTCTTCAGAACACCGCTGGATGCTTATTTGTCGGAGATGCTTTAGGCTGATCCTGCCTAAAGCAGGATCAGCCTAAAGCAGAGGGTTGGACTAGATGGCCTCTATGGGCCCTTCCAGCTCTGTGGTTCTATGACTCTGTGACATTATCAGAGCAGGGAGGCGCCAGAAGATAGCCTTGTCTAGGGTTGCCAGACAGTCTAGGGCCAGCCCTGGGTGTGGCCAGAAAATTTTGGGTGGTGGGGCATTGGAGAATTTCTTTAGAGCAGGAGTAGCCAAGGGTAGCTCTCAGATGTTCTTTTGCCTACAACTCCCATCAGCCCCAGCCATTGGCCATGCTGGCTGGGCTGATGGGAGTTGTAGGCAAAAGAACATCTGGAGAGCTACCATTGCCCCCCCCCTGCTTTAGAGGTAAGAGAGTTGGAAGCTGCCAACAGTGACTCTTCCCCACCCACAGCCCTCGTGACTCTACTCGCTTCCTCGCCTACATAAGTTGGAGGGGAGGGGGGGATTGCCGACCCTCTCTCTTTTGCACGTTGCAATTTTATTTCGGTTTCTTTTTTTTTGCAATTTGATTTTATTTCATTTTGCGTTTTTTAAAAAACTATTTATTTCCTGCCTGGAAAAAAAAAAGAAAAGGAAATCAAACTGAAGCTTCTCTGACTGTGCCTGGGATCGTTATGGATACTCCACATGCAATAAAAATAAAAATATATATATATTTCTTTTGCAGGGGTGGTGCTCATTCGATGGGGGCATTGCCTCCAAACGCCACCATGGCTACAGGCAGGGGTGAAATTCTAGCAGGAGCTCCTTTGCATATTAGGCCACGCACCCCTGATGCAGCCAATCCTCCAAGAGCTTACAAGGCTCTTTTTTGTGGAATTCTAGCAGGAGCTCCTTTGCATATTACCTGATTAACAAACGAACAGATACTTAGCCATCTTATATACATCAGGACTATATCATTTTAGCACCTATTTTATATGTTTTATGTATTTTAAATAACTTATTTGTAATTAATGCTTAAATTGCTATGTTTTATGCGAATCATGGGACTCCCATGTCTGTTATATTGTTTAATGTGAATCATGGGACTCCCATGTCTGTTAGCCGCCCTGAGCCCGCCTAGCGGGGAGGGCGGGATATAAAAATAAAATATTATTATTATTATTATTATTATTATTATTATTATTATTATTATTATTATTATTATTATTATTATTATTATTATATTAGGCCACACCTCCCTGATGTAGCCAATCCTCCAAGAGCTTACAAGGCTCTTTTTTGTGGAATTCTAGCAGGAGTTCCTTTGCATATTAGGCCGCTCACCCCTGATGTAGCCAATCCTCCAAGAGCTTAAAAGGCTCTTTTTTGTAAGCTCTGGAGGATTGGCTACATCGGGGGGGGGGTGTGGTCTAATATGCAAAGGAACTCCTGCTAGAATTCCACCCCTGGCTACAAGCCCTAAATGTGCATCGTAAAGGCCACCTAGTGCCCTAAATAACTCCGGCGAACCTAATCTTGTCGGCATTCAGAAGCTAAACAGGGCTGGCCATCGTTAGGACTTGGATGGGAGACTGCGGAGAAAGTCCACGGTTGCTACGCAGAGGCAGGCAATGGCAAACCACCTCTGAGCGTCTCTTGCCTTTGGAGACACATTCAGGTGGATGACCTTTGGTCCATCGAAGTTAATACTATCTACTCAGGCTGGCAATGGCTCCCTTGTAGCAGCCACCACTCCCTGTGGCGGTGAATTCCACGTGTTGAATTACTGTTTGGGTGAACCACATCCATCGGGGCAGGTGCGGCTGGGAAGGTTTAGAAAAAGCGGAAGGCCTTACTTGCGAGACCTGGATTCTGCTCTGAGAGGAGGCCTTCATTAACGCAGTCAGGTTGGGATTGAAATTCTTCCCGTCGGGAAAGAGGTAGCTGCAGGGAGAGAGGAGAAGGACATCAGAACGACCGTCTGGATCAGTCAGTGTTTGGTGGAGCGAGACGTTTCATGATGGAAAGAGATGCGCATTCAAGTTCATCTAAATATAATGTATATTTCCTGGATAGCATGGGCATGCATTTGTTGAATGCATAAAATGAGTTAGATTAAGGACTTTTCTGCATTCTCATTACTGTTGTTTGTGTGTCCCTGTTGCTTTGGTTTTTTCCCCCCTGTTCCACACATGCTTTACTCCCTCTAGTGGTCGATTTGATATTACATTGCATTATATCCGGCACATATCCCTGCAGATTTAATATCCTGTCTCGCACAGTGATCAACCAGTTCCTCTGGCCAGCCAACAACAGGGCATTACACTCCTCAAATAACAACTTGCTGAGGATCCCAGAGTCAAGGAATATTTGTCTGGCCTCCACCAGAGCCAGAGCCTTCTTGGTGATAGCTGCTGGAGGACTTGGCTCAATTCCACAGGGCCTGCAAAATGGACTGTGTTGCCAAGCTTAGGGGTAAGACAAGAGAGTTCCTCTCTAGCCTTCGGCTCCTTCCTCTCTTTTGTCTCCTCGGGAATAGCGTTATAGCTCATATGCCATAATGTTTGCATTTTACTGATTCTGCCTAATAGGCAAAGGAGTTCCTGCTACACAAAAAAGCCCTGCTTATAACCAATATTTTTCAGTAGAACTTTAAAAACTGCTGGAAATTCAAAATTGTCCATTCCAAAAAATGAGCCCCATGACAAATGGGTGCTAACTCCCCCCATCTCAGTCAGATTTTGCAAGAAGGAACCCCAGGCCTCCAGCCATGCCTCCCGTTCAGGGCTATTTTTGTAGCAGGATCTCATTTGCATATTAGCCACATACCCTGATGTAGCCAATCCTCCAAGAGCTCACAGGGCTCTTAGTACAGGGCCTACTGTAAGCTTCAAGTGGATTGGATACATCAGGGGTGTGTGCAGGGATGGAATTCTAGCAGAAGCTCATTTGGATATTAGGCCACGCCCTCCTGATGTAGCCAATCCTCCAAGAGCTTACAGGGCTCTTCGTACGGGGCCTACTGTAAGCTCCAGGAGGATTGGCTGCATCAGGGGGTGTGTGGCCTAATATGCAAAGGAGTTCCTGCTACAAAAAAGAGGCCTGCATCCTGTTTTCCATCTCTCTGAGCCCCGTCACTCACAAGCCTTCTTTGTGTCCATCGATCAGCGCCTGGAAGAGGGGCTTGTTTTGGGGAATGGTCTGTAGGATGTTCCCATTCTCCGTCACGTAGCCGATGGCCCACTGGCCCAGGCGGGTGCAGCTAAGTCGAAAAATGTAGCTGGGGTGGGGGGAGGAGAGAAGAAAAGAAAGCAGGCAGTCAGTCTTGTGGGGATTAGCAGGGGTTGTTATACCAAAGGAGGTAGCGGGATTATTCAGGAAGGCATTTTTGACACAGGTAACGCACCTGATCCTGGATAGCCCAGGCTGATCAGATCTCATGAGAGCTCAGAAGCTAAGCAGGCACAACCCTGGTCAGTTCTTGGATGGGAGACCAGCAAGGAAGTCCAGGGTTGCTATGCAGAGGCAAGCAATGGCCAATCACCTCTGTTAAGAACAGAACAGAAGAGAAGCCCTGTTGGATCAGGCCAATGGCCCATCCAGTCCAACACTCTGGGTCACAGAAGAACATAAGAGAAGCCATGTTGGATCAGGCCAATGGCCCATCCAGTCCAACACTCTTTGTCACAGAAGAACATAAGAGAAGCCATGTTGGATCAGGCCAATGGCCCACCCAGTCCAACACTCTTTGTCACAGAAGAACATAAGAGAAGCCATATTGGATCACGCCAATGGCCCATCCAGTCCAACACTCTGTGTCACATAAGAGAAGCCATGTTGGATCAGGCCAATCGCCCATCCAGTCCAACACTCTGTGTCACATAAGAACATAAGAGAAGCCATGTTGGATCAGGCCAATGGCCCATCCAGTCCAACACTCTGGGTCACACAGTGGCCAAAAAACCCAGATGCCATCAGGAGGTCCATCAGTGGGACAAGGACACTAGAAGCCCTCCCACTGTTGCCCGTCCCAAGCACCAAAGAATACAGAGCATCACTGCCCCAGACAGAGAGTTCCATCTGTACCTTGTGGCTAATAGCCACTCATGGACCTCTGCTCTATAGAAGAACATAAGAGAAGCCATGCTGGATCAGGCCAATGGCCCATCCAATCCAACACTCTGTGTCACACAGTGGCCTAAAAAACAAACAAACCCAAGTGCCATCAGGAGGTTCACAAGTGGGGCTAGAAGCCCTTCTATTTTGCCTTCCCTCCTCCCCCAAGCACCAAGAATACAGAGCATCACTGCCCCAGACAGTTCCAACAATACGCTGTGGCGAATAGCCACTGATGGACCTCTGCTCCATATGCTATGCGGAGGCAGGAATGGCCAACCACCTCTCTTGATGACTTGCCTTAACGTGGGTGGCCCAGCTTAGCCTGATCTCACTGTCTCTCGGAAGCTAAGCAGGGCTGACCTTGGCTAAGGAAGCCCAGGGTTGCTACGCGGAGGGAGGCAATGGCGAGTAGGGTTGCCAATCCCCAGGTGGGGGCAGGGGGTCCCCCGGTTTGGAGGCCCTTCCCCCGCTTCAGGTAATCAGAAAGCGGGGGGAAGGGAGGGAAATGTCTGCTGGGAGCTCATGATTCCCTAAGGAGGCGTATTCCCATAGAAAATAATGGAGAATTGATCTGCGGGTATCTGGGGCTCTGGGGGCCCTGTTTTTTGAGGTAGAGGCACCAGATTTTCAGTAGAGCATCCAGTGGCTCTCCTCAATATACCCCCTAAGTTTCAAAAAGATTGGACCAGGGAGTTCAATTCTATGAGCTCCCAAAGAAGGTGCCCCTATCCATTATTTCCTATGGAAGCTACAGACCACCAAAGAAGTCCAGGGTTGCTACACAGAGGCAGGCAATGGCAAACCCACCTCTGTTTCTCATGAAAAGTCTAAGGCAGGGGTGTCAATCATGTAGCCCAAGGGCCGAATCAGGCCCCTGGAGGGCTCCTATCAGGTCCCCGAGCAACTGACTGTCATCTGGTTCCTTCTCCCTCTCTTGCTTCCTTCTGCATCTCAACTTGCTTTGCCAGGCTTGCTCAACACCACAGGAGCTACAGAGCAAAACCTCTGTTTTCTCCATTGGCTGAGGCTCCTCCCTTAGGGAGGAAGGGGGCAGAGAGATAATAGCTTGCTTTGCCAGGCTCTCTCAATTGCACAGCAGAGCTACTGAGCCAAGCCTCTCTTCCTTCTATTGGCTGAGGCTCCTCCCCTTCCCAGTCGCCTGAAGAAGGAAGAAAAGAGCCAGAGGTTCCTTTGCCCAGTTCCCTGGATCCCATGGGAGAGATACAAAGCAAGCACTTTTAAGACCAACAAGTGCTAATGTTTTAAGCTGTAACAAAAAATCTTTATGTGTGTTTGTCTGTGTCCTTTATAAAGTTATATCTCTGCTACCTAATCTTAAATAGGTACACACGTGGCCCGGCCCAACAAGGTCTCATTTCTGACAGATCTGGCCCTCACAACACATGAGTTTGAAGCCCCTTTCTAAGGAGTCACCGTAAGTCGTCTGTGGCTTGTTACACACACTTCTCTCTCTCTCCCCCACACCACAAACGGCTGTCGGAAGCTTATATAGGCCTCCAGGCTTGTGACAAAGTCCAGCAGGCTCGTCGTTTTTATTTTTATTTTCATAGCTGCTTTGAAAGCTTCCTGCTAAGCTGGACTTTGACCCAACCCAGTACGATTTACTCTGCACCCAACGGTGAATGCCAAGATTTGCGGTCAGGTTCGTTCAGGAGACCGGGCAGCGTTTCAAGAAGCTGGAACAGGCAGCTGGTGTGCCGTGTTGCAGAGAGCTGGGAGGATGCTTCCTTGGGCGTTTGCAGGCGTTGGAACGGCACCACGGAAGGCAGAGTTGATGCAGAGCGGGGGGGGGGGGCCAAGAGCCTAGGAGTTGCCAATCCCCAGGTGGGATAAAATAACAGCAGAAAATGTGGGGAAATAACGAAAGAATCCTGAAAATACTTAACAGTGCAACAATATACATCAATGGAAATTCAGCACTGTTGCAATACAATTCATTACACTTCTACAAAAGTTCATTCTATTCTACAAAAATTCATGTAACACTCATGCAAAATGCAAAGACAGAATTAAGGTTCCTAAAAAGACTCTCCGCTTGTGCGTGTCAATTTCTTGACTTTAAAGCTCTCATAGACATTCACCCGACTCCGCGGGTGAAGTGCTAGCGCGGTCCGAATTTCGAATGCAGACGATTTAAGTTCTGGAAATTCTGTCATCAGTCTTGCAGATGTTAAACTGAAACTTTCATCAATTGTGAAATTGCTGAAAATAGTGGGTCAAAATAAGCCTCAACAGTAAAGCTGCCTGTAATACTGTTTCAGATTCCTTTGTCTTAGAGACTCTTCCCACATTCCAACATCCAACGAAACGCTTCTTACAGCACTAGCTCTGGAGAAAACTCTCCCGTTTCGTTGGATGATGGAATGTGGGAAGAGTCTCTAAGACAAAGGAATCTGAAACAGTATTACAGGCAGCTTTACTGTTGAGGCTTATTTGTTATGAGGGCCAAATCTGACATAAATCAGACCTCATGGGCTGGGCCATGTCAGGTTGGGCCGGGCCATATGCGCACCTATATAAGATTAGGTAGCAGAGATATAAATTTTATAAAGAACACAGACAAACACAAATGTTTATATTTTAAAAAATGCAAAACATACTTAAAACGTTAGCACTCATTGGTCTTAAAGATGCTTTCTTTGTATTTCTCCCATGGGATCCAGGGAACTGAGCAAAGGAAGTTCTGGCTCTTTCCTTCCTTCCCCAGGGGACTGGGGGGGAGCCTCAGCCAATAGAAGGAAGACAGGCTTAGTTCAGTAGCTTTGCTGTGCAATTGAGAGAAAGCAAGCTATTCTTCCCCCCTTCCTCCCCAAGGGAGGAGTCTCAGCCAATGGAGAAAACAGAGGTTTTGCTTTGTAGCTCCTGTGCAATTGAGCAAGCCTTGCAAAGCAAGCTGTTATGCAGAAGGAAGCAAGATATAAGGAGAAGGAAGCAGATGATAGCCAGTTGCTCGGAGGTCTGATAGGAGACCCGTGAACTGCATGTTTGATACCCCTGACCTAGAGGCTGGCATCCTTAGAAGGAACTCTGGGTGCACCCACACTACATTCAATGATGTGTTTTGCAGCTAGATTTTTGCTCTTCTTACACAGTAAAAACCTAGTAGCAAAACACATTGTTCAGTGCAGCCTGAGCACACCCTCTGAATGTTGAAAGCGCTGCACAAATGCGAAGAGAAGCAAGCAGAGCCAGAGGCCTTGTTTCACCTGCCAGGTTTGCTGGTGTATGCCTGCAGTCGCTGCTTCACTTCATCATACGTGAGAAAGGCCATGTATCCAGGGTGTGTCACCGCGAGGTACGTCCAGTTCTTCAGTAGTGTCGGCCACGGCTGCAGGAAGGAGACCAGCAAGTGTTTGAGAGTTGTTTTTACATGTTGGCAGTCATGAAACGATGCCACACACACAAAAAAAAACAGCTGAAGAGAAGAAGGTTCAGAGATCTGTCTTGGAAAATGCTTCAGGTTGTATCTCAGTTTTTGGGTTGCCAATTCCAGGTTGTGAAATTCCTGGAGATTGGGGGGTGGAGATCAGGAAGGGTGAGGTTGGGGAAACTCAAAAATGTATAATATCATAAAGTCCACCCTGCAAAGCAGCCATTTTTTAAAAAGGGAAAACTGATGCCTATAGCCTGGAGATTGGAATTCTGGGAGACCTCCAGGCTCCACCTGGAAGTTGGCAACCTTAGAGATGGCACAAATGCTTTCCCACGACATCTCTCCAATTGCGCCAGAAGAAGAAGAAGAAGAAGAAGAAGAAATTGGATTTAAATCCCGCCCTCCACTCCGAAGAGTCTCAAGAGCGGCTCACAATCTCCTTTACCTTCCTCCCCCACAACAGACACCCTATGAGGTAGGTGGGGCTGAGAGAGTTCTTACAGCAGCTGCCCTTTCAAGGACAACTCCTACAAGAGTTATGACTGACCCAAGGCCGTTCCAGCAGCTGCTAGTGGGGAATCAAACCCGGTTCTCCCAGATAAGAGTCCGCACACTTAACAACTACACCAAACTGGCTCTCAGTTGCCTGTTACTGGGGTGAACGTTGCTGTCTTTTTCAGCACAGTTCCTGCACCCTTAGCTGCTGCATGATGGACAGCAATCCAACTGGTGCAGTTTTCCCCTTCATGCAGGCACAAGGGTGGGGAGAACTCTACCAAAAAGCAAAGGACCAAGATCGGGAATTCACAGAGGTTTTAGCCAATTTCAGTGGTTGAGTATGGGAGATCCGGTGTCCAAGCACAAGATCCGGAGACTAATACAGATTCATTCCTAACTCTTTACCTTCCCCTATTGACCACCTCAGTCTTATATATATTATGTTGTATAGGCAATTAACTTGTTTTTGCACGGTTTCAGAGAGTAGCTATTCGTTTGCAGTAGAGGAGCCAGGATCAAGACCGGTAGCTCCTTGGAGACCAAGATTTGGGGGGTGGGGAGTAGAAGCTTCTGAGAGTCAAAGCTCCAGATTCAAATCCAGAAACACCTTAGAGCAGGGGAGTCAAACTCATTTGTTATGAGGGCCGGATCTGACCTAAATAAGGCCTTGTCGGGCTGGGCAGGGCCATGTGTGTACCTATTTAAGATTAGGTGACAGAGATATAAACTTTGTAAAGGACACAGGTTGCTAACAGGCCATGGACCGGTGGTAGGGTTGCCAAGTCCAATTCAAGAAATATCTGGGGACTTTGGGGGTGGAGCCAGGAGACTTTGGGAGTGGAGCCAGGAGACTTTGGGGTGGGGCCAGGAGACATTAGGGGTGGCACCAAGATCAAGGCTGTGACACGCATAATTGAACTCCAAAGGGAGTTCTGGTCCTCACATTTAAAGGGACGGCACACCTTTTCAATGCCTTCCTTCCATAGGAAATAATGAAGGATAGGGGCACCTTCTTTTGGGGCTCATAGAATTGGACCCCCTGGTCCAATCTTTTTGAAACTTGGGGGGTATTTTGGGGAGAGGCACTAGATGCTATACTGAAAATTTGGTGCCCATACCCCAAAAAACAGCCCCCCACAGAGCCCCAGATACCCGCAGATCAATTCTCCATGATTTTCTATGGGAATAAATCTCCATAGGGAATAATAGAGTTCCCAGCAGACATTTCCCTCCCCTCCCCCCGCTTTCTGACGACCCTGAAGCGGGGGGAAGGCCTCCAAACCGGGGGATCCCCTGCCCCCACCTGGGGATTGGCAACCCTAACCGGTAGCGGTCCATGGCCCGGGGGTTGGAGGCCCCTGATTTTAAGAGAGAAATGCCTTGTCCAAGCCAGCCAATGGGGCAGTGGGGGCTTTGAGAGCTGTACAATATGTGTGAAAGAGCCACACGTGGCTCACGAGCCACACGTGGCCACCCCTAACTTATACCCTAAATGAGCTTGGACTCAGATCTAGCTCTTACTTTTGCACATAACTTTCTGTTAAAAAGGGATCCATTGCAATGGACACGGCAAGGGACTCACGAGTCCTCCCTGCCTGTTTGTCATCGTCAACGGAAACTTTGCTCCTCTGCCTTGACAGGCTGACCGCCCTCCCTCTGTCCTGCCGCCCACGTTTGGCCGCCTGGAGCTACTGACCTAGATTAGCCACATCCTGCTCTGTGGTCAGCAGCACTCTGCAGCAACAGAGGCTAGATCATCACTGCATAAAAGCCATCTACGAAGCGGGGCTGACAGACTCTTTGGTTGCCGAGAGCCTGCCCACGATGCCTGTCCCACCTGTGAAACCCGCAGGTCCCAAGCCTTCAGAAATGAGTAGACAAGCCTGCCTTAAAAATCAAAAGTCCACCCCTGTTCCTTTTGCTTGACGTGCTGCACATTTTACCAGGCAAAGGGTTGGATCTCAACAGCTTTTCTGAAAGAGAGGGAGAGAGAAAGAAAAGAAGAAAGAAAGAAAAGAGAGAAAGGAAACGAGAGAGAGAGAGAGAGAAAGAAAGAGAGAGAGAGAGAGAGAGAGAGAGAAAGAAAGAAAGAAAGAAAGAAAGGAAACGAGAGAGAGAGAGAAAGAAAGAGAGAGAGAGAGAGAGAGAGAGAGAGAAAGAGAGAAAGAGAGAAAGAGAGAAAGAGAGAAAGAGAGAAAGAAAGAAAGAAAGAAAGAAAGAAAGAAAGAAAGAAAGAAAGAAAGAAAGAAAGAAAGAAAGAAAGAAAGAAAGAAAGAAAAGGGTTGCTCACTTAGTAGTGGATCTCCCAGTTGGGTGAGAGTGGTCCCCCCCCCTCTCTCTAGAATGTTGTTTTCTTTTTCTTCTTCCTTCTGCCAAATATGTTGGGAACAGAATAGAAATAATTGGATATGTAAATGTAAATAATAGTATGTGGATCTATTTAATATTTATTCAGTGCATAATAAGTTAATATGTTGAGATAAATGAGGTTACAAATAATGGTGAAAATGATATAGGGTTGTGCACTATTGAATGTATGGAGGCTGCATTCTCCATCCTGATTTACGTTATGTTGTTTGATTAGTTTTGTTGTTGTGATGGTTGTTGGCTTTGTTTGTATCTCGTTTGTGCTTTTTCGGGTTTTGGAGAGAAAATAAAATAATAATTCAAAACAAAACTTGGCTTCCAAGTCTACACACAAACGGGATAAACCCGAAATGTCAAAACTGCTTCAAACGTCCTTATTTGGGCTATTTTTAAACTTGAAAGCTCAGAAGTCCAGCAAATCCTTCACCCTTGGCAACAATTCATGCACGCAAGTTTCCAGGCTTCGCGCGTACCTGAAAGAGGCGAGTGAAGATGTCAAATTCAAAGACAGAGATGTGCCCGTTGCATGTGAGGTCGATGGTGGACTTTAAGGCGATGGCCATGGGGCCTGAGTCCACGGGGTGCACTCGATGGAGTCCTTCTCGGAATTCGGACCAGGGTACCAAGTTCCTACGGAGAACAGAACCGGGACAGCTTGATAGGTCGTAAGAACATAACTAGGGTTGCCAAGTCCAATTCAAGAAATATCTGGGGACTTTGGGGGTGGAGCCAGGAGACATCGGGGCAGAGCCAGGAACAAGGGTGTGACAAGCATCATTGAACTCCAAGGGAGTTCTGGCCATCACATTTAAAGGGACAGCACACCTTTTTAAATGTCTTCCTTCCACAGGAAATAATGAAGGATAGGGGCACCGTCTTTTGGGGCTCATAGAATTGGACTCCCTGGTCCAATAGTTTTGAAACGTGGGCGGTACGTTGAGGAGAGGCACTAAATACTATACTGAAAATTTGGTGCCTCTACCTCAAAAAACAGCTCCCCCAGAGCCCCCGAAACCTCCAGATCAATTTTTCATTATACCCTATGAGAATCAACCTCCACATAGGAAATAATAAAGTGCTCAACAGACTCCCCCTCTCCCTTTCTGGCGACTCTGAAGTGAGGGATTGGCCTCTCTACTCACGAGTTGCTGCCATCTTCTTTAAAGTAACACAGACACACCATCCCAAGAGGAAGCCTTTCAATCAGAGACTGAAGCCTCCGGAGGTGGAAAGGCACATGGTCCTCTGGGGGTGGGGCTTCCCCCCGCTGGCCAGCTGACTGGGGGTGGGAAGGAGCCTGGGAAAGCGGAAGAACCTCCGCTGGGACCTGGGGATTGGCAAGCCTAAACATAACATAGGAGAAGCCATGTTGGATCAGGCCAATGGCCCATCCAGTCCAACTCTCTGTGTCACACAGTGGCCAAAAAACCCAAGTGCCATCAAGAGGTCCACCAGTGGGGCTAGAAGCCCTTCCACTGTGCATCCCCTAAGCACAAGAGCTGTCTTTCACACCTGAACCCAGGGATATCGGCTTTGATAAGGGTTACCAGATGACATCTTTCTCTAAAGGACATGTCCTCTTTTTTTCTTTTGGTGTCTGTCCTCTTTTGGTCTCTTTTTTTAAAACCCCCCGATGAAAATGTCCTCTTTTGAGTTGGAAGGTTAGGAATATTCCTAGTAAGTAGCAATCAGTACAGCTTAAATAGCAAGGCTTTTTAATATATTATAGCAGGAACACACAGGAACGCAGTTGTGACTGGCTTGGCATCAGTGGGTGTGGCCTAAGATGCAAATGAGTCCTGGTGGGCTGCTTCTACAAAAAAGCCCTATGTGAAACAATGGTGATGTCAGGGGGGTGTGCATAATATGCAAATGAGCTCTTCATCCAAAGGGTGATAACACATGGAATTCACTGCCACAAGAAGTGGCAGCGGCTGCAAGCATAGACAGATTCAAGAGGGGATCAGATAAACATCTGGAGCAGAGGTCCATCAGTGGCTATCAGCTGCAGGGTATGGATGGAACTCTCTGTCTGGGGTGAGTGATGCTCTGTATTCTTGGTGCTTGGGGGGGGCAACAGTGGGAGGGCTTCTAGTGTCCTAGCCTCACTGGTGGACCTTCTGATGGCACCTGGGGTTTTTGGTCACTGTGTGGACACAGAGTGTTGTATTGAACGGGCCACTGCCTGATCCTACATGGCTTCTCTTATGTTCGTATGAGTTCCTGCTGAGCTTTATCTAAAAAAAAAAAAAAAGTCCTGGTGATAACTTGTTTGAAGTAGTCAGTCCAGAAAAATGTCTTTTCTTTGCTTTTCAAAATACGGTAACCCTAGCTTTGATATAAGGCATACTTCCCAAGCAAACCTAGAGGGTTTGTGTCAGTGGGACTAAGGGGGTGTCTTCAAAGTATCCTCGGAACCGTAGTCTGGTGACGCCTCCTAGACTGCTTTCGCAGAACTACAATTCCCAGGGTTCCTTGGAAACACAGAATGACTATAAAACCGGTTTGGTTTGTGCTGCAGATGCACCCTTGGAGGCATGTGATGATTTGGAAGGGCCCCAATTAAATAGAATACAGTTAAACTGAGGGATTTCATCACTGGAAGATGTGATGGCCTGCAGCAAAGATCGCTTTTTAAAAGGGAATTAGACGAACCCGTGAAGAACAGGTCTGTCAACAGATCCGCGATATAGGACTAAGCTGGACTGAAGAGGTATCTTTAAGACCAACCAGGGTTTTCTTTGTAGAAAAAGCCCAGCATGAACTCATTTGCATATCAGACCACCCCCCCCCCCCCGGACATCACCAGTGTTTCAGCAGGAACTTATTTGCCTATTAAGCCGCACCTCCTGAAGCCAAGCCAGCCGGAACTGCATTCTTGTGCATCCCTGCTCAAAAAAAAAAGCCCCGAGACCAACAAAGTTTCATTCAAAGTGTGAGCTTTCATGTGCCAAGCACACTTCATCCAACGAGTGTGCTTTCGACGCACAAAAGTTCACACATCGAATAAAACTTGGTCGGTTTTCAAGGTGCCACTGGACTCCGACTTCGTTCTGTTGCTTCAGACCAACGCTGCTGCCCGCCTGGATCAGATCTGAGATACAACAGCTCAGGGGTCACAAGCATAAGAGAACATAAAATAAGCCATGCTGGATCAGGCCAATGGCCCATTCAGTCCAAGTGTGTGTGTGTGTGTGTGTGTGTGTGTGTGAGAGAGAAAGGAAGCAGCAAGCTAATGGGAAATGAGGAAATAACTGCATTCAGGAGAACTATGCTGCTGTATTTTTATTTCTTTATATTAGGGAATGGGAAAGTCTCCTGGCCACACCCCCCAAAGTCCCCAGGTATTTTCTTAGTTAGACTTGGCAACCCTGTGTCCCACAGTGGCCAAACCCCAGGGCAATCGGGAGGGCCAGAACTCCAGAAGGCCTCCCGATATTGCTCCCCAAGCACCAAGAATACAGAGCATCACTGTCCCAGACATAGTATTCCATCTGTACCTTACAGCTAACTGCCATTGATGGACCTCTGCTCCCTGTGTTTATCTAATCCCCGCTTGTAGCTGCCACCACCTCCTGCGGCAGTGAATTCCATGTGATCTTTGGGTGAAGCGGGACTCCCTTTTATCTGTTCTGACTTGACTGCTCCTTAATTTTATTGAGTGCCTAGGGGTTCTGGCATTGTGAGAAAGGGGGAAAGGACTTCTTTCTCCACCTTCTCTATCCCACGCATAATCTTGTAAACCTCTATCATGTCACACACCTCACCCAAACCATCGTTTCTCCAGACTAAAGAGCCCCAATCTCTTTAATCTTCCTTCATCGAGAAAGTGTTCCATCCCCCTAATCATTTTAGTTGCCCTTTTCTGTACTTTTCCCAATACTGTAATATAATATAGGATGGGGTGGCCAACGGTAGCTCTCTAGATTTTTTTTTGCCTACAACTCCCATCAGCCCCAGCCAGCATGGCCAATGGCTGGGGCTGATGGGAGTTGTAGGCAACAAAAAAAACATCTGGAGGGCTACCGGTGGCCACCCCTGATATAGGAGGTTTTTAAACAGAGGTTGGATGGCCATCTGACAGCAATGAGGATCCTGTGAATTTAGGGGGAGGGATCTGTGAGTTTCCTGCATTGCACAGGGAGGTGGACTAGATGACCCTGGAGGCCCCTTATGATTCTATAACATAGCGTCCATGGCGAGGGTGGCCAAACTATGGCTTTCACACGTATTGTGCGGCTCTGAAAGCCACCACTGCTTTTTTTGGCAAGCTTGGAGAAGGCAGTTGTCACTTTAAATCACTTCTTCAAGCCAGCCAGAGGCTTGGAAAATGCATGTAAAGTTAACGTTGCTTTCTTTCCACCTCTCCCTCCCTCCCAACTATTTGCTTTCTTCCCTCCTTCCTTCCTGTCTTGTGGCTCTCAAACACCTGACATTTATTTTATGTGGCTCTTATGTTAAGCAGGTTTGCCCTCCCCGCCCCCCCCCCCCCCCCGATCCTTGGGCTTCCTGCTATTTAGGGTTTCCAAGTCCAATTCAAGAAATATCTGGGGACTTTGGGGGTGGAGCCAAGAGACATCGGGAGTGGAGCCAGGAGCAAGGGAGTGAGAAGCATAATTGTATTCCAAAGGGAGTTCTGACCATCAGATTTAAAGAGACTGCACACCTTTTAAATGCCTTCCCTCCATTGGAAATAATGAAGGATCGGGGCACCTTCTTTTGGGGGCTCATACAATTGGACCCCCTGGTCCAATCTTTTTGAAACTTGGAGGGTATTTTGGGGAGAGGCACCAAATGATATGCTGAAAATTTGGTGCCTCTATCTCAAAAACCAGCCCCCCCCCAAGCCCCAGATACCCGCATTTCAATTCTACATACCCTATGGGAATCAGTCTCTGTAGGGAATAATGGAGTGCCCAGCAGACATTTCCCTCCCCACCCCCACTTTCTGATGACCCTGAAGTGGGGGGAGGGCCTCCAAACCGAGGGATCCTCTGGGGATTGGCAAACCTGGGGATTGGCAACCTGTAATGTACTCGGAGACGAGATGTGTTGAAGGCAATGTACTTTATTGGATGGTACATCACAGGAACTGGGGAACACGCGGCCGGGCCCTGCTTTATATACATGCATCCCAGAACAACCCTCCTGCTGGCCAGCTCAATCCTGGACAGTTGAACTTCCCGCCACAGATCTTGATTGGCGGAGACTTTCCCACGCTGTACAGGGCGACCCGGGAACGTCCCCCGGTCGCCGCCATTGCCTAATCACGCGGTGCTTACCAAAAACCTCAAGACACTACACAACCCTAAGAGGGAAACTGCAGCCTAGAGATCAGCTGTAGTTTCAGGAGATGTCTAGTCTCTGCCTGGAGGCTGGCAACCAGTGTTCCCTCTAAACTGAGTTTGTGTGAGCTAGCTCACAGATTTTTAGTTTCCAGCTCACACATTTTTTGTCTTAGCTCAGGAAGGGTGACCCCAGAGCACAAGAATTTCTGCAGCAGCTCACGACTTGAATGCCAGTCGCTCACGAAGTAGAATTTTTGCTCACAAGACTCTGCAGCTTAGAGGGAACTTTGGTGGCAACCCTGCTGTTGGGGTGAGGGGAAAGAGGAAAAGGCAGATGTAAGGGAGCCCAGGGCCCGGGAAGGAGGGTTGGCTTATGTCTCACCTGCTGCCCCACGTTTCTCTCCAGAAGATCTGCGCTTCTGGCTTGCTGAGCTTGTAGGTGCTTCCCTGGTCTCTCCCTTCGGGAAGCAGCGCCTGCAGTTCGGCTAACATGTGGCTGAAGATCAGGGAAAGTTTCGTCAGGTTCCTCCTGAGGGAGAGAAGGAGGAAGAGAAGGGCTCAGTCCGTCAGTCAAACATCCTGGGCCATCACATGTCAGTCTGAAAGGATTTGCAGATCTTGGCAAGAATTCTCCCAGCGGGAGAGAATCGCAGAGAGAAAGAGTTGCAAGCATTGAACATTGCACTACCTCTTGCGTAGCACCAGCTGTCATTAATTGTTTTTGAACAGAAATGTTTTTCTTAAAAACAAACAAACACAAAACCCTAAAACAGGGGTGGCCAAACGGTGGCTCGGGAGCCACATGTGGCTCTTTCACACATATTGTGTGACTCTTCAAGCCCCCAGTGAGAAGGCATTTGTTTCTCTTTGTCACTTCTCTGAGCCAAGCCAGCCAGTGGCTTGGAGAATGCATTTGAAGTTAAAATTGCTTTCTTTCCACCTCTCGCTCCCTCCTCCCCCATCTGTTTTCCTTCCTTCCTTCCTTCCTTCCTTCCTTCCTTCCTTCCTTCCTTCCTTCCTTCCTTCCTTCCTTCCTTCCTTCCTTCCTTCCTTCCTTCCTTCCTTCCTTCCTTCCTCCCTCCCTCCCTCCCTCCCTCCCACCTTTGGGTGTTCAGTTAGAAAACATTTGGGCTATGCTTGCCTTTGCTGTAAGAATTTGCTAAGAGGTGTATTGCAGCTTGAAGAAGCTCTCTGCTAAGATGTCTATTACAGCTTGAATAAGCTCTCTACTAGAGGTTTATTGCAGCTTGATGAAGTTCTCTGCCAAGAGGTTTTTTTGTAGATTGAAAAAGCTTTTGCAAAACAAGGGTATTAGTACAACCTTGTCCCTTTCCTCTTTGAAAACTGAATTCTTTGGCTGCATCCATTGAGAGACATTCATCATTTGGAATATCACACCAGGATTACATGGAAGAGCTGGACAATTTTACCATAGAAAGGAAAAGAACTCTTGGTGTTAATGCTTCCTTTTGTTCTAAGGACTGAGTATTATGGTTGTTTTGATGAAAGTAAATACAATTTTTTATATGTGAATGGTTTTTCTTGTTGTGTAATTTGATATAGAAGCTGGTTTTCACGTGGGGTTTATTGCTTTTTGTTTCCTTAATCCCCAGGTGGGGGCAGGTGATCTCCCAGTTTGGAGGCCCTCCCCCCACTTCAGGGTCATCAGAAAGAAGGGGAGGGGAGGGAAATGTCTGCTGGGCACTCCATTATTCCCCACGGAGACCAATTCCCATGGGGTGTAATGGAGAATTGATCCATGAGTATCTGGGGCTTTGTGAGGGGGGGTGTCTGTGTTTTGAGGTAGAGACCCCAAATTTGTGGCATAGCATCCAGTTCCTCTCCTCAAAAGACTCTCCAGGTTTCAAAAAGATTGGACCAGGGGGTCCAATTCTGTGAGCCCCTAAAGAAGGTGCCCCTATCCTTCATTGTTTCCTATGGAAGGAAAGCATTTTAAAAAGTTTGCAGTCCTTTCAAATGTGATGGCCAGAACTCCTTTTGGAGTTCAAGTATGCTTGCCACATCCTTGCTCCTGGCTCCACTCTAGTGTCTCCTGGCTCCACCCCCAAAGTCTCCAGGCTTCACCCCCAAAGTCCCCAGATATTTCTTGAATTGAATCTGGCGTAGGGGGCAGGATTGCCAGATCCAGGTTGGGAAACTCCTGGAGATTTGGGGGTAGAGCCTAGGGAAGACTGGCACCTCAGTGGGGTGCAATGCCAAAGAGTCCACCCGTCAAAGCAGCCATTTTCTCTGAAGGAAGTGATCGTAGTTTGCTGTAATTCCGGGGGATCCCCAGGTCCCACCTGGAGGCTGGCATTTCAGCTTGGTCGTCTGGAGATCAGAAGTAGTTCTAGGAGACCTCCACCCCCCACCTGGAGATTGGCAACCCTAGCCCTAACACACAGTCTCTTCTCTTGTCACCTGGAAGAGTGTGCTCCCCCCGCCCCACGCTCCATTGCTGCCCAGACATTGATGTTGGTCAAATGATCAAGCTGGCCTTTTGTCCTTTTCATACACGAAAACAGGAACTCCATATTGTTCCTATCATATCTCACACCTGAGGCCACACAGGCCACAAGCAAAGACACCGCCTCTTCCTCTGTTTATTTTTCTTTGCTTGTTCTTTCGGCTAAAACTTTATTAGGAAAAAAAATGGCGGTCAGCTAAAACTGTCCTAACTAGGCCTCACTGTGGCAGTGCAGAAAACAGCCAGCTATTTGAATGGGTCCCACCATTCTCTAACAAGTTCAGGACGGCATTATACGGTTCTACTGCCTCCATTTTATAACCTCCCAGCAAAGCGGCGAGCTGAACCGAGAGAGTAACTCTGCTTGGCTGAGACTGGGGCTCCTCAATTTCATGGCAGAGTGGGGATTCAAACCCAGGTCTCTGAATCCTAAACTGTCAACTTCCAGGAGGGGCCTGGTTCTCCCAGAATTCCAGCTGATATCCAGAATATAGAGATTGGTTCCCTCTGGAGAAAATGGCCACTTTGGAAGGCAGACTCTATGGTATACCATAGATTCTTGGTGAAATCCCTCTCCCAAAGCCCCCCCTTCACTGCCCCCATATCTCCAGGAATTCTCCAGGCTGGGACTGGCAACCGTAAATCCCTTTATCAGGGTGGCCAAACTTGCTTAACATAAGAGTCGTTGTATATACCTGAAAGATATTTTAGCAGATATGTTGGGCTGTGCTGATTCAGGCAAAGTCCACAAACTTAAATGACACTTGCTCTGAGGTAACTTTAACGGTAGCTAGATTTCTTCAACAGGCCATGGAAATACGACAGAGACTGGTTCTGGAATGACCACATTTTATTTGTTTCAATTATTTAAACTCGACTCATATATATTTTACTTATTTTATGTATATTAGCTCCCTATGTACTCTATTATCTAGGATTTTATATTATTTATATTGCTATTTTACTGCTAAATCTGTTTTATGCCAATAAAGGCTTGCTGCTGCTGTTAATAAGAGTCACATAGAATAAATGTCAGGTGTTTGAAAGCTGCAAGACATTAACGTCAGATGTTTGAGGGGAGGAAGGAAAACTGATGAGGGAGGGAGAGGTAAAAAGAAAGCAACTTTAACTTCAGATGCTTTAACTCCAAGCTGCTGTCTGGCTTGGCTTGGAGAAGTGATTTAAAGAGACAAATGCCTTCTCCAAGCTGGCCAATGGGGCGGTGGGGGCTTCAAGAGCCACATAATATGTAGGAAAGAGCCACATGTGGCTACAGTTTGGCCACCCCTGCCCTACATCGTAGTAGCTTTCACAAACTAGGTGCTGTGTGGAGTTTCTAGGATTATGCACCTGCATTCATATACAAGCGCAGTCGAGATGAGATATACCGGCTTCCTATTTAAAGATTTCACAGTTAGAGTTGATTGTGGACCATGTGTATGCAAAGAAATGAAACGGTATCCCCCAAATCTCTCTGGGGGGGGGGAAAATAGGGCTTCTGAGGCCCAGCATACTCTTATTGGCAGAAGTAAGGTGGGTAAATGCTGCCTGAAACCCCCTTTTCGGCTGCGGTACACTAACTGCAAGATTATTTCTCTACACAGGTTTGCCTGGAGAGCTTTAATACTTTCACTTGCGAGGGGGCTTCTGCTGATCTCCCTGATTTCTGCCTTCCAAACCGGTGGGCACTGAAGAATTCCCACCCCCCTCCTCCTTACAATTAAGTTGCGTTCTCTCTCTTTCTCCCAGCTGCATCGGGGACGGTGTGGTTTTCAACCGTTATTTTGCATTTTGACTGATGCCGAAGGAGTGGACATTGCAAAGGCAGGATAAAAACATGTTGTTAGTAATAATTATTATGAAAAAGAGGGACCATAGATTCTTGGTGAAATCCCTCTCCCAAAGCCGTCTTTCCCCATATGAACCCCAGAGAAACTACAGAAGGCACACGGGCCTTCTCTATTGCAGCTCCACACCTATGGAGCCAGCTCCCAGAAGAGGTGCGGGCCCTGCGGAGCCTCGACCAATTCTGCAGGGCCTGCAAGACCACCCTGTTCAGGATGGCCTTTGCCGACTGCTGATTGAAGGATTGATGGGCTGATGGGTTCATCTCAGTGACTCTCGCCTAAGTGACGCTCGCCGTCATGCCAGCCGACAGAATAGCACCAGAAATGCCTATTGCTATTACCAATTTATGTTAATTGTAAATTGGAATGGTTTTAAGACTAATGTTGATTTTAAAGTTTTGTATAAATTACTGTATGGACATGTTGTTAGCCGCCCTGAGCCTGCCTCGGCGGGGAGGGCGGGATATAAATAAATTATTATTATTATTATTATTAGAGAGCGCTGAGGTCAGCTGGAAAGAACCAGCTGAATATCCCTGGGCCAAGGGAGGCCAGATTAGTGTTGCAAAATCCAACCCCAGAAATATCTGGGGACTTTGGGGGTGGAGCCAGGAGACACTGGGGTGGAGCTAGGGGGGAGGGGGAAACGGCGCCGGGGAGCGTGGTGAGCCGCCCCGCAGCTGCCGCCTCTTCTCCGCTCGCCGTGGCTGCTGAAATGGGCTCAGCCTGAGCCCATCTTGGAGGAGCAGCCACGGCGAGCGGAGAAGAGGCGGCAGCAGCGGGGCGGCTCACCACGCTCCTAAGTTTCAAAAAGATTGGACCAGGGGGTCCAATTCTGTGAGCCCCAAAAGAAGGTGCCCCTATCCTTCATCATTTCCTATGGAAGGAATTGAAAAGGTGTGCCGTCCCTTTAAATGTGATGTTCAGAACTCCCTTTGGAGTTCAATTATGCTTGTCACAGCCTTGATCTTGGCTCCACCCCTAATGTCTCCTGGCTCCACCCCCAAAGTCCCCAGATATTTCTTGAATTGGACTTGGCAACCCTAACTTGCGGAGAGGGCAGGATAAAAGTGGAAAGTAATAAAACAATAAATAAACTCCGTGGAATTATAACTGGTGACAGGGGTCAGTTCCTCCGGAGAAAAAAGCTGCATTTGGAGGGTAGACTCTATGGCAGGGGTGTCAAACATGCAGTTGGGGGGCCGAAAGAGGCCCCCAGAGGGCTCCTATCAGGCCCCCCAAAACGGGCTGTCATCTGCTTCCTTCTCCCTCTTTCTTGCTTCCTTCTGCATTACAACTTGCTCGATCGCACAGGAGCTACAGAGCAAAGTCTCTATTTTCTTCATTGGCTGAGGCTCCTCCCTTGGGGAGGAAGGGAGGGGGAGGGAGAGCTTGCTTTGCCAGGCTCTCTGAATCGCACTGCAGAGCCGGGGCTGGATTAACAATTAGACCAATCAGGTACTGGCCTATGGCCCCCCACGCCTTTAGGCCCGGGGCTGGCTTTCCCCCCCAATTTCCGCCCTGCTTGCAGCCCTCCCAGCTTGCACGTGCAGCCAGCAACTGAGCTGCTCTTTGCCTGACTTGCCTGGTGTGGCTGCTGCTGCGTTGTTGCCAAGTCTGCCTCTCCCCCACAGCTTTGTCAAAGGGGCTTTTGAGAAGGGGCCTGCAGGCTGCAGCGGGGGCTGTGGGCGGTGGGGCGGGCAATCAGACTCTGAGATAATTTGCAAGGGGCCCCCCAAGATATTGACTGCCTTGGCGACTGCACAGGATTTAATCCGGCCCTGCGCAGAGCTACTGAGCCAAGCCTCTCTTCCTTCTATTGGCTGAGGCTCCTCCCCCTCCTGGCCCCCTGGGGAAGGACGGAAAGAGCCAGAGCTTCCTTTGCCTAGTTCCCTGGATCCCACGGGAGAGATACAAAGAAAGCACCTTTAAGACCAACGACTGTGTTGTCTGTGCCCTTTATAAAGTTTATATTTCTGCTACCTAACATAGGTACACACACGGCCTGGCCCAACAAGGTCTCATTTATGTCATGTTTGGCCCTCAAAACGAATGATTTTGACACCCCCGCTCTATGGCATTCTGTGCGACTTCAGCTGCCTCCCCAAACTTTGACCTCTGTAAGTTCTGCTCCCAAATCTCCAGGAATTTCCCAGCTAGGAGTTGGCAACCCTACTGCGTTACTAAATGTTGGATATATGCATTAGAAATGGACTGCTATTGAATTTGTGGTTGATCTTAAGGGGAAAAAACATGTTTTCTTTCTCAACTTTCTGACCTATTTTATCCTTAGGTCCCTTTTTTTTTTAATTTAAATTTTATTGAAAAAATTTATATAAATAACTCCCACCATGGGGAACCACAACAAAAACATTGTATGTACAGTCACATCAGGTATTTCTAGTTAGCGTTTGGATACAAATACATCATATGTTGCATACACATCAATGAGTCTTAAGTCAGTGATTTACATCCAATCAAAGGTTAATAAATCATAAAGTTCATATATTTAGCCGGTAGTTTCCCAAATATGGTGTCAGTACTATTCACGTATTCAAGAAAGTCAAGCCATTTTTGTAGGAACCAGTCTCCCGCCTTTACATTGTCTAGCAATGTAATAGTTGTTATCAACTTGTCATGAATTAGTACATCCCACACCTTGTTACACCAGTTCTGAAGTGGAGGGCTATTAGCTTGTTTCCAATAAGTGGCAATAGTGATTTCACCAGCAAGTAAAAGTAGTGCGACTAGTTCTTTTTTTAAGGTTGAAAGCTCTTGGTCAGGCCATAGATTTAGCAGAACCACTGCGGGTGTAAATGGGATACCAACCCCTACTATTTTTGATATTATTTCCAGGATAGATTTCCAGAATTTATTTACCATCGGACATTCCCACCAGCAGTGGATAAATGTTCCCAGTTGACCGCAACCTTTCCAATATAATGGGTCCGCCTTTACCTTCCCCTTGAAAAGTCTATGGGGAGTCACATACCACCTGGCAAATATTTTATAATTTTGGAGTCGAAAGTAAAATGATTTGGATCCCTTTTGTTTTAAACACCGTTGTCTCTGTTTTCAAGGATCAGGGTAAAGAAATATCCTTAGTTTTAAAGGATTCCTCTTCGATCTGTTTATTTGTTGATATCCTTTATAACTTCCCCTTCTTCTGCAAAGGGGTACTACCGAGCAGCATAGGAGAAAAACGCAAATGGAAATCGGAGTCAGCTTAAATTAAAACACACCGAGGCCAAAAGCAATGGAAATACAGTAAAAAAACTGCAGACTGAAGCAGCACTGTTTAAAAACAGCAAAGTTTTTTTTTTTTTAAGATCTAAAAAGCCGTTTAAAACAGCTTGTTAAAAAAAAAAACACTGGAAAGAATTTCTTAAAGACTTCTGTGGCATGAACCAGTTTTAAAAGCCTCTGGAAAGGACAGTTTTTTTACATAGAAGGCCAAAAGACGAGGGGTAAACAGCACTTCTATTGGGAGAGCCTCCTATGGTTTGGGGGCCACTGCCGACAAAGCCCTGCCGCTTGGGCCTCACCCTGCCACCCAGTGCATGCGCTGGCAATAGACCACTACTAGTCAATCTCAAATCCTGCATAGGTATCTATGGGTGTTTGCAGACAGCAATGCAGGCGGTGCAGCTTTTTGTGAGCGACCAGTGCCCCGAAACAAGGCTTTTCAAGGCTTTGGTTAGGGGACCAAAATCACGTAAGGGCAATATCAGGGCTCTGGTTTGTAAACCAGATTGCATTATTTTAGAACACCAACAAACCTGTTCCTTTTTAATTTTTTGTTTCCAGGCAAGTTTCTCCGGCCAAGCTGAAATCCAACAGGTGCAGCTTTCCCTGGGGTGCAGGCTAGAACACACCCCTTAGACCAGGGGTGGCCAAACTGCAGTTCGGGAGCCACATGAGATTCTTTCAGACATATTGTGTGGCTCTCAAAGCCCTTACTGCCTTGTCGGCTGGCTTGGAGAAGGCATTTCTCTCTTTAAATCACTTCTCCAAGCCAAGCCAGCCAGCAGCTTGAAGAATGCATTTGAAGTTAAAGTTACTTTCTTTCCACCTCCCCCCCTGTCTTGTGGCTCTCAAACATCTGATGTTTGTGTCTTCATAGAATCATAGAGTTGGAAGGGACCTCCAGGGTCATCTAGTCCAACCCACAATGCAGGAAACCCCCAAATACCTACCCCAAATTCACAGGATCTTCATCGCTGTCGGATGGCCATCTAGCCTGTTTAAAAAACTCCAAGGAAGGAGAGCCCACCACCTCCTGAGGAGGAAGCCTGTTCCACTGAGGAACTGCTCTAACGGTCAGGAAGTTCTTCCTAATGTTGAGGCGGAAACTCTTTTGATTTAATTTCAACCCATTGGTTCTGGTCCTACCTTCTGGGGCCACAGAAAACAATTCCACACCCTCCTCTAGATGACAGCCCTTCAAGTACTTGAAGATGGGGATCCTATCACCTCTCAGCCACCTCCTCTCCAGGCTAAACATCCCCAGCTCCGTCAACCTTTCCTCATAGGACTCGGTCTCCAGACCCTTCACCATCTTCGTCGTCCTCCTCTGGACCCCTTCCAGCTTGTCTACATCCTTCTTAAAATGTGGTGCCCAGAACTGAACTCAATACTCCAGGTGAGGTCTTCTTACCAGAGCAGAGTAAAGCGAGAGTCTTGTGGCTCTCAAACATCTGACGTCTATTCTCTGTGGCTCCTCTGTTAAGCAAGTTTGGTCACCCCTGCCTTAGACAATGTGGCAACATCCCTGCAGCAGGAAAAAACCCTCAAATCCTCGTTTATTTGTTTTTATTTTTTTTACCTGGAAGCCGAACCTTCTTGGAAGATCTCTTCTTTGTCTCTCTTGAAAAGCCGGACAGCTTGCTTAATCTTCTCCAGCAGGTTGCTGAGGTAAACGCGAAAGTATCCTCCTTCCTCCCAGAGCTGGGCCTCGCAAGTCCACGACTGCTCCCTCACCAGCCTGAGGTGCTGGTGCACCTGAGGCAGAATGTGGGGCAGGTAGGGCGGGCTGTTGCGGAGCCCCAGCCGGGGCTGGCTCACCAACTGCTGGAGCTTCGTCAGCCCTTGCAGGGCCTTCTCCAGGGAGCGGTGGGCCGAGATCCACCGGGGGATCCGGGCAGGCCCCGACGGCGGCAGGATAGCAGCCATCGCGAGCGAGGGCGAGGCTCAGGTGTGAGGCCTAGCCCAGGCAGTGAGAGTTGCTGGGTGCCAGCCAGGGCGAGCGAGGGCACTGCTTGCGTCAGGGAGCAGCGAAGCAGGGAGGGGACTGGAGGAAAAGAAAGGTAGCACCAAGCGAGAGGCAAAGAGCAGAAAGAAAAGAGTGCGTGTGTGCGTGGGGGGGGGGGGGACACCCTGCAAAGGAAGCAACCAGTAAACAAGCCGAAGTCCTGCACCCGGCGGCAGCCCACTCGCCCACACCTTCCCCTGCAAGGAGGCCCAACCACACAATCGCCACAGCAGCCAGAGAGACAGTGCAAAGGCAGCGTCCGTGGACAGGCGTGCAGAGTGCAGAAGCCAAGCTTGTTTACTTCCCTCAAGACAATTTCACCTCCCCGTGCCTTGATTCTCCAGCCGCCGCCACCCTTTTGCACACTTCTCTGCTGCCACACTGTGCCAGGTGGAGGACGGGCAAACCAGCCACTCCCCTCTCCTGCACCTCTGGCTGGATGCCTCGGCCTTCAGCAGGCGGAAGTCAAACAGGCTGGCTCGGCTTCTTCTTTGGATCAAGGGTCTCTCAGCTTCAGGCTACAGTTGCCAGCCCAGGCTGGAGATTCCTGGAGATTAGCAGTGGGGAGGCTGGGGAAAGCGGAGAAAGTTCTGCAGGGATATCTTGCCATAGGGCCCACCTTCCTAGTTTGGTCTGTGGTTAAGTGTGCCGACTCTTATCCGGGAGAACCAGGTTTGATTCCCCCATTCCTCCACTTGCAGCTGCTGGAATGGCCTTGGGTCAGCCATAACTCTTGCAGAGGTGTCCTTGAAAGGGCAGACTCTTATCTGGAAGAACCAGGTTTGATTCTCCCACTCTTCCACTTGCAGCTGCTGGAATGGCCTTGGGTCAGCCATAGCTCTCATAGGAGTTGTCCTTGAAAGGGCAGTTGCTGTGAGAGTCCACTCAGCCCCACCCACCTCACAGGGTGTCTGTTGTGGGGGGAGAAGATATAGGAGATTGTGAGCCACTCTGAGTCTCTGATTCAGAGAGAAGGGCGGGGTATAAATCTGCCAACAGAAGCTGATTGGATGCTGCTGTAACCATTGCACACCCTGTAGTGGTTAAGTGTTGCAAGGCCTGTGTTGGAAAATACCTGGAGACTTTGGGGGTGGAGCCAGGAGAGGACAGCGTTTGGGGAGAGGAGGGGCCAGTTTGGTGCAGTGATTAAGTGTGTGGATTCTTATCTGGGAGAACCGGGTTTGATTCCCCACTCCTCCACTTGCAGCTGCTGGAATGGCCTTGCGTCAGCCATAGCTCTCGCAGGAGTTGTCCATGAAAGGGCAGCTGCTGTGAGAGCTCTCTCAGCCTCACCTACCTCACAGGGTGTCTGTTGTGTGTGTGTGTATATGGAAAGGTAAAGGAGATTGTGACCGCTCTGATCTACCTTGATCTTGGCAGTCTAGAGATCTGTCGTAATTCCAGGAAACCTCTGGGTCTCAATAGGAAATTGGCAAACCCCGATAACATGCACAAAGGGCAAGTTCCTGCTCAAAAGAACTCACAGCCAGGGAGAAGTAGAAAAGAGCAAGAGACCAGTATAGGTTTGCTAGGTCTGACTCAAGAAATATCTGGGGACTTTGGGGGGTGGAGCCAGGAGACTTTGGGGGTGGAGCCAGGAACAAGGGTGTGACAAGCATGATTGAACTCTGAAGGGAATTCTGGCCATCACATTAAAGGAATGGCACACCTTTTAAATGCCTTCCCACCACTGGAAATAATAGAGGATGGGGTCACCTTCTTTGGGGGCTCGTAGAATTGGACTCCCTCATCCAATGTTTTTGAAACTTTGTGTGGGGGGGGTGTTGAAGGAGGGCTCCAGATACTGTGCTGAAAAATTGGTGCCTCTACCTCAAAAAATAACCCCCTGAGCCGCAGACATCCCCCCCACCCCCCAAATCTCCAGGTATTTCCCAATCCATAGTTGGCAACCCTGGTGAGAGAAAAGCCAGAGAGGAAAATGGGGCCAAACAAGTGTGCCAAATTTTATGAGCTTCATTCGAGCCACGGCTGGTAAGTATAACGTAGCGGGTTCAGTGCAAGGAGACGATGTTGCAGTGTTCATAGCTCTCTTTATTAGCTACAGCATGGTAACGGCTGAACTAGAAGACTGCTCTGCTGGGCCAACGGATGGGCCAAAATCTTTTAAAGATCCCTGGGCCAAAGGATGATCGCTTGTCCGCCGCAAGGCCAAGAGCTTTCTCATTGGCTGCTCCTGCTCTCTGGAATGCCCTCCCTGGAGAGGTCAGGGCCCCACGGGACTTGCCGCAATTCCGCAGCGCCTGTAAGACGTACCTGTTTAGACAGGCTTTGAATGACTAGCCAGAGGCATTTTAACATCTGACAACGCGCTTAGTACTCATCATCCCATAGCAAAAACTTTTCTTCCGAACCAGACAGATAGAGAAAGCGCTAAAAACATCAAGAATTTTAACGACTAGCGCTATGAACCCTTTCTTGGAACCACAAATTATATCTTAATTTATATTCTTTCACATATATATATATATATATATATATATATATATATATATATATATATATATATATATATATATATATATATATATATTTATTTATTTATTTATTAACAATGCCTTATTGTAATGATTTTGTTGTAATAATTCAACATTGTTGTTTTACTGTTTTACTTGTTGTTTTACTTGTTGTTAGCCACCCTGAGCCCAACTGGGGAGGGCAGGGTATAAATGCAATTAATTAATTAATTAATTAATTAATGGGGCCAACCAGGGCTCTTTTTTTTAGCAGGAAGGCACAGAAACGCAGTTCCGGCTGGCTTGGTGTCAGGAGGTGTGGCCTGATATGCAAATGAGTCCCAGGTGAGCTTTTTCTACAAAAAAGCCCTGTGTGAAGGAATGGTGACGTCAGGGGGTGTGGCCTAATATGCAAATGACTCCCTGTGGCCAACTACGTACACTTCAAGGTTCCCGCGCTAGGATGCCATCGGATCATTCCAAGCAGCAGGGGGCCCGTGATTGGAGCAGAGCAGCAGGGATTTGGATCCTACTGCCCGTTGTTCCCGAGTCCCCAAGCTCAGTTCTACAGGCTCCAATGAGCCAGGCAGGAATACAACCAATAGCGTATACATTAGTCCACATACTCAACAGCGAGACGCATTCCTGGAACATCGGAAGCCGTTGCATTCTGAAGACCCTGCTCCCGGTCACATACAGAAATGGTCCCCTTTCCACAGAACAACTACAGCCAGCCTCGCCCAATGAAAACATCTGAGATTAGACCCAGGAAGGGTAGCAGGAACAGAGGGAGTCAGGCCAGCCTGAACTCCTTTACCTCTCCTGCTAAAAAATGAGCCTGGGGCTATTGCCTGCCTGGCAAGAAGTCATCTTTCCTTCTCCCTGAAAGCAAACATGGCGTAGTAGGTTGATAGGAGGGAGGCTGGGAAGACCCAGCTTCAATTTCCGCCATGGAACAAATCAGGTGACCTTAGGCTGCACTTGGCTTGTCCTACCTCACATGGTTGTTGTGAGGATAACCAGGGCTTTTTTTGAGCAGGAACGCAGTTCCAGCTGACTTGGCATCAGCGGGAGTGGCCTAATATGCAAATAGGTTCCTGCTGGGCTTTTTCTACAAAGAAAGCCCTGTGTGAAACCATGGTGACATCAGGGGGTGTGGTCTAATATGCAAATGAATTCCTGCTGAGCTTTCCCTACAAAGAAAGCCCTGTGTGAAACAATGGTGACATCAGGGGGTGTGGCCTAATATGCAAATAGGTTCCTGCTGGGCTTTTCCTACCAAAAAAACCTCCTGAGGATAACTGTTGGAAGCTGCCGTGAGCCCTGCTTGGTGGGGAAAGGAGCAGGATATTTGTTGAAAAAATAAACACATAAATGTGTCTGCTTTGGGGTTGCCAACTCCAGGCTGGGAAATTCCTGGAGGTTCGGGAGTGGTAGCTGTGGAGGGGAGACTTTGGGAAAGGGTTTTACCTAGAATCTATGGTATATCCAGGGCTTTTTTTTGTAGCAGGAATTCCTTTGCATATTAGGCCACACCCCTCTGATGTAGCCAATCGTCCTGGAGCTTGCAGTAGGCCCTGTAAGAAGACCCCTGTAAGCCTTTGGAGAATTGGCTACATCAGGGGGCGTGGCCTAAAAGCAGGGCTTTTTTGTAGCAGGAGCTCCTTTGCATATTAGGCCACACCTCCCTGATGTAGCCAATCCTCCTGGAGCTTACAGGAGGTCCTGGCTTACAGGAGGGACTGGCTACATCAGGGGGGAGTGGCCTAATATGCAAAGGAGTTCCTGCTACCAAAAAAGGCCCTGGGTATACCACAGAGTGGGGCTGACAGTGCTGCCCCCCTCCCATCTTGAGACTGAAGAGAGCTTGGGGCGACAAGGGAAAGAGCAATTTCTTCGGGGCTTTCCCGGATTTTGACTGCCGTTTCTGAGAGGATTTCAGCAGTTAGAAAAGGGGGGGGGGGCAGGTGCCAGCAGGCCAAGAGTCGCTGGGCAGGGTAGTACGTGACTGGCTGTACCTGTCTATCCGGCTGCCACTGGCTCACCTGGGAGCCCCACCCGGCTCTGCTCCCCTTGGAGGCCAGCCCAAGAAGGAGGGAAAAGAGAGAGCCCTTGAAAACTCTTCCTGCACCTCAGTGGCCACCAGAGGGCGATATTGATCTATGGATCCTTGCCTGCCGGCATGGCCTGTATTTTCCACCAAATGGCAAAGGCAAGGTGTTTTTCTCATGTCACATCCTGTTAGAATTCCAAGTCCAATTCAAGAAATATCTGGGGGCTTTGGAGGTGGAGCCAGGAGACTTTGGGGGTGGAGCCAGGAGACATTGGGTGGAGCCAGGAACAAGGGTGTGACAAGCATAATTGAACTCCAAAGGGAGTTCTGGCCATCACATTTAAAGGGACCGCACACCTTTTAACATCAACATCAAAAAACTAAGATCATGGCATCCGGCCCCATCACACCTTGGCAAATAGAAGGGGAAGATATGGAAGCAGTGACAGACTTCACGTTTCTGGGATTCAAGATCACTGCAGATGGTGACTGTAGCCATGAAATTAAAAGACGTTTGCTCCTTGGGAGGACAGCTATGGCGAACCTGGGCAGTATAATAAAAAGTAGAAACATCACCCTGCCAACAAAAGTCTGTATAGTCAAAGCTATGGTATCCCCAGTAGTAATGCATGGCTGTGAGAGTTGGACCATAAGGAAGGCCGAGCACAGAAGAATAGATGCTTTTGAGCTGTGGTGCTGGAGAAGACTCTTGAGAGTCCCTTGGACTGCAAGAAGATCCAATCAGTCCTAAGGGAAATCAACCCAGACTGTTCCCTGGAAGGTCAGATGCTGAAGCTGAAGCTCAAATACTTTGGCCACCCAATGAGAAGGGAGCACTCCCTGGAGAAGAGCCTGATGCTGGGAAAGACAGAAGGCAAAAGAAGAAGGGGACGGCAAAAGATGAGATGGCTGGGCAGCGTTATTGAGGTAACAAACACGAATTTGAGCAGACTTCGGAGGATGGTGGAAGACAGGTGGGCCTGGCGTGACTTTGTCCATGGCGTCGCAAAGAGTTGGACTCGACTGTGCGACTGAACAACAATGGCACCAACACCTTTTGAATGCCTTCCTTCCTTAGGAAATATTGAAGGATAGGGGCACCTTCTTTTGGGGCTCAAAGAATTGGACCCCCTGGTCCAATCCTTTTGAAGCTTGGGGGTAATTTGTGGAGAAGCTATGCTACAAATCTGGTGCCTCTACCCCAAAAAAACAGCCTTCCCAGAGCCCCAGATACCCGCGGATCAATTCTCCATTTTCCTATGGGAATAAGTCTCCTTAGGGAATAATGGAGTGTCCAGCAAACATTTCCCCCCCCCCCCAGTTCTGATGACCCTGAAGCGGGGGGAGGGCCTCCAAACCTGGGGATCCCCTGCCCTCACCTGGGGATTGGCAACTCTACGTCCTGTCCAAAATGTGTGTGATGATGATCGAGACCACAAAAACACGGGTTTTGTGTCTGTTAAATCAGCAGTTGCCAACCTTTTGGGCACTAAGGACCAGTTTTCTGGAAGGCAGTTTTTCCACGGACTGGGGTGGGGTGCAATGGTTTCAGGATGACTCAATTGCGCATTTTATTTCTCTTAGTTTGGTGAAGCGGTGAAGTGTGTGGACTCTTATCTGGGAGAACCAGGTTTGATTCCCCACTCCTCCGCTTGCAGCTGCTGGAATGGCCTCGGGTCAGCCATAGCTACCGAAGGAGTTGTCCTTGAAAAGGCAGCTTCTGGAGAGTTCTCTCAGCCCCACCTACCTCACAGGGTGTCTGTTGTGTGGGAAGGAAGGTAAAGGAGATTGTAAGCCACTCTGGGATTCGGAGTGGAGGGTGGGATATAAATCCAGTGCTGTCATCTTTACATTGTAATCTATAATGAAATAATTCTACAACTCACGGCCTGGTTGCCACGGACTGGTACTGGTCCAAGGACTGGGGACCTCTGTGTTAAATTAGGAGAGGCACTAGATGCTACGCTGAAAATTTGGTGCCTCTACTTAAAAAAAACCCCAAACCCACACACACCAGGACCCCGGATGCCCACAGACTGATTCTCCATTATACCCTACGGAGACTGGTCTCCATAGGGCAAGGGTGGCCAGCGGTAGCGCTCCAGATTTTTTTTTGCCTACAACTCCCATCAGCCCCAGCCAGCATGGCCAATGGCTGGGGCTGATGGGAGTTGTAGGCAAAAAAAAAAAAAATCTGGAGAGCTACCATTGGCCACCCCTGCCATAGGGTATAATGCCCCCCAGTCATTTCCTCCCCACCCCCGTTTTCTGATGACCCCAAAGTGGGGGGAGGGCCTCCAAACCAGGGGATCCCCTGCCCCCAACTGGGGACTGGCAACCGTAGGAAGTGCTTTAAACACTGGAAGTCTGATACAACCACTTACTTGCCGAGCGACTTTGGGGAAGGAAGGCAACTTGGTCTAGCTAGCCCAATCTTGTCAGATCTCAGGAGCTAAGCAAGGCTGTTACTCGGAAGGGACATCTGGGGTTGCCAGCCCCCTGGTCCCTGCAGGGGCTCCCCCTCTTTGAGCTTTAATCTGCTGCTGGCCAGTGGGGGAAAACCCACCCCCGGACAAGGATGTCGTTTCACAACACCCCTGATGCGATGACATCACTTCCTGGCGATGTCATTGCACCGGAGATGTCACACGGTGACGGGGCAAGCCTGATCGTTTCGAAGGCAAAACCCCATAGAGTTTCCCCCCCCCAAAAAAACAGAGCGAGGGAAACCCTACCCACAGCGGTCTGATGGGGGAAATCTCACCCCCAAACGGGGACGTGGCTGTGCCATGTGTCCCTCCCAGCGGGATGATATCTTGTCTGAATGATGTCACCATGCCAGGGGTGTTGCGCAGGGGCACTCTGGTATTTGGGCAAACTGGTTTTGAGGGCGAAAAAAAAACACCCAAAAGAGTTTTGCCAAATGGTCGAGCATCCCGCCCCGAAATACCCCCCCAGATACCCCCACCAGTTGAACAAGGGGACCTGGCAACCCTAGAGATCACCGAGGAACCACTTCTGCTTCTCACTCGCCTTGAAAACCCCTTGCCGAGGTCACGCTAAGTCGGTTGCATCTTGAAGATGCTGTCCACAACCGACTTTGGACACATCAGGAGAAGACAAGACTCACTGGAACAGACAATAATGCTAGGGAAAATTGAAGGGAGCAGGAATAAAGGGAGACCCAACATGAATCTCAAAAGCTCAAGCCCTAAAAATCTTGTTCTCTAAGGTGCTACTGGAATCTAGTCCTTAGAGTGTCAGCCTCACAGCCCCAAGTTCTAGAATCCATCTTTTTTTCTGGAAGCTGACTGTAATAGATTCAGGCAGTTAGCCTGGTAGCTGGGAACATCTTGCAATTACTATTATTTCTCCCTCCCTTGCCTTTGTAAATCAATAAATATACTTTTTGGTTTTACAATTTGTAAACGTTTGGTGCCTTGTTTAATTTCTGACAGGATTACAGTGTGTGTGCCTGACGTACTGGGGGAAGGTGACAGGAAAAATTCATAGCGGTCACCCTCCCAACCTGACCCTGATTGGTTCTTCACAGTGACATAAACCAGTCCTGGGTGCCATGAGAGTCTGAAATAGTTCTGCACATCCCACTACCACAAACAAGTTGCAGGAGTCATTCCATTCTTCTAAACAGCCACATCTGCAATGCATTTCTAGGTATTACTTCATTGGTCGGTTTTCCTCTCCCAGCTATTTCCTCGTTTCTCTTTCGCTGGAGAAACGTCACTCTTTGGGCAAACTGCAGTTGAATTTTCTTGTTTGACGTTTCAGCATCCTGTAACTCTTCATCTCTGGAATCCGGCCAGCGGCTTCCGCGGAAGCCTGACTCTCTCTCTTGTTTACACTGAACGTTTAAAAATGTGCCAACGGTTTCCCAAAGTAACTCCAACCAGACGTTGTGAACGCAAAAATAAAAACCAGTTAACTTGATCTCGGTTTTCACCCGATGTTCAACAGCAATGTTAATAATAATAATAATAATTTTATTCTTATACCCCGCCCTCCCCCGCCAAAGTGTATGATCTACACACCGTTGACAAGATCAAAGACTTTTCTTCAGGATTAACGTCATCATTTCCCCCCCACCCACCCCCGCTTTTGGGAACTCTGCTGTAGTGTACAGGAAATGGTTATTCTAAAAATTACATTTCTGCAACATCCCCTTCGCTGGAACTCCTTTTGTAATCTTTCCAACAGTCCTGTGAGGTAGGCCAGTGGTATTATTTCTCCCCCTATATTATCAGTTCAGGAGATTAGGGGTAGAAAAGAGCAGGCCTTGAATTCAACAGGAGCTGGCAGGAGTGCAGTTCCTGAACCTTTCTTTCCCCTCCTCCTTCCCACCTACCTTCTCCATTGAATAGGAGGTGCAGCTGCATAACAATCCATGGATTAAGAGAGCGGGCAGCCAGCCACCAGGAGCCTTGCCACGCCCCCAGCAGCCCTCATTAACCCCTGGAGAAACCCACAGCACCCTTTCTCCACTTCTTATGTGATTTTGGGCGGAAGGTGGCTCGCTGGCCTTTTGACTGAGGGGGTGGGATGGCCAAGGAGAGCCCCAGATGAGCGAGACCTGCTTGGGCTGGCTGGATCTCTAGCCAGCCCAAGCAGGCCTCACTCGCCCGGGGCTCTCGTTTCTTGCGTCAGATTGCTTTTGGGTGGGTGGGTGGGGAGTGGCATATGCTAATGAGTTAGGGAGTTCTGGCCATCACATTTAAAGGGACCGCACCCTTTTTAAATGCATTCCCTCCATTGGAAATAATGAAGGATAAGGGCACCTTCTTTGGGGGCTCATGGAATTGGACCCCCTGGCCCGATCTCTTTGAAACTTGGCGAGTTCTTTGGGGAGAGGCACTGGATGCCATGCTGAAATTTCGGTGCCTCTTCCTCAAAAGAGCTCCAGATATCCGTGCATCAATTCCCCATTATTTTCTATGGGAATAAGTCTCCATAGGAAATAATGGAGTGCCCAGCAGACATTTCCCTCCCCTCCCCCCGCTTTCTGATGACCCTGAAGTGGAGGGAGGGCCTCCAAACCGGGGGATCCCCTGCCCCCACCTGGGGATTGGCAACTCTAACTTTGACCCCAGAGTGTTTTCTGCTTTTGATTATCTGGGTCCTGTTTCGGTCTTTTGCGTTTTTATTACACTGCACTCCTATGTTGACCTTTGGTATCAAACATACAATTATAGCCGGCTTTGCCTTAGGTAGAAATGAACCTAACCTTGTCCTAGGTGTTTTTTTTTTTAGCACTGACTCAGAGTCAACACAAGGTTAGATCAACCGGTTCGCGTTTCCGAAGCACTGGGGCCTGTCCTCTCTCCCGCAACAGCACCATGGTGTTCAACAGCCAAAGTTACTTTTATGGAAAAAAAAGATCTGGCAGGGCCTTTTTGGTGGGAGCGCCCCGTTTCTTTGGAATTTTCACCTAGTGGAAGCCTGCTTTGCAGAATTGTCTTGTGGTGGTGGTGATAGAGCCTTTTTATTATTCCCATTTGCATTTAACTGGTATACTTTCTCCAAAGGGGGAGCGGGCGTGGCTCAGTGGAAGGGCCTCTGCTTGGCATGCAGAAAGTCTTGGGTTCAATTCCTGGCATCTACAGAGAAAAAGGCCACGTCGTAGGTGACGTGAAAGACCTCTCGCTGCCTGAGACCCTGGAGCCAATGGCCTGATTCAACATAGGGCAGGTTCATGTTTGTTCAATTCTCTTTGCATCCTCCCTGAAGGCTCCTGGCCTCTTTTCACCCCCCAAAAGAAGTTGCCCCTATCCGTCATTATTTCCAGTGGAGGGAAGGCATTTAAAAGGTGTGTGGTCCCTTTAAAGGTGATGGCCAGAACTCCCTTCGGAGTTCAATGGTGATTAGAACCATAGAATCCTAGAGTTGGAAGGGACCCCCAGGGTCATCTAGTCCAACCCCCTGCACAATGCAGGAAACTCACAAATACCTCCCCCTAAATTCACAGGATCTTCATCACTGTCAGATGGCCATCTAGCCTCTGCTTAAAAACCTCCAAGGAAGGAGAGCCCACCACCTCCCACTGAGGAAGTCCGTTCCACTGAGGAACCACTCTAACGGTCAGGAAGTTCTTCCTGTTGAGCCAGAAACTCTTTTGATTTAATTTCAACCCACTGGTTCTGGTCCTACCTTCTGGGGCCACAGAAAACAATTCCACACCATCCTCAATATGATAGCCCCTCAAGTACTTGAAGATAGTGATCCTATCACCTCTCGGCCTCTTCCTCTCCAGGCTAAACATGCCCAGCTCCTTCAGCCTTTCTTCATAGGACTTGGTCTCGAGACCCCTCACCATCTTCGTCACCATCCTCTGGACCCGTTCCAGCTTGTCTATAACCTTAAAATGCGGTGCCCAAAACTGATCACAGTACTCCAGGTGAGGTCTTACCAGAGCAGAGTAAAGCAATACCATCACTTCACGTGATCTGGACACTATACTTCTGTTGATACAGCCCAAAATTGCATTGGCCTTTTTAGCCACCGCATCACACTGTTGACTCTTGTTCAGTGTATGATCTACACCCTTGCTCCTGGCTCCACCCCCAATGTCTCCTGGCTCCACCCCCAAAGTCCCCAGATATTTCTTGAACAGGACCTGGCAACCCTAACCACTGGTCTGATCCAGCAGGGCTCTCCTTACATTCTTAAGAGCTTTTCGTTTTGTTTTTGCCCTGCCTGTGGAAGCAACACCCACCTGGGAAGAAATAGGGGAAGAGATAAGAAACCCATGCGCTCACTTGTGGGTTTCCCCCAACAGGTCAAACAGCGCCCCTCCCTGAACCGTTTCAGGTTGGGCAAAAGACACAGCCAATGGGAGGGGGGGAAGTCCCCTTTCCTTGCGGGCCACAGATAAAATCTGAATTAAAATATGCACAGTAAGCGGAGAAGTCACCAAATCACGGCTTACTGGTTATGCAGGACAGGCAGTGGGGAACCACAGGTTAACAGGGTTGTACAATTTGGAGTACTGTGTGCAGTTCTGGTCGCCGCACCTCAAAAAGGATATTATAGCATTGGAGAGAGTCCAGAAAAGGGCAACTAGAATGATTAAAGGGCTGGAACACTTTCCCTATGAAGAAAGGTTGAAAAGCTTGAGACTCTTTAGCTTGGAGAAACGTCGACTGCGGGGTGACATGATAGAGGTTTACAAGATAATGCATGGGATGGAGAAAGTAGAGAAAGAAGTCCTTTTCTCCCTTTCTCACAAGAACTCGTGGGCATTCGATGAAATAGCTGAGCAGCCGGGTTAAAACGGATAAAAGGAAGTCCTTCTTCACCCAAAGGGTGATTAACATGTGGAATTCACTGCCACAGGAGATGGTGGCGGCCACAAGCATAGCCACCTTCAAGAGGGGGTTAGATAAAAATATGGAGCAGAGGTCCATCAGTGGCTATTAGCCACAGTGTGTGTGTGTGTATAAAATTTTTCGCCACTGTGTGACAGAGTGTTGGACTGGATGGGCCACTGGCCTGATCCAACATGGCTTCTCTTATGTTCTTATGTTCTCTTATGTTCTTACAATGTATTGTTGCACAGGTTAAAAAGGGTGCCAACCTCCAGGCAGGGCCTGGTGTTCCCCTGGAGTTTTCATTTTATTTTACTTTATCTCCTCGCCTTTCTCCCCAGCAAGGACTCGGTGACTTACATCATTCTCTCCTCCTCCACTTTATCTTCACAACAATCCTATGAGGTAGGTCAGGCTGAGAGTATGTGACTGGCCCAAGGTCACCCAGCGAGCTCCCATGATACACGTGGAGATTCAAACCTGGGTCTCCCTGATACGAGTCTGACACTCTAACCACCACCCCGCGCTAGAACTGAGATTACTTCCCCTGGGGGAAATGGCCGCTTGGGTATCATGTTCCCACTGAATTCCCTAAACTCCACCAACTCTCAGCACTGCTCCCAAATCTCCAGGCATTTCCCAGTCTGGAGTTGGCAACCCATAAATGCATGAAACTGCCTCCTACTGAATCAGACCCTTAGATCATTAAAGTTGGTATTCTGTACTCAGAAAGGCAGCCACTCTCTAGGGTCTCCAGCTGAGATTTTCCCATCACCTCCTGCCGGGTCCTTTTAATTGGAGATGCTGGGGATTGAACCTGGGACCTCCTGCATGCCAAGCAGTTGCTGTTCCACTGAGCTACAGCCCCACTTCCTGGCTCTCCAGCTGAGGTCTTCCCCATCACCTCCTGCCTGGTCCTTTTAACTGGAAATGCCGAGGATTCAACCCGGGACCTTCTGTGTGCCAGGCAGATGCTCTACCACTGATCTACAGCCAACTTCATGGCCCTCCAGGGTCTCAGGCTGAGGTCTTTCCCATCCCCTCCTGCCTGGTCCTTTTAACTGGAGATGCTGGGGATTGAACCTGGGACCTTCTGCCTGCCAAGTAGAGGCTCTGCCACTGAGCCACAGCTCCACTTCATGGCCCTCCAGGGTCTCAGGCTAAGGTCTTTCCCATCACCTCCTGCCTGGTCCCTTTAACTGGAGATGCCAGGGATTGAACCTGGGACCTTCTGCATGCCAAGCAGAGGCTCTACCACTGAGCCACATCAAGCTGCCTCATGCTAAAATCCTTAGTCCCTCCCAGTCATTGTTGTCTACTCAGACTGGCAGCAGCTCTCCAGGCAGAGATCTTTCCCATTGCTTATTGCCTTATCCTTTTGACTGAAGTGTCCGGGAACTGAACCTGGGACCTTCTGTATGCAGGTCAGATGCTCTGCCACTGACTCACATCCATTCCCTCCCACCCAGGTTATACTGGTGCACAGTACAGATCCGCTCACACCCTGCAGCTTCATGCTACTCTCGGGCACAACTGGCCAATTGCAAGGGGAGGGGGGAAAGAGAAACAGAATCTTGACGTTCCTCTGAAAACCACAGGAAGTCAAAGCACTCTTTGGAAGCTCCCCCCCCCCACCTCACCCTGTGCTGATGCTGCGGACTTCTGTACCTGTAAGACGACGACGATTGCGGATTTATACCCCACCCTTTTCTCTGAATCAGAGACTCAGAGCAGCTTACAATCTCCTATATCTTTCCCCCCACAACAGACACCCTTGTGAGGTGGGTGGGGCTGAGAGAGCTCTCCCAAAAGCTGCCCTTTCAAGGACAACTCTGCAAGAACTAAGGCCATTCCAGGAGCTGCAAGTGGAGGAGTGGGGAATCAAATCCGGTTCTCCCAGATAAGAGTCCGCACACCTCACCACTACACCAAACTGGCTCTCACATGTGGTACACCGCACACATGCACGCAACATACACTTCGGGGAGGCTTTGAGAAGTAGAAAAAAAAATACTTTATTGACAAGTTCGAAGGGGACCGATCCCCCCCACAACCCAATCAGCAAACCCCCTCCCCTTTCTCTAGCATGTAAGGAATGGAAGGTGCTAATTGTTCAAGTATTGATAAAAAGGCAGGGGAAAATAACATCTGGGGAAGAGGGGGGCAGGTAAGTCAGCCCCCCAAGATCCATCTTCTGATTGGGAGCAGATGGGTTAATATCAACAATTTGTGGGGGAAGGAAGGAACACCACCAAGCCTTTTGCATGTTGGGCGTAGGTTGCCAGCCTCCAGGTGGGGCCTGGAGATCTCCCACTTCGACAACTGGCGTCCTGCTGGCAAAGATCGGCTCCCCTGGAGAAAATGGCTGCTTGGAAAGGCGGACTCTAGGGCATGATGGCATACTGAGGCCCCTCCCCTCCCCAGGCCCCGCCCTCTCCTGGATCCAACCCCCAAAGTCTCCAGGTATATTCCAACACAGGCCTGGCAACCTTCGTCTCCACGGAGCAAAGTTAACAACCCCCCTTTTCTCCAATGGGAAGCCCCATCTTGGAATGGGGAGGAAAGGGGGGAATGGCCCAAGTTGTTTGCAAGGACTGCCTGTACTGTGGGCCACAACCAGTGTCCCCTCTAAGCGGAGTTAGTGTGAGCCAGCTCACCGTTTTTAGCCTACAGCTCACACATTTCTGTCACCGCTCAGGAAAAGCCTCAGAGGAAACGCACTGACACAGCAGCTCACAACTTGAATGCTGGTCGCTCACAAAGTAACATTTTCGCTCACAAGACTCCACAGCATAGAGGGAACGCTGGCCACAACATCCCTTCTCTCTCTTCCCCCCCCCCCCCCCACATCTCGTTTTACTGACTAATAACCTCCAGCCGTATAACTTCCTCTAACGGCCAAACTCTTGTCTGGGGAATTTCTGAAATTTCAGGCGTCGAAAATGCACCACAGCGTTTCCCTGTAGCTTCTCAAGCTTTCTGGAAAAAAAATCCCAGTGTCTTCTCCCTACCACCCTCCCTGCCCACCTTGCTCTTTGGTTGTCGTTTCTTGAAACGGACTGTTTGGTAACCATTAGGAAATCCTGCACTGTTACCGGAGTGGGGGGGGGGGAGTGTGGCCGAACCTACAGAGACAAGATCTTAACCCAGAATCCTTTCTCCAAAGTGCTAAAAGATGCCTTTTGAAGTGCGGCGAGCTTGGCGGCCAGATATCTGAAGGCAGCAACAACTATTAGGCATGATGGTGAAATGGAACCTCCCTGCATATCTCTGAACAGCAGTGGCTGGGAGGGTTATAGGCTTCCTACCTGCTTGGGCACTTCCTTGGGGGTGGGAGAGAGAAAGCTGGCTAGCAGCTTAAGGAAACAAGTCTGTATTAGTTCGATTTTTGGCCTGAGGCACAGGCTGCTTGTGATATGCTCTGAATGTGCTACTTGCCAAAGGCTGTGCAATTAAACCCCCTTTCCACTAAGGGGAGACACACAACAGCGAGGCTGTTGCCCCGGCAACTCCTGCAGCGCCGCCATCTTTGTGTGCTCTTTCAAGGGGGAAGGAGGTAAGAGAGAGGGCTCCAATCCTCACCGCTGCTCAGCCCCTTTAGGAAGCGAGAATGAAGATGAACCACCGGATAGACCGTTTGGGCCAATGGACCGAAGAACCATCAGCTTGTGAGGCAAGGGCGAACCGTGCGTTGCTACAAACAAATGGAAGAGAAGAAGGCCTTCGGTTCCCAGTGGGGGAATCAAGTGGGTTCTGGATATCGAAAGCAGCAAACGTGGGCCAGTTTTGCTCTAGGAAACCGTAGCAGCAGAGGTGAAAATCCCCAGCACGACCTCTTGTCCGGCTGCTTCGTAAAGCACGCTGCCCCTGGCGAAGTTTCCGACAGATTCGAAGCTGACGGGAGTCCCTTTGCCTCTTCTTGTCAGCTCCCTCCGGGCCCGCTGTCCCTGCCGTTGATCTGCTGTCCTTTACAATCGGCGTCCAGAGGCTTCTCGGCACCCAGCAGCGTCAGCGACTGATCCAACCCCACGCCCCGGGAGTGAATCTGACCCACTAGGGAATGTCGTGCAGTGATACGGCGGAGGGATTCAGGCCGACGGGGAGCAGCTGGACAGGATGGCTCGAGGCGTTATGGTGGGGAGGGCGAGAAGGATAGAGGGTGCTGTGGAACGCATGGGTCCATCATGGTCTCCGGCAGGGGCAGAAAGAATTTGGGGCGCTAGCAAAGCCCACGAGCTGCTCCGGCGCGGGTGGAGTCAGGCTCCGCTCCAGTTTCACTCCACGTAAGGGGCTGGCTGCTGAGGTCCTGTTCGAGGAAGTCACGCTGTCTGACTTCTGGTGGGGCACTGTGGGGGACTGCACCGCCCTTGGGGGTCTTCGGGGTCCGGGCAGGACTAGGGGTAGTGGGGCAGGAGTCCGGTGAGGCCCGCAGTGTGCCTGGAGGGAAAATGGAAGCAGGAGGTCAAAGAACAGAGCCCTTCTGAAGGACTGAGAGTCAAATCGATTAATCCGCGCAATGTAACTAGATCCTCAGATCAAAGGTTTGCTCAGTTTGTTAATTTTACTGCATACTGCTGTTTTGTTGCTTTCGCATGCTCATGCTACTCAGATCAAAGGTTTGCTCAATTTGTCAATTTTACTATTCTGTCATTGTACCATTTTACATTCTAAACCACTGCCTACCAGATAATTTTACTTCACTGTCATTGGTTCTTAAATCTGGAAGGAGGAAGAAGATATTGGATTGATATCCCGCCCTACACTCTGAATCTCAGAGGGTGTTTTCGCACTCACGTTTTACTGGCGCCACGACCCTCCTGACGCCGGCGAATCTGCATGGATTTCCCACCAGAAGCGCCGGCTACTTCCGTCACTAAGCCAGCGCAAACGTTTTCCTGCATCTTTGCAATTTGCGTTTGCGCTGGCTTAGCGACGGAAGTAGCGGCGCTTCTGGGTGCGCCGGCGCTTCTGGTGGGAAATCCATGCAGATTCGCCGGCGTCAGGAGGGTCGTGGCGCCAGTAAAACGTGAGTGCGAAAACGGCCAGAGTCTCAGAGCAGTCACAATCTCCATTACCTCCCCGCCCCCTGCCAACAATACCCTGTGAGGTAGGTGGGGGCTGAGAAAGCTCTCCCAGAAGCTGCCCTTTCAAGGACAACTCTGCCAGAGCTTATGGCTGACCCAAGGCCATTCCAGCAGGTGCAAGTGGAAGAGTTGGGAATCAAACCCGGGTTCTCCCAGATAAGAGTCTGCGCACTTAACCACAACACCAAATTGCTATCAATGCAATGCAATGAAATATTATTAAAAATTTTTTTTAAAACAGCTCCAATGGAACAGAGAAAGCCCCCCAAGCAAGCAAGCAAGCCTCTTCTTATCTTGGAGCTCCGCCAATTAAAATTTTCCGTCAGCATTAAAAATGGCTCCCACCGTTGACAGGTTTATTAATCTGCCAATCAGAGAACTCCTGAGAGCGACACTTTCTCCTCGAAGGGTGAGCTGGGCGTGGGAGCTGTTCCTATATACACAAGAGCACACCACCCCTTTTCATCCCTGGCTGAGCCTACTGCTGGGGTGCGGGCAGAAATACCCGCTAAGATGTTTATTGGTGTGGTAACTCACTGGGGTGGGAAGGCCGGATGCCAGGAGAGCTGGCCGTGCTGGTTGTCGGGGACGAGCCCCTCGCGGACATGGTCGGGCCGGGAGGCCTTTCCTCTCAGGATGTCGGTCACCTGGGGAGCAGGGGGACAGGTGAGGCTTTCCGATGGCCGCTCTCTGCCCATCATCCCTCCCCTAAAGCCCGGCCCGCTCCAAGGGGGTGATCCGCCCTCAATCGAACCCAGTCCTCCTCCATTTCCCGCCCCCCCCCAGTCAGAAAATAAAGAAAGAAAAATAAAATAAAATCACACAGACAGGCCTTCCCAACCATTTTGAGACTTCAGGGAAGCTTTGGAATTTTGACAGTGTGACAGGCACAGTCATAAAATGGCTGCCACGGGAGGCGGAGCCAGCCACAAAATGGCCGCCGCAGCTTACCGTCAGGCACACCGTGGAAAACCCTCGTACAGCTGCCGCCAAAGCAACATTTTTTAAAAAATCTGCGCGGCTGATCAAACCTCCAGTATCCCATCTGAACCTTGCCAGACCAAACCCCATGTAGGCCCTTCCTACTTTCAAAAAACACTTGATTGGCACCTCAAGGAAAAGAGTTGGCTATGATGCCCGCGGGCACCACGTTTGTGAGCCACTGTCCTAAGGCAAGACTGTCTCCACATCTTCCAATATTTGGTGGCCCAAAGTCCTGAGCCTGCAAAGACCACCTCTAAAAACAGGGTATCTAAGCAGTGCGCTTCTAGACCAGACCAGCGGGAGGCCCGACAACCCTCGTAACATCGCTGTCTATTAATAGAGTGTCCAGGAAAAATGCTTCGTCTGGCACACACCCATTCCTTGGGTTAGCTGTGATTTTGGGGTCCGTGTGGTCAGCATTTTTTCTCCAGGCCAGTTTGAGCAAGGGACCCTGGAGGTTTCGTCGCCATCTTCGGGGCAATGCAGCAGGGGTCACCGGCAACGTTCCCTCTAAGCTGCAGAATCTTGTGAGCAAAAATTCTACTTTGTGAGCTACTGGTATCAAAGTTACGAGCTCCTGGCATTAAAGTCGTGAGCTGCTGCGTAAATTATGGTGCTCTGGGCCATTTTTCCTGAGCTAAGACAAAAACGTGTGTGAGCTGGAGGCTAAAAAAGGTGTGAGTTAGCACACGCTAACTCAGCTCAGAGGGAACACTGGCCACAGGGGATGTGGAGGGGAGGTATTTGTGAAGTTCCTGCATTGTGCAGGGGGTTGGACCAGATGACCACCGCAGCTCCCTTCCAACGCTATGATTCCATGATTTAAACCTACCTCGCAGGGTTGTTGTGAAGATAAAAAAGAAGATAGACAACATAAGAATCCCTTCTTGGGGAGAAAGGTGGGGGGAGGGTAAAGGAAACTGAATGACTACGAAAACAAAACAATGAGCCCAAGCAAGCCCGATCTAGTCAGATATCGGAAACTAAGCAGGGCTGATGCTGGCAAGTACTTGGTTGGGAGACCTCCTTGGAACACCAGGACTGGGAGGCAGAGGCAGGCTTCATTCAGCCGCCTCTCTGAATATCCTCCACCTCCAGGCTCCCATAGAGGTCAGTCACCAGAGGTCACCAGGACTTCCAAGTGCAGACACCCCCCAAAAAACAACAATAATAATTGGACACGTGGCCAAACTCGGATTTTTGTAGTGGTTAGAATGCTGGATCAAGATAGAGAAGGCCCGGGTTCAAAAGCCAACTCGGCCAGATTGAATGAACAAAATAACTGAATGAAAATGACAAATAAAGCAAGGAAAGGAAAAGTCTAGGTTGCAAGTCCAATTCAAGAAATATCTGGGGACTTTGGGGGTGGAGCCAAGATCAAGGCTGTGACAAGCATAATTGCTCAAAGGGTGTTCTGGCCATCACATTTAAAGGGACGGCACACCTTTTCAATGCCTTCCTTCCATAGGAAATAATGAAGGATAGGGGCACCTTCTTTTGGGGCTCATAGAATTGGACCCTCTGGTCCAATCTTTTTGAAACTTGGGGGGTATTTTGGGGAGAGGCACTAGATGCTATACTGAAAATTTGGTGCCTCTACCTCAAAAAACAGCCCCCACAGAGCCCCAGATACCCACGGATCCATCATTTTTTATGGGAATAAATCTCCCTAGGGAATAACAGAGTTCCCAGCAGACATTTCCCTCCCCTCCCTTCCCCCCGCTTTCTGACGACCCTGAAGCGGGGGTAGGGCCTCCAAATCGGGGGATCCCCCCGCCCCCACCCTGGGGATTGGCAAACCTAGAAAGGTCCCCTGTGCAAGCACCAGTCGGTTTCCGACTCTGGGGTGATGTCACATCACGTTTTCACGACAGACTTTTTACGGGGTGGTTTGCCATTGCCTTCCCAGTCATCTACGCTTTCCCCCCAGCAAGCTGGGCATTCATTTTCCTGACCTTGGAAGGATCGAAGGCTGAGTCAACCTTGAGCTGGCTACCTAAAAACCCAGCTTCCGCCGGAATCGCACTCAGGTCGTGAGCAGAGAGTTCAGACCGCAGTACTTAAATCCAGTTCCTGCGGAGGCTTTTCACCCCAAGGAACATTTTGTATCTGTTGCTGGTAATTAGATTTCCTGACTCTCGTGAGCAATGTTCCCTCTAAGCCATGGAGTCACGTGAGCAAAATTCTACTTTGTGAGCGAGTGGCATTATAGTTGTGAGCTCCTGCATCAATTAGTTTGCGCTGGGGGCCCTTTTTCCTGAGCTGAGACAAAAAGGTGTGAGCTGGAGGCCAAAAATCTGTGAGCTAGCTCTCACTAACTCAGCTTAGAGGGAACAGTGCTTGTGAGGGGCGTGAAGGAGCCCATTTCTGGGCTGAGAAGGAGTCCAAAAAGCCACAAGCGAACATGGAGCAGGATCCACCAGGAAGTTCTCCTGCCCAATTACTGGGAGCTATGCAAGAGTATCACCATTCCTACGAGTTACGGTTAATGTTCAGGAAACAGGGAGACTTGTCCAACCTGAAAGGAGAGTTCTGTGATTTCAAAGCCTCAGTTTCTCTTCCTCTCCTCGAAGAACAAAACAAACCCTTCCTGGTATTCCCTATAAAATTCCTTTAATGTTGTTTTTATAGAGGCTAATGACGAACACGCATTTCAATTCCCTTCGCCTCCCTCTATTCTAGTTCCAGGGATGCGTGAATGCAAAATATCAGTATCACTTCCTTAAACTCAGGTTTCTAAGTTTACAACAATTATGCCACCCCAGGGGTTTCCCCAACCTTTTTGAGCCTGTGGGCACCTTTGGAATTCTGACACAGCAGACAGCCGCTACAAAATGGCTGCCGCAGGAGGCAGGGCCAGCCAGAAAATGGCTGCCGCAGCTGACCTTTAATCACACAATGAAAAGGCTTGTGCTGTGATGGCAGCTGCTGCCAAAGTAATTTGTTTACTAATCTGCACAGCTAATCAAATCTCTCACAGCCAATCAGAAGCTTTGTGGGGCAAAAGCCTTGCCTAGACCCACCCACTTTCTAAAAAAAATGGTGGGCAGCAGAAAAGGTGTTAGCGAATACAGCAAGTTGGCGTTATTGAGCACAGAATTCAGCACAGCCTGAAGATCTCTGCTTTTATTTAATGTTCTACAGTTTCTAGTCCTAAGTGCTGTGGAGATATTTTTATATCCCTCTTTTCACTACCTGAGGGTCTCCTTCCCTCCCTCTCCCCACAACAGGCACCCTGTGAGATAGACAGGGCTGAGAGAGTTCGGAGAGAACTGTGACTGACCCAAGGTCACCCAGCTGGCTGCATCTGGAGAAGGAGTGGGGAATCAAACCCAGTCCCCCAGATTAGAGTCTGCAGCTCTTAACCGCTATACCTAACAGCAGCCCTGACAAAACTCAGCAGCTTGCGGTCCCATCACAGAGGCGAGCCGTGGCATCTAAAAAGCGGCATTTTCGAAACCGGCACTGTGTAGTGGTTTCAGTGGTGGATCAGGATTAAGACGACCCAGGTTCAAATCCCACCTCGGCCATGTACTTCACTGGGTGACTTCGAGGCAGCCGATCCCTCTTAGCGTATCTGACCCCACAGAGTTGTATTGAGGATGACACAGAGGAAAGGACTGCAGCGGGATGGGGGGGGGGGGGCTAAACAAAACACACCCGATTTACTTGTAGGAAAAGGCTGTGTCAAAATGCCATAAATTGGAGCAGGGTTGTTTTTGTAGCAGGAACTCCTTTGCATATTAGGCCACCACCCCCATGTAGCCAATCCTCCAAGAGCTTACAGTAAGAAAAGCCCTCTAAGCTTTTGGGGGATTGGCTACCTCAGGGGTGTGTGGCCTAATATGCAAAGGAGCTCCTGCTACAGAAAAAGCCCTGGATAGGAATATCCTTGTTTCTTCACATTGGAACCATCTGCCCCAAAAGGTTTGGGTTTCCTTGCCTAGTAGGCGTTTGGAGCTTTGTCATTGGAGCATGACAACTTGCTGGTCGCTGCTCTTAACTTTTGTTTTCTCGCCCTATTCCCCCCTCCATATTTTTGCAGTTATCACCTCTAACCAGAGGGAAAAACAGATTTTTATAACGCTCAAGTTCATGCGCTGTTGGCCTGCAGCACTCAAAAGGGAACATACAGCTGTGGGGAGAGCTGCCAAAGCCGCCTTCCCACTCGGCGATTCCCTCGGCCCCATGACAGTCCCAGGCTCTTACCCGCTTGTTCCTGGCCACCATCAGCGGTGTGTCGTTGTGATAGTTTTTGAGGCTCCCATCTGCCCCGTTGCGCACCAGAAGCCGCAGGGTGTCCAGCAATCCCCGCCCGCTGGCCTCGTGGAGAGCCGTGTTCCCCCCGTACGACTGGGCATTCACATTTGCCCCATGCTGCGAAGCAGAGAACACAAACCCACATTTACAAACACGGATGTTCTTGCTCTTAAGGATCACGGTATAAATTGAAAAGGGAAAAAACTGGATGTTGACACTTGAAAAGAAGCCTGTTTAGAAGACAACCCCTTTTTGGAGAGCCTGTTTGGTGTAGTGGTTAAGTGTGCGGACTCTTATGTGGGAGAACTGGGTTTGATTCCCCACTCCTCCACTTGCAGCTGCTGGAATGGCCTTGGGTCAGCCATAGCTCTGGCAGAGGTTGTCCTTGAAAGGGCAGACTCTTACCTGGGGGAACTGGGTTTGCTTCCCCCCTCCTCCACTTGCAGCTGCTGGAATGGCCTTGGGTCAGCCATAGCTCTGGCAGAGGTTGGCCTTGAAAGGGCAGACTCTTATCTGGGAGAACCGGGTTTGATTCCCCATTCCTCCACTTGCACCTGCTGGAATGGCCTTGGGTCAGCTATAGCTCTGGCAGAGGTTGTCCTTGAAAGGGTAGCTGCTGGGAGAGCCCTCTCAGCCCCACCCACCTCACAGGGTGTCTGTTGTGGAGGGAGAAGACATAGGAGATTGTAAGCTACTCTGAGTCTCTGATTCAGGGAGAAGGGCAGAGTATAAATCTGCAATTCTTCTTTGTTATTTAGTGCAAACCCAGGATTTGGTCCTCTGGTGTTGATAGGGTTGCCAAGTCCAATTCAAGAAATATCTGGGGACTTTGGGGGTGGAGCCGGGAGACATTAGGGGTGGAGCCAAGATCAAGGCTGTGGCAAGCAGAATTGAACCCCAAAGGGCATTCTGGCCATCACATTTAAAGGGACGGCACACCTTTTCAATGCCTTCCTTCCATAGGAAATCATGAAGGATAGGGGCACCTTCTTTTGGGGCTCATAGAATTGGACCCCATGGTCCAATCTTTTTGAAACTTGGGGGGTATTTTGGGGAGAGGCACTAGATGCTATACTGAAAATGCGGTGCCTCTACCTCAAATAACAGCCCCACCCCCAGAGCCCCAGATACCCGTGGATCAATTCTCCATGATTTTCTATGGGAATAAATCTCCCTAGGGAATAAAAGAGTTCCCAGCAGACATTTCCCTCCTCTCCCCCCGCTTTCTGACGACCCTGAAGTGAAGGGAGGGTCTCCAAACCGGGGGATCCCCTGCCCCCACCTGGGGATTGGCAACCCTAGGTGTTGAATGCCACAAATCCAGCTTTTTTATTTTGCAGAGAAAAACTTCCAGCCCTCAAGATTCTGTATTTTTTTTCATATGTGCATGTGCGTGCATTCGTGTCCCTGGAAGTCATGGCGACCTCTGGTGACTGACCCCTGCTGGAGGCCTGGAGGATATTCACGGAGGTGGCTGAATAAGGCCTGCCCCTGCCCTCCCGACTGCTGGTATTTCAAGGTCTCCTCCCTTCCGAGTACTTGCCAGAGTCAGTCCTTCTTAGCTTCTGAGATCTGACAAGATCGGGCTTGCCTGGCTTGCCTCAAGATTCCAGAAGCTTTCTTGAAAACGAGCAAGCAGGAACATGTCTCTTAAGAGGGGTGGGGGGTGGCATTCGGCTATGTTTCCTTGAATTTTTTCCCCCTATTGGGCAAAGCTGTTCACCTCCTGAGCAGAACCAAACTGCTGTAATCTTAAAACGGCCAACAGGCAGCGTAAGACCCTGAGCGGCATCAGATTGCTGCTGAGAGGGGTTTCCTGTCTTAATGAGTGGTCGCTCACCCACACATCTTAGAGGGAACGCTGGCAGCCAGAATAGTGCAGATGGGTTTTTGCAACGAGGGCTTTGCCTTGTGTTCTAAGTCGGCTCTCTGTCTTGACAGAGAGCAACAGCTCCCCCCAAGGAAGCCCCTGGCAAGCAGACAGGAAGAGTCATCCATACCTGCAGCAAAAGCTCCACCATCTCCAAATTATTATTCTCCACGGCGTGCAAAAGCGGGGACCGTCCGCTTTTAATATCCTGAAATGAGAAGATGCTGTCGAGCAGGGGCGATCAAACTTGCTTGATGCAAGAGCCACAAAGAAGAAACATCTGATGGTTGAGAGCCGCAAGACCTGAGCATCAGATATTTGAGAGCCGGGAAGGAAGGAAGGAAGGAAGGAAGGAAGGAAGGAAGGAAGGAAGGAAGGAAGGAAGGAAGGAAGGAAGGAAGGAAGGAAGGGAGGGAGGGAGGGAGGGAGGGAGGGAGGGAGGGAGGGAGGGAGGGAGGGAGGGAGGGAGGGAGGGAGGGAGGGAGGAAGGAAGGAAGGAAGGAAGGAAGGAAGGAAGGAAGGAAGGAAGGAAGGAAGGAAGGAAGGAAGGAAGGAAGGAAGGAAGGAAGGAAGGAGAGAGGGAGGGAAGGAAGGAAGGAAGGAGAGAGGGAAGGAAGGAGAGAAGGAAGGAGGGAGGGAGGGAAGGAAGGAAGGAAAGGGGAAGGAAGGAAGGAAGGAAGGAAGGAGGGAGGGAAGGAAGGAAGGAAGGAAGGAAGGAAGGAAGGAAGGAAGGAGGGAGGGAGGGAGGGAAGGAAGGAAGGAAGGAAGGAAGGAAGGAAGGAAGGAGGGAGGGAGGGAGGAAGGAAGGAAGGAAGGAAGGAAGGAAGGAAGGAGGAAGGAGGGAGGGAGGGAAGGAAGGAAGGAGAGAAGGAAGGAAGGAAGGAAGGAAGGAAGGAAGGAAGGAAGGAAGGAAGGAAGGAAGGAAGGAGAGAAGGAAGGAGGGAAGGAAGGAGGGAAGGAAGGAGGGAAGGAAGGAGGGAAGGAAGGAAGTGAAGGAGAGCCCCTGAATAATTAATTAATACCCCCAATAACAATAATATTTGTCATATTGAGTAAAAAATATGCTTTGTCTTCAAACTAAGGGGTCTGTTGTAAAACTGCCGTTAGAAACTGACTTCACCGCCCAGTGGGTGTGAGCTCCAGCTGTAAGATTAGATAAGGGAACAGCCTCCTACAGGCGACCTGCTATATATAGACAGAGTAAAGGGGGCCACGTCATGGAAATGTACTAGGAGTTCTGTGAAGGCGGGACCTTTGAAATCAGATAAGCCTGTGTGCATGCCTGCTTGTTTTCTGTGTGAATAAAACTGTCTGTATGTAGAATGATTGTAACTCAGTCATTTTGGGGGCCCATGCCTGCCTGGGTTCTGCTTATGGTACCATAAAGTAAACCTCACTCCAACCAGTAAGTCTGTGTGGACCTCGTTATTTCTCTGCTTCATTTTGGTGCATTGACTGCCAGGAAATGAATGGGGCTACGATAATGCTGGGAAATGAATGGGGCTAGGATAATGGGGCTGGTTATATAGCCATCTGCCTTCCACCCTCGTGGCGGGAAGACTGGACTAGGCGCCACGGTCACATTTTTGATCGAGTCTGGCTCTCTCCGCCCCAGTGGGAGAAGATGTCCGGTTCGCCAACCAAGATCCCGCGCCTGGTTGAACCGAAGTGTCCAGGGAATCGGAAGATCTTCAGGATTGTGAGTATGAACTGTCTGGGAATTCTAATTACCTCTCCTTAGGAGAGAAGAAGGGTCTGATCACCCCTTAAGCTCTGTCTATTAGGCTCCACTTTGGAGCTGAAGCACAGAAGCTAGGATCTGGAAGGATTTCTGTGGTGTGTGTGTGAAGGAGAGGAGATGAAGCCTCTAAGCGAGAGGGATTTTCTCTTGCACAGTTCCCACTAGGGCGACCTCCCTGAGTCACGAGAGAGAGGAAGTGAAAACCCCCAGGGCTCCCTGGCTGCCAGACCCCTTACTGGCAGTTCCTGTTTTCTGTTTTCCCTAGAAGTGTCTTGTTTAACGTCTGGTGCCATGGGGAATTTAAAAGCCAGAATTCTGGGGAATGTCAGAGAACAGTAGTTCCACATGGGCAGGCAAGTCTTCTTTGTCCCTAAATCTCCCCCCCCCCCCCCAAGAAAAATCTAACTTTTAAATTTAAATGTCTCTTAGAACAGAGAAACCTGGCTTTGCAAGGTAACAAAGACCTCTCTCCCCTTAAAAAAATAAAGAAACAGAAAAGCAATTATTTGGACTAAACGAGGCCAGTTCTCAAGGGTGAGGCCTGGAGATCTCCTGGAATCACAGCGCAACGTTCCAAGCTGCAGACTCAATTTTCTCTACAGGGTAGTGGAAGTTTGGTGTGAGTGAGAGCTCAGAGCCTGGTTCCCTTGGGATCTCATCTGTCTTTAGACTTCCATTCTAGATCTCTAGCAATCTGTCCTGCCTGGATATGGCAACCCCATTCAGGAAATAAAACTACCCGCAGAGAATGTGGCCTTGCCCAAAAGATCAGGTCTCTGTTAGTGTGACGAAGTCTGCCACCTGTCTGGCTGAGGTGGGTCAGCAGACTTGCCAAATGATAGTCCAACACAGGTCCAAAGTCTGGTATTTCCCTCAGAAACACCAGGAAGGTAGGTTGCCGCCAGACTGGATAAATCCTTTAGCACAGAGGCCCCGGTCAAGCCTCTGCCTATTAGGAATACTCTAGAGAAAACCAAGCCACACCACTGCAGCAAGGGGTTCCCCAAGTCAGTTTTCACAGATTGGTCGTAGGCACTTCCAAAGGTGGTAAGTTTGGCTCGGATTGTGGTGGCCCTGAAAGCGAATAACTACAAAAATAAACTTAAAAGAAAGTTTATTTTACAAAATAGGCATGAAAGCACTGGTTTTAGTGAGCCATACAAAACAACAACGTCATTCAATATAACTAGCTCACTGATTCAGAGCGCTAGAGATTCAGAGCGCTAGATATTATCATACAGCGTCCAAATGTCCAGATGGAATCCAAGGGTTTCCCCGAATGGAATCGCGTCAAGAGGCTGTTCAGCATAATAGGCTCTAAGATTTGAGATTTGACAAACTTTCTAATATTCCCGCCCCCACCCCCACAAAAAAGGGAAAATAACTAAAACATATGAAGCTGCCTTATACTGAATCAGACCCCTGGTCCATCAAAGTCAGTCTTGTCTTCTCAGACTGGCAGCGGCTCTCCAGGGTCTCAAGCGGAGGTTTTTCACACCTATTTGCCCTGGACCCTTTTTTGGAGATGCCGGGGATTGAACCTGGGACCTTTTGCTTCCCAAGCAGATGCTCTACCACTGAGCCACCGTCCCTCCCCAACATATCAAGCAGATCGATGGAAATCTTCCTTATGCCACTGTGGCCACATAGGAGAAAGTAATTTTAGAAGTACGATGGGAGTCAGGTTTTATCATGACAATTCTAATTCAAGAAGCATTTTAAGGTAGATGCTGAGCTGATGTCATTTAGTACACCTTCGGTGATGTCGGGTGTGTGGCAGCTATAAATGGGTTGTGCTAATGAGTCACGCTTACAAGCACCATCACTTCTTGTTCTGCTATATGATCCCTGAGAATAGGGTTGCCCACCTCCTGGTGAGGCCTGGAGATCTCCAGCATTATGGCTGCTCTACTCAATACAGAGTTCAGACCCCCCCTTGGAAAAAATGGCTGTTTTGGAGGTTGGACTCTAGGGCATTATACCCCACTGAGGTCCATCCCCTCCCAAGTCTGCCCTCCTTGGACTCAGCCCCCAAATCTCCAGGAATTTCCCAGCCTGGAGCTGGCAACCCGAAACACAAAGGCACGCGTGAAGACTGCAAATTAAGCAAGCAAGGAAGAGAGATTCATTTTGTTTGGTGTGGGATTCTGAATGTTCCCCCTTCCCAACACAGAATAACCCTGAACGGTTTGCAATTGGCTCCTTCTCACTGTCTCTCCGCATCTCTTGAACTCGGCACTTACCACAGCGTCGACATCTGCCCCGTGCTCCAGCAGAGTGAGAATTATGTCGTGGTTAGAGGTGGCCACGGCTACATGGAGGGGGTAAATCCTGGAGAGAAAGAGAAAAAGGGGCATTTGATGCTGGAAGAATCCCTGGGAGAGGGGGTCCTCCTCATTCCAAAGCAAATGTGAGCAAATGGGGTACATGAACACACATGAAGCTACCTTATATTAGTTAGCCAGGGTGTCAAACTTATTTTTATGAGGGCTAGATCTGACATAAATGAGACCTTGTGAGGCCAGGCTGTGTTGGGCCTATTTAAGAATAGGTAGCAGAGATACACACTTTATAAAGGACACAGACAAACACAATTAAAGATCCAATAGAGGAAGAGAAGCTTGGCTCAGTAGCTCTGCTGGGTGATTGAAAGTAAGCTCTGCCTCCCCCCCCCTTCCTCCTCAAGGGAGGAGCCTCAGCCAATGGAGAAAATAGAGGCTTTGCTCTGTAGCTCCTGTGCGATTGAGCAAGCCTTGCAAAGCATGCCAGAAGGAAGCAAGAGAGAAGGAGAAGAAAACAGATGACAGCCAGTTGCTCGGGGGCCTCATTTGGCCCCGGGCCGCAGGTTTGATACCCCTGCGTTAGGCAGTTAGTGTGACTGGCTCAAGGTCACCCAGCAACAGAGTGGGGATTCGAACCTAGGTCTCCCACATCCTAGTTTGGGACTCTAACTCACAGTCCCCCACTGTGCTACCCACAGGCATCACATCCACTGACACCTTTTCTGGTGCCCGCCAAATAGGCTTTTGCCCACCAAGGCTTCTGATTGGCCCCTGGACATTTTTTAAAATGTCACTTTAAACGGAGACTTTTTAGAAGAAGAAGACTGCAGATTTATACCCCACCCTTTTCTCTGAATCAGAGACTCAGAGCGGCTTACAATCTCCTATATCTTCTCCCCCACCACAGCAGACACCCTGTGAGTGGGTGGGGCTGAGAGGGCTCTCCCAGCAGCTGCCCTTTCGCGGACAACTCCTGCGAGAGCTAGGGCTGACCCAAGGCCATGCTAGCAGGTGCAAGTGGAGGAGTGGGAATCAAACCCGGTTCTCCCAGATAAGAGTCCGCACACTTAACCACGACACCAAAATGTCACTGTAAGCTCCTTGCGGGCAGAGACCTGTCCCCTGCCTCTCTGCTGATGCCATGAAGTGCAATACAGGCATTGCCAGGGCTGCGCAGAAACAGTGAGGAGAGAAGGATGCCGGACTGTTTCCCGCCATTCGCCACACAGGCTCACCCTCGAAATTGCGCGCCTCCAGATCCAGTGGGAGGGACTCCCTTCGAGCATCTCCTGCAGACAACGGAGGCTGCCATGCTCACAGGCCAGGTGCAGAGCGGTCTGCCCGTTGCGGTCGAGGACCATCGGGGAGGCCCCGTGAGAGAGCAGCAGTTTTACCAGGGCCGGCTGTCCTGTGATGACTGCCAAGTGCAAAGGAGTCTGGGAAAGAAAGAACAAAAAAGTGTGATTGTTGACCACGGAGCTGAGGCCTAGCAGAATCATAATCAGGATCCTGGGTCTATTCTGTGGCGGACCACAAGCCTATGCATGCGGAGAGAATCCTTCAAACTCACTTCTCTGCAAACATTTTGAGCAGTGGTGGCCAAACTGTGGCTCTTTCATACATATTGTGTGGCTCTTGAAGTCCCCACCGCCCCATCAGTCAGCTTGGAGAAGGCATTTGTGTCTTTTCATCACTTCTTCAAGCTTGGAGTGGCTTGGAGAATGCATTCAAAATTAAAGTTGCTTTCTTTCTACCTCCCTTCCTTCCTCCCCTTCCTTCCTTCCCCCTCCCTCCTTCCGTCCCTCCAAGATCTGATGTTCATGTCTTGTGGCTTTTAAACATATGATGTTTATTCTTTGTGGCTCTCACGTTAAGAAGTTTGGCCACCCCGATTTTGAGGAACCATGTCCCTGCATTTCAAGCACAAAACTCAGTCGGCCTTCCAGTTTCCTCTCAGGATTAAACTTTCGCCCTCCCTATTTGAAGATTTCATTTGAAATGTAGCGTTGGAGGGAAGTTTTATGGATGCCCATGGACTGCCAAAAAGACAACCCAGTGGGCTGTGGATCAAATCAAGTCTGAAATCTCCTCAGAAGCTAAAATGACTCTAAGCTATTGTACTTTGGCCACACTCTGAGAAGACGAGAGTCATCAGAAAAAGACAAAAATGCTTGGAAAAGTTGAAAGCGGCAGGAAGTTCTTCTTCACCCAAAGGATGATGAACACACGGAATTCACCGCCACAGGAAGTGGTGGCAGCTACAAACATAGCTTCAAGAGTAAACATCTAGAGCAGAGGTCCATCAGTGACTATTAGCCACAGCGTATTGTTGGAACCCTCTGTCTGGAGCATTGATGCTCTGTATTCTTGGTGTTGGGGTGGGGGGCAACAGTAGGAGGGCTTCTAGACTCCTGGCCCTACTGGTGGACCTCTTGATGGCACCTGGGGTGTTTTTTTGGCCACTGTGTGACACAGAATGTTGGACTGGATGGGCCACTGGCCTAATCCAACAGGCTTCTCTTATGTTCTTATGTGACACAGAGTGTTGGACTGGAGGGGCCACTGGCCCGATCCAACAGGGCTTCTCTTATGTTCTTATGTGACACAGAGTGTTGGACTGGATGGGCCATTGGCCTGATCCAACACGGCTTCTCTTATGTTCTTATGTGACACAGAGTGTTGGACTGGAGGGGCCACTGGCCCGATCCAACAGGGCTTCTCTTATGTTCTTATGTGACACAGAGTGTTGGACTGGATGGGCCACTGGCCTAATCCAACAGGCTTCTCTTATGTTCTTATGTGACACAGAGTGTTGGACTGGAGGGGCCACTGGCCCGATCCAACATGGCTTCTCTTATGTTCTTCTGTAACACAGAGTGTTGGACTGGAGGGGCCACTGGCCTGATCCAATATAGCTTCTCTTATGTTCTTATGTGACACAGAATGTTGGACTGGATGGGCCAGTGGCCTGATCCAACATGGCTTCTCTTGTGTTCTCAAAAGAGGTAGACCAAACATGAGATGGAGTGACACAATCAAGGACGCCAAGGCCCTTCGTTTGCAAGACCTGAGCAAAAGGATGCTCTGGAAGTCATTTTCATGGGGTTATCTTCTGACAAAGGGAGTTTTGACACTCAAAGGCCATGGCTCAGTGGGAGAGCATCTGCTTGGCATGCAGAAGGTCTCAGGTTCAATCCTCAGCATCTCCAGTTAAAAGGACCAGACAGGAGGTGACGGGAAGACCTCCGCCTGAGACCCTGGAGAGCCATGAAGTGGGGCTGTAGCTCAGCGGAAGAGCCTCTGCTTGGCAGGCAGAAGGCCCCAGGTTCAATCTGCCATCTCCAGTTAAAAAGGACCGAGCAGGAGGGGAGGGGAAAGACCTCCACCTGAGACCCTGGAGAGCCCGGAAGTGGGGGGGTAACTCAGTGGCAGAGCCTCTGCTTGGCATGAAGAAGGTCCCCGGTTCAATCACCACCATCTCCAGTTAAAAAGAGCCGAGCAGGAGGGGATGTGGAAGACCTCAGCCTAAGGTCCTGGAGAGTCATGAAGTGGGGTTGTAGCTTAGTGGCAGAGCCTCTGCTTGCCATGCAGAAGGTCCCCGGTTCTATCCCCGCCATCTCCAGTTAAAAAGGACTAGGCAGGAGGGGATGTGGAAGCCCTCAGCCTGACCCTGGAAAGCTGTTGCCAATATAAGCAGACAACAGTGACTTGGATGGATCCAGGAGATGCATCCAGGGTGTGATTCAATAGAAGGCAACTTCAGGTGTTCATGTGGATGCTCAAAATCCCATTTATCTCTAAAGTGCTACTGGCAGGGCTTTTTTTGTAGCAGGAGCTCCTTCGCATATTAGACTACACCCCCCTGATGTAGCCAATCCACCACGAGCTTACAGAGCTCTTTGTACAGGGCCTACTGTCAGCTCCAGAAGGATTGGCTACATCAGGGGTGTGTGGCCTAATACGCAAAGGCACTCCTGCTACAAAAAAAGGCCTGGCTAGATCCAAATCTCGCTACAGTCCAACACATCACTCTTCTGAAACAACTCTGGAAAGAGCTGTCCTTTTTTGCAATGACACCCGCTTTCCATTTTCCAGCTGTGCTTTCTGTTTAAGAAGGAAAACCAAAGCGGTGGCGGCAAAACACACCGTCAAGTCACAAGCCAGCTTATGGCGACCTCGTCGGGTTTTCAAGGCAAGAGATATTCAGAGGTGGCTCGAGTGGGGGGGGGGCTGTTTATTGAGTTAAAGGCACCAAATTTTCAGCATAGCATCCAGTGACTCTCCTCAAAGCACCTTCCAAGTTTCAAAAAGATTGGACCAGGGGGTCCAATTCTATGAGGCCCCAAAGAGGGTGCCCCTAACCATTATTTCCACTGGAGGGAAGGCATTTAAAAGGAGTGTGGTCCCTTTAAATGTGATGGCCAGGACTTCCTTTGGAGGTCAATTACGCTTGTCACACCCTTGCTCCTGGCTCCATCCCCAAGTCTCCTGGCTCCACCCCCAAAGTCCCCAGATATTCTTGAATTGGACTTGCAACCCTATCTGGAAATCAACTGTAATAGCGGAAGATCTCCAGGCGCCACCTGGGGGTTGGCAACCCTGGAGTCTTCTGCCAACCTGCCCCTCCCAAGACTCAGCCCTCCCTTTTGCTTCTTCCTTTATTCTTTCCACCGCACTGTGTGGATCCTCCCATTTCACAATCGCAGCCAGGCAGACATGCAGAGACATCTTTGAACCCGGCACAGCGTCCTCAGAAGCCGACTGCCTTCTTTCAATCACAAATAACACATATATGTATTTTTTAAAAGCTCAGAGACCTGTTTGGAAAAGTACAGGCCTGGCATTACCTCAGAAGGCAAGGCCCGGCACGGTTTTTCCCCTAGTTTCTCCCCCCCTCCCCTGCCCATGCCATCCATTAGCTGAGAGAAAAATTATGCAACGGAAACAAAGACGTTCTTTAAACTAGTCTGGCTTTCTTGCCAGAAGTTCTGGTTTTCCCTTGGCAAAGAAAAACTGATTTATGTTCTCTTTTGGTTTTTAAGAAAGGGCATAAAAATATCCTGCCAAGGTCACGTCTAGGGTTGCCAAGTCCAATTCATGAAATATCTAGGGACTTTGGGGGTTTACACAGGAGACATTGGGGGCGGAGCCAGGAGACACTGGGGGCAGAGCCAGGAGCAAGGGTGTGACAAGCATACTTGAACTCCAAAGGGAGTCCTAGCTGTCACATTTCAAGGGACGGCACACCTTTTCAATACCTTCCCTCCATAGGAAATAATGAAGGATAGGGGCACCTTCTTTGGGGGCTCATAGAATTGGACCCCCTGGTCCAATCTATTTGAAACCTAGGGAGTACATTGGGGAGAGCCACTGGATGCTATACAGGAAATCTGGTGCCTCTACCTCAAAAAACAGGGCCCCAGAGCCCCAGATACCCGCAGATCAATTCTCCATTATTTTCTATGGGAATAAGCCTCCATAGGGAATCATGAATTCCCAGCAGACATTTCCCTCCCCTCCCCCCGCTTTCTGATGACCCTGAAGGGGGCGAGGGCCTCCAAACCGGGGGATCCCCTGCCACCACCTGGGGATTGGCAACCCTAGTCACGTCACAACAACTGAGGATCCATTCCAGGGTGGGTAGAACCGGAATGCCGGTTGTGAATGCGAAATATAGTCTGCCTCTCTTGTAGGTTTCAATCCTTCCCTTTCCCTCAAAGAGCTCAGAGGGAGGGGGGGGGGTGAATACATCTTTCTCCTGTCCTCACAACAACCTTGAAAGGAAATGAGGGCGAGGCTGTGCAAAGGACTCAAGGTCAAACTGTGACCTTCATGGCAGAACGAGGATTTGAAACCAGGCTTCACAGATTCTAGTCCAAAACCCTAACCACTACCTCACACTGCCCTCAGACTCAAAAGCCTGTGCCTACAGCTCAATAATACCTGTGTTCTGCTTCATTTCCATAACTTAGTCTGTCGCTGGATGGCAAAAGTTTAGAAGATGTGAATTTACCAATCTATATTCCCCTCAGCCTGTCCCCTGAAACGGGGGATACATTTCTGGCCATGGTTTTGCTACTTTTATCTATTTCTCTATTTTTAAAAGGTGATTTGATGACATATCGTTTTGAAATGTATACTGCAAGCCACTCCAAGAATCCCATGCTGAAAGGTCAGGAGGAAATATCTTTAAAACAACCGCTTCACCTCACAGGGTTGCTTGTAAAGATTTGCAGAGGTGCTAGATACAAAAGCAGCCCAGTGGCGCAAAGTGGTAAAACAGCGGTACTGCAGTACTGTGGTCTGAACTCTCTGCTCACGACCTGAGTTCGATTCCGGCGGAAGCTGGATTCAGGCAGCCGGCCCAAGATCGACTCAGCCTTCCATCCTTCCGAGGTCGGTAAAATGAGTCCCCAGCTTGCTGGGGGGAAAGTGTAAAAGACTGGAGAAGGCAATGGCAAATCACCCTGTAAAAAGTCTGCCCTGAAAACTTTGTGAAAGCTACGTCACCTTAGAGTCGGAAACGACTGGTGCTTGCACAGGGGACCTTTCCTTTCCTATATACAAAAGATGTTAGATCAGGGGTGTCAAACATGCGGCCCGGGGGCTGAATCAGACCCCCGGAAAGCTCCCATCAGGTCCACGAGCAATTCACTGTCATCTGCTTCCTTTTCCCTCTCTTGCTTCCTTCTGCATCACAACATGCTTTGCCAGGCTTGCTCAATCGCATAGGAGCAACAGAGTAAAGCTACTCCCTTAGAGAGGAAGTGGGGGAAGGAGAGCTAGCTTTGCCAGGCTCTCTCAATTGCACAGCAGAGCTACTGAGCCAAGCCTCTCTTCTTTCTGTTGGCTGAGGCTCAGCAAGCCAGTGAGATGGATTAGGCTGAGTGTGTGTGCTTGTCTGTGTCCTTTATAAAGTTTATATCTCCATGACCTAGCATTACATTTTATGACACAAATGGCCCGGCCCAACAAGGTCAAGATCCAGCCCTCATAGCAAATGAGTTCGACGCGTTAGATCCTCAAACGGAGGGGAAACGCGCACTGTTAACGTTCAATAGCCATCCAAAGAGGTAGCACCCATGTTTACTCCCTGTCTTTTGAAAAGGAGATTGTCGTGTGGAGGGTTTGTGGGTTTGGCTGCGCTCCCACAAGCTTCTGTTTGGCTCTAGAGGAGGAGCTGTTCTTTGAGACAACCAAGAAAGCGAGGGAGAAAAAGTGCTCCACCTTCCAGAGCAGGGGTGTCGAACTCAATTGTTACGAGGGCCGGATCTGACATAAATGAGACCTTGTTGGGCTGGGCAATGTCAGGTTGGGCCGGGCCATGCGTGTACCTATTTAAGATTAGGTAGCAGAGATGCAAATGCTATAAAGAACACAGACAAACCCAATTTAAAAAACACAAACCTTAAAACATGCTTAAAACGTTAGCACTCATTGGTCTTAAAGACGCTTTCTTTGTATTTCTGCCATGGGATCCAGAGAACTGGGCAAAGGAAGCTCTGGCTCTTTCCTTCCTTCCCCAGGGGCCCAAGAGGGGGAGGATCCTCAGCCAATAGAAGGAAGAGAGGCTTGGCTCAGTAGTTCTGCTGTGCAATTGAGAGAAACAATCCAAACAAAAGAGACAGCTGTGTAAACAATTACAACCAACACAACCCCAAAAGGGTACACAGCAGTGAATGCTGCAAATAACTTGTGCACTCAAAACTCTTATACAAAATACTTAGTATATTCATAAATACATGAACTCACACGTGCTGATGTTTGAAAACACTTGACACATTACGTGTATGAATCCCATTTCATCTCACACAAACCCTTAAAAGTGCAGGACCAATGGATTCTGGAGATAATCATCACTGGATCCACAGAGTTAACAGTGACTAACTCAAAGTCCAAGAAGGATCCAGAGTCCCGTATGGTGGAGGTCTGGCGCTACAGGACACTGGTAAGACTCCGTTTCCCGGAATTGCTTCCTCAGGCGCATTTGTGCTCCAAAATATATGTTCCAAGGGACTAATGTTGCCAATAATTTTAGCACATGGCTCCATTTGAGCTCAGCGCGGACCACTGGCGTACCTAACGCGGTGTCCTGTAGCGCCAGATCTCCACCATATGGGACTCTGGATCCTTCTTGGACTTTGAGTTAGTCACTGTCAACTCTGTGGATCCAGTGATAATTATCTCCAGAATTCATTGGCCATGCGCTTTTAAGGGTTTGTGTGAGATGAAATGAGATTCATAAATGTAATGTGCCAAGTGTTTTCAAACATCAGCACGTGTGAGTTCATGTATTTATGAATATACTAAGTATTTTGTATAAGTGTTTGAGTGCATAAGTTATTTGCAGCATTCACGGCTGCGTACCCTTTTGGTGCAATTGAGAGAGCCTGGCAAAACAAGCTCTCCCTCTCCCCTTCTCAAGGGAGGAGCCTCAGCTAATGGAGAAAATAGAGACTTTGCTCTGTCGCTCCTGTGTGATTGAGCAAGCCCGGCAAAGCAAACTGTGATGCAGAAGGAAGCAAGAGAGAGGGAGAAGGAAGCAGATGACAGCCAGTTGCTCGGAGGCCTGATAAGAGCCCTCCAAGGGCCTGATTTGGCCCTCGGGCAGAATGTTTGACACCCCTTCCTTAGAGACTTCTTGAGAGATTTTAACACGGTTAAACTCTTTTGAGACCTTTTGAACACGGTTCTCTCTAGGTTCTCAACCATACCGTGTTTTTCCCGTTTGGTTTACCCACCTGGAAGTTGGCAAATCCATCTCTGTTTTCAAAATGCACAGGGATTTCGTACAAACGCCCCACGCCTATCCATCTTTCTGTCTCTCTCTGCTATACTAGATCCTCTGATCTAGGCCTTACCAACACTTAGGGGTTTGGGTTTTTTTTTAGCAGGAATGCAATTCCGGCTAGCTTAGTGCTAGGGGTGTGGCCTAATATGCAAATGAGTTCCTGCTGGGCCTTTTCTATTTAAAAAAATCCCTGCCGACACTCCTTGCATGCAGACAACTAGCTCCATGAGAAACAAGTCAAGTTTGCTTCTGCTCATTTTCAGCTTGCAGGCTGCAGGCTTGCCAAGTCCAATTCAAGAAATATCTGGGGACTTTGGGGGTGGAGTCAGGAGACACTGGGGCGGAGCCAGGAACAAGGGTGTGACAAGCATAATTGAACTCCAAAGGGAGTTCTGGCCATCACCTTTAGAGGGACAGCACACTTTTTAAATGTCTTCCTTCCATAGGAAATAATGAAGGTTAGGGGCACCTTCTTTTGGGGGCTCATAGAATAGGACCCCCTGGTGCAATCCTTTTGAAATTGGGGAGATTTTGGGGAGAGGCACTGGATGCTATTCTAAAAATTTGGTGTTCCTGCCTCAAAAAACAGCCCCCTAGAGCCCCAGATACCCGCAGATCAATTCTCCATTATATCCTATGGGAATCGGTTTCCATAGGGAATCATGGAGTGCCCAACAGATATTTCCCTCCCCTCCCCCTGCTTTCTGATGACCCTGAAGTGGGGGGAGGGCCTCCAAACCAGGGGATCCCCTGCCCCCACCTGGGGATTTATACAAAAAACAAAATACATGACTGTGATGTAAATAGGCGACCAGACCTTTTAATCATTTTTAAAATACGTTTACACGCTTTTATATATAAAACTGCCTCAGACGTAATCAATGTACTCCCTTCTCATAATACAAGAACTCGTGGGCATTCAATGAAATTGCTGAGCAGTCGGGTTAAAACGGATAAAAGGAAGTCCTTCTTCACCCAAAGGGTAATTAACACATGGAATTCACTGCCACAGGAGGTGGCGGCGGCTGCAAGCATAGCCAGCTTTAAGAGGGGATTGGATAAAAATATGGAGCAGAGGCCCATCAGTGGTTAGCCACAGTATTTATATGTGTGTGTGTGTGTATACACACACACATATACTGGCTACTGTGTGACACAAAGTGTTGGACTGGATGGGCCATTGGCCTGATCCAACATGGCTTCTCTTATGTTCTTGTAATATACAGCACAAGCGGAAGAAGTACTGATGAAGCGGGAACACAAAACGCGTCTCATGTTATTAACTAGTTACGTGCACGCTGTATCAGTTAATCGCCATGGGCTCTTGTCTCTTAAGGATTCAAATGCCTTTTATGGTCGTCGACGTGAACTTTTGCGTCAAACACGTTAAGTCGGAAGCAGTTTTATATTTAAAAAGCACGTAAACACATTTTAAAAAAATATTCAAAAACGATTAAAAAGCCCGGTTAGCCTCTTTCTGTCACAGCCACGTGTTTTGTTTCTTGTATATATCCTCACTGTGACCCCCCCTGTTGTTCCTGCTCCCCACCTGGGGATTGGCAACCCCGGGGCACCGGCAGGCAAACAGCTGCAGGGAAACTATAGGGGGCAACCCTCCCCCCCCCCCCGCATGAAGGGCAGCAGAGAAGCTCCGGCCTTCCGAAGAAGAAGTCTCTTCCACAGGCAGCCAGCTAGCGAACCCCAGGCGAGCCATCTGGTTCCCCGCAGCCTTAACCACTTCCCCGGCAGCAGCACCTGCCCTCAGTGACGCAACCGGCAGCCAGCCGCTTCTCAGAAAGGGAGGGGCCGCTTGCAGGAGGATGATTTATGAGAAACCCGATAGGGAAATGAGGCCGGGTCACGGCCAGGTTACAAGCAACCTGGCAGAGAGGTGGAAAGGGGGGTGGGGTGGTCCCAGGATTGCCAATCCCCAAGTGGAGGCTAGGGTTGCCAAGTCCAATTCAAGAAATAGCTGGGGACTTTGGGGGTGGAGCCAGGGGACTTGGGGGGTGGAGCCAGAAGCAAGAGTGTGACAAGCATCATTGAACTCCAAAGGGAGTTCTGGCGATCACATTTCAAGGGACCGCGCACCTTTCAAAATGCCTTCCTTCCGCAGAGCGGTAAAGCTGCAGTGCTGCAGTCGGAGCCCTCTGCTCATGACCCGAGTTCAATCCCAGCGGAAGCTGGGTTCAGATAGCCGGCTCGAGGTTGACTCTGCCTTCCATCCTTCTGAAGTCGGTCAAGTAGTCCCCAGCTTGCTGGGGGGAAAGTGTAGATGACTGGGGAAGGCAATGGCAAACCACCACGTAAAAAGTCTGCCACAAAAATGTTGTGAAATGTCACGGGCTGGGGCTGGGTCAGGCAAAGTCCAGGGGCAGTCCAAGGTCTGTAGCTGGTGAGCAAAGAGGGTCCAAGGTGCCAAAACCGAATCACAGTCCAGGTATCGCAGGTCAGAGGTTCAGAAGCCGAAGTCAGGGGGTCCAGAAGTCAAAGCCAAAGTCAGGGCCGAAGTGGATGCTAGAACGTCAGGTAAGTGACTAGTTGCTTCCACAAAGCCTCCTCCCAAAGCCCACAGCTATATAGCCCTCTGCTGTCTGTTGCCCATTTGGGCTAATTGCTGGCTCAGAGAGGCAGCCAGGATCCTGCTGAGACTCAAGCATCCTCACTCCTAAAAGGGCCAGAATCCTTTCAAAACTCAGGGCTCAGGGAGCGTCTTGCTCGTGAGCGTGCCGCCCTCCTCTGATCCCTGAGGTCCTGACGAAGGCGGTCACGCACACGAGCCACCCGAGAGGGCGAGGCAGGGAGGCTTTGATCTTTTCCAGCAGGAGGCAGGGGCACTGGTGCAGGTGGCAGGGGCACAGTTTCTTCTGCAGGCTCAGCTTCTTCTGCAGGGTCCCCAGTACCCATGACATGAAAGCAACATCACCCCAGAGTCGGAAACGACTGGTGCTTGCACAGGGGACTACCTTGACCTTTTACCTTCCATGGGAAATAATGAAAGATAGGGGCACAATCTTTTGGGGTTCATAGAACTGGACTTCCTGGTCTAATCTTTTTTGAAACTTGGGGGGTGTTTCGGGGAGAGGCACTGGAGTCTATGCTGAAAATTTGGTGCCTCTGCTTCAAAACACAGCTCCCCCCCCCCCCCGAGCCCCACATACTCGCAGATCAATTCTCCTTTATTTCCTATGGGAATCAGTCTCCATAGGGAATGAGAGAGTTCCCAGCAGACATTTCCCTCCCCTCCCCCCGCTTTCTGATAAACCTGAAGCAGGGGGAGGGCCCTCAAGCCAGGGGATTCCCTGTCCCCACCTGGAGATTGGCAACCCTAGTGTAGGCAGGTGATCCCCCGGTTTGGAGCCCCCCCCTGCTTCAGGGTCATCAGAAACTGGGGGGGGGGGGGAGGGAGGGAAATGTCTGCTGGGCACTCCATTATTGCCAGTGGAGACCGAAACCCATAGGGTAAAATGGAGAATTGATCCACGGGTGTCTGGGCTGTTGAGGTAGAGGCGCCAAATTTACAGCATAGCATCCGATGCTTCTCCTCAAAAGACCCTCCAAGTTTCAAAAGGATTGGACCAGGGGGTCCAATTCTATGAACCCCAAAAGAAAGTGCCCCTATCCTTCATTATTTCCAATAGAGGGAAGGCCTTTAAAAGGTGTGTGGTCCCTTTAAATATGAACTCCCTTTGGAGTTCAGCTATGCTTGTCACACCCTTGCTACTGGCCTCATCCCCAAAGTCTCCTGGCTCCACCCCCAAAGTCCGCAGGTATTTCTTGAATCGGACCTCGCCACCCTAGCCCAGGCTTGCCTGATCCAACCAGCAGGGGGTGGGGGGTACAGTTGCCAGATCCAGGCTGGGAAACTTCTGGAGATTTGGGGGTGGAGCCTGAGGATGATAGGGAGTCGGGATCTCAGTGGGATGCCATGCCATAGACTCCTCCCTCCAAACCATCCGTTTTCCCCAGAGGAGCTCATTTCTGTAGTCTGGAGACGAGCTGCAATTCTGGGGAATCCCCAGGTCCCCTCGGCAACCCTAGAAGTGCCCCATAGGTGTGCAAATTTGTCAGAGTAGAGAACTGGCTTTGTCTTTAGGCAGCTGGGAGATAAACTGTTTGCTTCTCTTCCGCTGGAGGACCTCCAAAGTCGGAGCTCAAGCATCTTACGGCAGCCAGAGCGGCACAGTGGTTAGAGCATCTGGGGTCAAATTCCCCACTCTGCCAGAGAGGCCTGCTGGGTGACCTCTGGCTGGCCACGCGCTCAGAGCTTAAGTCTACCCCAGGCTAGAGTTGCCAACCTCCAGGTAGCAGCTGGAGACTTTCTGGAATTACAACTGATCTCCCAGCCATGAAGGACAACGCCCCGGGAGAAAATGGATGCTTTTGAAGGCGGGCTTTATGCCCCGTGGAGCCGAGTGGTAAAGCTGCAGTATGGCAGTCCGAGCTCTCTGCTCACGACCTGAGTTCGATCCTGGTGGAAGCCGGGTTCAGGTAGCCGACTCCAGGTTGACTCAGCCTTCCATCCTTCCGAGGTCGGAAAAACGAGCACCCAGCTTGCCAGGGGGGAGGCGGGGAAGCGTAGACGACTGGGGAAGGACTGGGGAATTGCCCGATGGCAATTGGGCCCCTTTGTCTCCGGGCAAGCAATATTTTTAGGCCCAGGCCGCCACTGCTCTCTGCCCTCCTTCCCTGCTGTTGTGACTCAGTCCTCAGAGACCATAGAGAGCAGGTCTTGCTTCAGCAAGACTTTGAGGAAGTCGCCCGGGGGCCTGCAACCAGCTGGGGACAGGGAAAGTCCCCAAGCCGGGAGTGGCCAGAGTACAAAACGGCTGCCAGGAATCCGGCTTTGTCTCTCGGTTGCCTCTGCCTGCCAAGGGCTGCTGGTTCCCTCCCTGGCAGGTTGCGTGGCCATTGCTATCTGGGCACAGGATCTCCCTTTCCTCTCGAGCTGGGCTGCGTTCAGCCCTCCTGTCACCATCCCCGCCCCCAGGCCGTGCCAGGGGAACTCCCTGCCACCGTGGGTCGGTGGGAACCGGTTTTCTTCCCCAGACAAGGAAGCGCTTTTGAAGCCGCCTCCCTTCCCCGAGTCACGCCGCTAACTCTGCTGCGTTACAATCATGCGGCAAAGGAAGCCGGATTCTGCAAGCTGCGAGGGGTGGGAATGAGGCACTGCCGCTGACTTGGCAGGATGGATTCCGCTTTGGCTGCAGGCGGAGAAACCCACCCCTCTGAAACCCTTCACCCTCTGCCTGGCAAAGAGAAGGAGCTTTTGCTCTCCAAAGCTCACCCTGCAAAAAACTTGTCAGTCCCTAATTTGTTGCTGTTCGGTCGCACAGTCGAGTCCAACTCTTTGCGACCCCATGGACAATGTCACGCCAGGCCCTCCTTTCTTCCACCATCCTCCGAAGTCTGCTCAAATTCGTGTCAGTTACATCAGTAACGCTTTCAAGCCATCTCGTCTTTTGCCGTCCCCTGCTTCTTTTGCAACAGAGCCCCGGGGCGCAGAGTGTTAAAGCTACAGTCCTGCAGTCCTAAGCCCGGCTCACGACCTGAGTTCGATCCCGGCAGAAGCTGGGTTCAAGTAGCCGGCTCGAGGTTGACTCAGCCTTCCATCCTTCCGAGGTCGGTCAAATGAGTACCCAGCTTGCTGGGGGGGGGGGGAAGTGTAGATGACTGGGGAAGGCGAGGGCAAACCACCCCATAAAAAGTCTGCCGTGAAAACGTCGTGAAAGCAACATCACCCCAGAGTCAGAAATGACTGCTGCTTGCACAGGTGACTACCTTGACCTTTTTTCTTCTTTTGCCTTCTGTCTTTCCCAGCATCAGGGTCTTCTCCAGGGAGTGCTCCCTTCTCGTTTGGTGGCCAAAGTATTTGAGCTTCAGCTTCAGCATCTGACCTTCTAGGGAACAGTCAGGGTTGATTTCCCTTAGGACTGACTGATTGGATCTCCTTGCAGTCCAAGGGACTCTCAAGAGTCTTCTCCAGCACCACAGCTCGAAAGCATCTATTCTTCTGCGCTCGGCCTTCCTTATGGTCCAGCTCTCACAGCAATACATTACTACCGGGAATACCATCGCTTTGATTATACGGACTTTTGTTGGCAGGGTGATGTCTCTATTTCTTATTATACTGCCCAGGTTCGCCGTAGCTGTCCTCCCAAGGAGCAAGCGTCTTTTAATTTCATGGCTACAGTCACCATCTGCAGTGATCTTAGATCCCAGGAATGTGAAGTCAGTCCCTAAAGGTGCTGCTAAACTTGAATCTAGCTCTTCAACTGCAAACTAACACGGCCAGGGCAGACCCTGCCACTAGGCAAACTAGGCAGCTGCCTAGAGTGCCAGCCTTCTGGGGGCACCAAACTGGGCACCTCGCCATGTGACTCAGTGACATCAGTGTCGGGCGGGGCACCAGACGTGAGCTTTGCCTAGGGTGCCAGGCAGTCTAGGGACAGCCCTGAACACAGCTACTTTCTTTTTTGGGTGTGTGTGTGTATTTTTGTATTTTGTGTCTCTGTGTGTCACTTTCTTTTTTGGGTGTGTGTGTGTATTTTTGTATTTTGTGTCTCTGTGTGCGTGTGTGCCCATGCCTGGAAGTCATGGCAATCTCTGGCAGCTCCTACCGGGGCATGGAAGACATTCAGAGAGGTGACTTTCTGTTGCCTGCCCCTGCCTCCCAGCCTGGGTATTCTTTGGAGGTCCCCCATCTTTTTTGGGTGTATTTTCACTTTCTTTTTTGGGTGTATTTTTGTATTTTGTCTAGGGACAGCCCTGAACACAGCTACTTTCTTTTTTGGGTGTGAGTGTGTATTTTTGCATTTTGTGTCTCTGTGTGTGTCACTTTCTTTTTTGGGTGTGTGTGTGTATTTTTGTATTTTGTGTCTCTGTGTGCGTGTGTGCCCATGCCTGGAAGTCATGGCAATCTCTGGCAGCTCCTACCGGGGCATGGAAGACATTCAGAGAGGTGACTTTCTGTTGCCTGCCCCTGCCTCCCAGCCTGGGTATTCTTTGGAGGTCCCCCATCCAATTACTTGCCAAAGTCGGCCCTGCTTAAATTCTGAGATTTGCCAAGATCGGGCTTGCCTGGGCCATCCAGGTCAGGGCACGGCCCCTCTCCCAACACTCTCTTCCTTTCTTCCCAACTCCAAAGATCTTTTTTTAGCCATCCCTTGGGCGTCTTGAGATGGCTTTTGCCGTCGCCCACGCCCTTTCAAGGACTGAGCTCCCAGCCGCGAGAAAGCTGGCTCTTAAGAACGCCAAACCAGGGTTCTTCATGTGCTGAACTCAGCAGCCGTCTCTCAATTCTGCACTCGCGTCAGGTTGCGGAATTACACAGCTCCAAGAGTCAGTGGGAGGGACTGGGCAGGTTTCCAAAAGGAGCTGCGGTTTTTGCAGGCTTCTGTGCTTCGTGGAACCGCTTTGCCCATTGCCTGGCAGGTCCTGGAACTCCTACGCAGTTGCCCAAGGACATCTGCACAGCCAGGGGAATGCTGCAAAGCACTGTAAGGAGTGCATTCCTTGCAAATAGGATGTTCGACCTATCAGGCCTTGCTGTGGCCTCCTCTGTTCTCAACAACACTCCCTTGTTTGCAGGTCATGGGGGGAGGGATCTATTGGATCCCATTCTGGATTATCTTACATGGAATTCTGGGTCAGCTTCTCAGAGCCAAGATGGGGTTTAAGAACATAAGAGCATACGAGAAGCCATGTTGGATCAGGCCAATGGCCCATCCAGTCCAACACTCTGTGTCACATAAGAACATAAGAGAAGCCATGTTGGATCAGGCCAGTGGCCCATCCAGTCCAACACTCTGTGTCACATAAGAACATAAGAGAAGCCATGTTGGATCAGGCCAATGGCCCATCCAGTCCAACAATCTGTGTCACATAAGAACATAAGAGAAGCCAAGTTGGATCAGGCCAATGGCCCATCCAGTCCAACACTCTGTGTCACATAAGAACATAAGAGAAGCCATGTTGGATCAGGCCAATGGCACATCCAGTCCAACACTCTGTGTCACATAAGAACATAAGAGAAGCCATGTTGGATCAGGCCAGTAGCCCATCCAGTCCAACACTCTGTGTCACATAAGAACATAAGAGAAGCCATGTTGGATCAGGCCAGTAGCCCATCCAGTCCAACACTCTGTGTCACATAAGAACATAAGAGAAGCCATGTTGGATCAGGCCAATGGCCCATCCAGTCCAACACTCTGTGTCACATAAGAACATAAGAGAAGCCATGTTGGATCAGGTCAATGGCCCATGCAGTCCAACACTGTGTCACATAAGAACATAAGAGAAGCCATGTTGGATCAGAGAGAAGGGTCTCCTGATGGCACCTGTTTTTTTTGGGTGTCGAATTCATTTGTTATGAGGGCTGGATCTGACATAAATGAGACCGGGCCAAGCCAGGCTGTGTATATTTATTTAAGAAGAAGAAGAATTGTAGATTCTTCCCACCCCGCAACAGACACCCTGTGAGGTGGGTGGGGCTGAGAGGGCTCTCCCGGCAGCTGCCCTTTCAAGGACAACCTCTGCGAGAGCTATGGCTAACCCAAGGCCAATCCGGCAGGTGCAAGTGGAAGAGTGGGGAACCAAACCCGGTTCTCTCAGGTAAGAGTCCATGCACTTAGGTAGCAATAGGTAGCAGAGATATAAACTGTTTAAAGGACATAGACAAACACAACTAAAGATCTTTTTTAACAAAACAAACCTTAAAACATGCCTAAAACATTAGCACTTGTTGGTCTTAAAGGTTCTTTCTTTGTATTTCTCTTGTGGGATCCAGGGAACTGGGCAAAGGAAATTCTGGCTCTTTCCCTCCCTCCCCAGGGGACCAGGAGGGGGAGGAGCCTCAACCAATGGAGAAAATCGAGGTTTCGCTCCATAGCTCCTGTGCAATTGAGCAAGCCTCGCAAAGCAAGTTGAGATGCAGAAGGAAGCAAGAGAGAAGGAGAAGGAAGCAGACAAGAGAAGGAAGCAGACAAGAGTAAGTTGCTCGGGGGCCTGATAGAAGCCCTCCAGGGGCCTGATTTGGCCTCCGGGCTGCATGTTTGACACCCCTGATCTAGACCTTGTAGCTAATAGCCACTGATGAATCTTTGCTCCATATAAGAACATAAGAGAAGCACTGAGTTAGAGAGACCCTCCAGCTTGGTGTAGTGGTTAAGTGCGCGGACTCTTATCTGGGAGAAACGGGTTTGATTCCCCACTCCTCCACTTGCAGCTGCTAGAATGGCCTTGAGTTAGCCATAGCTCTCGTAGGAGTTGTCCTTGAAAAGGCAGCTTCTGTGAAAGCTCTCTCAGCCCCACCCACCTCACAGGGTGTCTGTTGTGGTGGAAGAGGAAAAAGGAGATTCTAAGCCACTCTGAGTCTCTGATTCAGAGAGAAGGGCGGGATATAAATCTGCAATTCTTCTTCTTCCTCCGGCAGAGGGGCAGCAAGAACTGTTCTGCTGCCCCCCCCCCCGGGCCATTTCTAACTGCTCAACTCCCACCAGGCTGGGGACATCCAGGAACACTGCAGCGATAGGGGCTCAGGCTCACCTGCCGCATGTTATTGAAGGCGTCCAAGTCTCGTTGTCCCTGGTGAAAGAGAGCCACCAACCGCCGAGTCACCGACAAGTTCTCCTGCACCACAGCAATGTGGAGGGGCCTAGGAGAGGAGAGAGGAAAGAGAAAGGGACCATCAGGAAAAAGAAACCCAAAATCCTTTTGCGCCTCTCACGCACCTCCTCCCCAACTCTGAAATTTATTGCTTAACGCATTTTCGCCCCAGCTTTCTCCCCACCGGAGAGACCCCAAAGCAGTCAAAAGTCATTCTTCAATTTTATCCTCATAACAACCCTGTAAGGTAGGTTGGGCTGAGAGAATGTGACCGGCTTCAGTTCAGTTCATTTTGAGACATGGCTAGCTGGGAGAAGATTGATCAAAACAATAAAAGCCACCCCATACAAGACCAAGACCAACTGAAAATGACTGACGTATGCCATTATATTATATCCCGATCATCTCCAGTTAAAGGACCAGGCGATGGGAACGACCTCAGCCTGAGACCCTGGAGCGCCACGAAGTGGGGCTGTAGCTTAGTGGCAGTGCCTCTGCTTGGCATGCAGAAGGTCCCCGGTTCAATCCTCAGTATTGCCAGTTAAAAGGACCAGGCAGGAAGGGATGGGAAAGACCTCAGCCTGAGACCCTGGAGAGCCATGAAGTGGGGCTGTAGCTCAGTGGCAGAGCCTCTGCTTGGCATGCAGAAGGTCCCCGGTTCAATCCTCAGTATTGCCAGTTAAAAGGACCAGGCAGGAAGGGATGGGAAAGACCTCAGCCTGAGGCCCTGAAGAGTCATGAAGTGGGGCTGTAGCTCAGTGGCAGAGCCTCTGCTTGGCATGCAGAAGGTCCCCGGTTCAATCCCCGCCATCTCCAGTTAAAAGTACCAGCCAGGTGGTGATGGGAAAGACCTCAGTCTGGGACCCTGGAGAGCCATGAAGTGGGGCTATAGCTCAGTTGCACAGCATCTACCTGGCATGCAGAAGGTCCTTGGTTCAATCCCCACCATCTCCAGTTAAAAAGGACCAGGCAGGAGGGGATGGGAAAGACCTCAGCCTGAGACCCTGGAGAGCCAGGAAGTGGGGCTGTAGCTCAGTAGTAGAGCATCTGCTGGGCATGCAGAAGGTCCCCGGTTCAATCCCTGGCACCTCCACTTAAAAGGACCCGGCAGGAGGTGATGGGAAAGACCTCAGCTTGAGACCCTGGAGAGCCGCTGCCAGTCTGAGTAGACAAGACTGACTTTGATGGCCAGACGGTCTGATTTAGCATAAGGCCGCTTCACAAGTGTAATATTCCAGTCACCCGTACAACAATCCTGTAAGGTAGATCAGAACAATTATTCCCCCCCCCCCCACTGAAGGGGCATGGGTATGTTGAGGAAGGGTGAGAAGGATTCAAGCTTGTTCCATGGACAGCCAAGGCACAATCTTGGGTGCGCCACCTTATCTCTTTGCTAAACTCACCCTCTCCTATCTCACACACCTGTCTATCTCTCTCTCTCTCCTCCCCCCCACCACCCCGCCCTGGTTCAAAAGCTGCCGTGCAGCTCCCAACTGCTTCACGAGAAGCGAGCTCTTCGTTTACAATAAAACGAAACCGTCTTATCGTCTCTGGGCCAAACCCGCAACCCAAAGGAAGGAGACCCAGGGCCAAAGGCTTCCAGTAAGCGCACGCACTGCATCACCGTGACCGTCGCTTCCTGTCTTTCTTTCTAACCAGGCAGTGCTCATGACGACAGAGGCTTCCAGGGCTGCAAGCACAGTCTTACAGCAGCGGTTGCAGCCAGAGGCCAGAAGTCAGAACTCCCCAAGTTTTCTCCTTTGTGGTTGCCAATTTCCAGGTGGGGGCAGGGGATCCCCCAGTTTGGAGGCCCTCCCTCCACTTCAGAAAGTGTGTGTGGGGGGGAGGGAAACAGCTGCTGGGTGCTCCATTATTCCCTATGGAGACCAATTTCCATAGAGTATAATGGAGAATTGATCTGTGGGTATCTGGGGCTCTGGAAGGCTGTTTTTGAGGTAGAGGCACCAAATTTTCGACACAGCATCCAGTGCCTCTCTTCAAAACACCCTCCAAGTTTCAAAAAGATGGGACCGGGGGGTCCAATTCTATGAGACCCTTAAAGAAGGTGCCCTTATCCTTCATTAATTCCAATGGAGGGAAGGCATTTCAAAGGCGTGCGGTCCCTTTCGAGGCGATGGCCAGAACTCTCTTTGGCGTTCAATTGTGCTTGTCGCAGCCTTGCTCCTGGTTCCACTCCCAAAGTCTCCTGGCTCCACCCCCAAGGTCCCCAGGTATTTCTTGAATCGGGCTCGGCCACCCTACTTGTCGCTGGCTTTCTCCGCAGGCTGCAAGCTTCAAGAGAAATCCCCAAAGTGGGACCCCTTCCCCTAAAGTTCAGGGAGATGGGCAAGGAGGGAGGGAGGTGGGGGCCAGGAAGTCCTCCCCCCTGAACCCCCTCAGTCCTGGCAACTCTTCACCTCTTCCCTGAGCCTCCTTCCAGTAAAGGGGTAAGAGCGGCAAACAATGACGTCTGGGGGGAAGTCAGCGGCTGGAGCGGAGCGGCAGGGGGAGCTGGAGGGGAGGTGCAGCGGGGACGGGGTGGGGTGGGGATTCCCCCTGCGGCTTCGGTTGGCTCGGCCAAAAAAGAAGCAGGAAGCTGGGTGAAAACAGAGTGTGGAGGGAAGCTGTTTTCCCCCTCGCAAAAGGCACCAGAAAAAGAATAAGATTAGAAAATGCACAGGGATCGGGGCTTCTTTTTTGGGGGGGGAGAGAAAATCCCAGCAGGAACTCATTTGCATATTAGGCCACACCCCCTGACACCGCCATTGTTTTCCATGGGCCCTTTTTTGCAGAAAAAAGCCCAGTAGGACCTCATTTGCACACTAGGCCACATCTCCTGACATCACCACTGTTTTCCGTGGGGCTTTTTTGCAGAGAAAAGCCCAGCAGGAACTCATTTGCATATTAGGCCACACCCCCTGACACCACCATTGTTTTCCATGGGCCCTTTTTTTGCAGAAAAAAGCCCAGTAGGACCTCATTTGCACACTAGGCCACACCTCCTGACATCACCACTGTTTTCCGTGGGGCTTTTTTGCAGAGAAAAGCCCAGCAGGAACTCATTTGCATATTAGGCCACACCCCCTGACACCGCCATTGTTTTCCATGGGCCCTTTTTTTGCAGAAAAAAGCCCAGTAGGACCTCATTTGCACACTAGGCCACATCTCCTGACATCACCACTGTTTTCCGTGGGGCTTTTTTGCAGAGAAAAGCCCAGCAGGAACTCATTTGCATATTAGGCCACACCCCGACACCGCCATTGTTTTCCATGGGCCCTTTTTTGCAGAAAAAAGCCCAGTAGGAACACATTTGCACACTAGGCCACATCTCCTGACATCACCACTGTTTTCCGTGGGGCTTTTTTGCAGAGAAAAGCCCCGCAGGAACTGATTTGCATATTAGGCCACACCCCCTGACACCGCCATTGTTTTCCATGGGCCCTTTTTTTGCAGAAAAAAACCCAGTAGGACCTCATTTGCACACTAGGCCACATCTCCTGACATCACCACTGTTTTCCGTGGGGCTTTTTTGCAGAGAAAAGCCCAGCAGGAACTCATTTGCATATTAGGCCACACCCCCTGACACCGCCATTGTTTTCCATGGGCCCTTTTTTGCAGAAAAAAGCCCAGTAGGAACACATTTGCACACTAGGCCACACCTCCTGACATCACCACTGTTTTCCATGGGGCTTTTTTGCAGAGAAAAGCCCAGCAGGAACTCATTTGCATATTAGGCCACACCCCCTGTCACCAAGCCAGCCGGAACTGCATTCCTGCTCAAAAAAAACCCTGACAGGGATATTCGTTTCCAGAACAAGTGCTGGATTTTTGGACATCAGATTCATTGAGTCCAAAGCCCTTTGTCTCTACCAGGGCCCTGGAAGCTCACGAGATGATGTAGAGTTGCCAGCAAGTCACAGCTGGCTTACAGCAACCTCGTGGGGTTTTCAGGGCAAGAGGGGTTTAAGGGGCCTTTGCCGTTGCCTGCCTCTGCATCACAACCCTGGTATTCCTTGGGAATCTCCCTTCTAAACTGCGGTCAAGGCCCAGCCCTTTTTAGCTTCCAAGACCTGATGGAACCAGGTTAGCCTGGGCTACTCATGTCAGGCAAGGTCAAACTCGCTCAACGGAAGAGGAGGAGGAGGAAGAAGAAGAAGAAGTTGGATTTATATCCTGCCCTATACTCCGAATCTCAGAGTCTCAGAACGACTCACCATCTCCTTTACCTTCCTCCCACAGAACAGACACCCGGTGAGGTGGGTGGGGCTGGAGAGGTCTCTCACAACAGCTACCCTTTCAAGAACAACCTCTGCCAGAGCTATGGCTGAGCCGAGGCCATTCCAGCAGCTGCAAACGGAGGAGTGGGGAATCAAACCCGGTTCTCCCAGATAAGAGTCTGCCCTTTCAAGGCCAACCTCTGCCAGAGCTATGGCTGACCCAAGGCCACTCCAGCAGGTGCAAGTGGAGGAGTGGGGAATCAAACCCGGTTCTCCCAAATAAGAGTCCGCACACTTAACCACGACGCTACACTACACTGGCTCTACAAGAGCCACACAGAATAAACATCAGATGTTTGAAAGTCACAAGACATGAATGGATGTTTGAGAGAAACAAACAGCTGGAGGAAGGGAGGGAACGAAGGCAACTTTAACTTTAAATGCATTCTCCAAGCTGCTGGCTGGTTTGGCTTGGATAAGTGATTTAAAGAGAGAAATGCCTTCTCCGATCTGGCCAACGGGGTGGTGGGGGCTTCAAGAGCCATGCAATATGTGTGAAAGAGCCGCATGTGGCTCCCAGGCCGCACTTTGACCACCTCTGTATTATATATTCATAGGCAGTTCGCTTCTGCAAATGCAGGCTCCATTGATCTGCAGCTAAGAAATCCCCAGTCCATCGGAACCTGCCTTAATTCGGTGACTATTGCATCGCACTGAAAGCCAGTTTGGTGTAGTGGTTAAGTGTGCAGACTCTTATCTGGGAGAACCGGGTTTGATTCCCCACTCCTCTGATTGCAGCTGCTGGAATGGCCTTGGGTCAGCCATAGCTCTCGTAGGAGTTGTCCTTGAAAGGGCAGCTTCTGTCAGAGTCCTCTCAGCCCCACCCACCTCACAGGGTGTCTGTTGTGGGGGAAGGAGTTATTGGAGATTGTGAGCCGCTGTGTCTCTGATTCAGAGAGAAGGGCGGGGTATAAAGCTGCAATTCATCTTCTTCTTCGAATTCCAGGTGCGATTCCCTCCCTCCCAAGACCAGTTCCTCTGGTCTAAATTTAGTGACCAGCAATTGCATTGGAAAACTCCCCTGCCCGATTCTCATTTCCTCTCTCGCAAGGTGAAGAAGAAAACCAAGCCGGTGACAGATGTCGTACAGGAGTCTGTCCGAAATGCAGGGGAGACCCAGGTTCGAATCCAGGGAACAGAGACCTCTATGCCCATGGCTCAGCAGGGAAGATCCATGGCTCAGTGCCAGATCACGAGTTCTTTATTATGTCCACAGAACGTCTCAGGTTCAATCTCTGGCATTTCCAGCTAAAAGGATCTCTGATAGCAGATGTCAGGAGAGACCTATATCTGCCCAAGACTCCAGAGCCTGAATATTCCTTACTGAGTTACAGAAGAGCTAGCTTGTTACAGAGTTTCTGGGGAGATCTAGGCTGAAATCCCCACATCCCACAAAACGCGCGGCGCTGGTGGGGTCTTCGCCTAAGTCAACTTCACAGGGTCGATAGTGAGGATAAAAGGGCGAGCCCCCAAGTTACTTGGAGAATCAAAATGCACTAAATAAAACAGACAGACCCGCAGTATAAAGGTTAAGTCTATACGTTCCAGACACGTTCAGAGCTTAACTGACAAAGAGCAGAGTATTTGCAGTCCATGAAAACGCGCTAACCCAACACAATGCGGTTGTTTCAGAATATCTGGCCTATGTTACAATTCCCAGTCTTGCTTCCAATGACAAAGGACGTGGGCCCTTGAATTCATAAGAACATAAGAGCCCTGCTGGATCAGAGCAGTTGTCCATCCAGTCCAGCATCCTGCCTCACACAGTGGCCAACCAGTTCCTCTGGAGGGCCAACAACAGGGCATAGAGGTCGAGGCCTTCCTAAGAACATCAGAAGAGCCCTGCCGGATCAGACCAGTGGTCCATCCAGTCCAGCATCCTGTCTCACACAGTGACCAATCAGTTCCTCAGGAGGGCCAACAACAGGGCATAGAGGTCGAGGCCTTCCTAAGAACATCAGAAGAGCCCTGCTGGGTCAGACCAATGGTCCCTCTAGTACAGCATCCTGCCTCACACAGTGGCCAACTAGTTCCTTTGGAGGGCTAACAACAGGGCGGAGAGGCCGAGGCCTTCATAAGAACATCAGAAGAGCCCTGCTGGATCAAACCAGTGGTTCCTCTAGTCCAGCATCCTGTCTCACACAGCGACCAATCAGTTCCTCTGGAGGGCCAAAAAAAGGGTAGAGAGGCCGAGGCCTTCATAAGAACATCAGAAGAGCCCTGCTGGGTCAGACCAGTGGTCCATCTAGTCTAGCATCCTGCCTCACATAGCGGCCAACCAGTACCTTTGGAGGGCTAACAACAGGGCAGAGAGGCCGAGGCCTTCATAAGAACATCAGAAGAGCCCTGCTGGGTCAGACCAGTGGTCCATCTAGTCTAGCATCCTGCCTCACACAGTGGCCAACCAGTTCCTTTGGAGGGCTAACAACAGGGCAGAGAGGCTGAGGCCTTCATAAGAACATCAGAAGAGCCCTGCTGGGTCAGACCAGTGGTCCATCTAGTCCAGCATCCTGCCTCACAAAGTGGCCAGCCAGTTCCTCTGGAGGGTCAACAACAGGGCAGAGCGGTCAAGGCCTTCGCTGAGGTTGCTTCCTGGCTCTGGGATTCAGAAGATTGGTGCTTCTAAATGTGGAGGTTCCCCTCAGGCCCCATGGCTAATAGCCATTGCTAGACTTATCTCCATGAATCTATCTAATCTCCTTTGGAAGCTGTTTATTCCCGTGGCCATCGCTACATCCTCTGGCAGCAAATTCCACATCTGAATCCCTCTCTCTGTGTAAAGCAGTATTTCCTTTTCTCCGTCCCGAACCTCCTGCCCATCAACTTCTTTGGATGCCCTCAAGTTCTAGCCTTTGGGGAGAGGGTAGGCGGGGGACTCTCCTCTAGCCATTTGGGAGGGAAAAACTCTATGTACTATTGTACCATAGAGTTTTCCCTCCCAAATGGCTAGAGCATCTGGGAAAACCATAGTTTCCCCAGAATCGCCTAGAGCCGTCGCTGCGTGACGTCGCTGGCATGATGATGTCACTTCCGGGTGACGTCATTGCACCAGCAACATAGGGGGAGGTTCCTCCTGCTGGCCCAATGTGGGCTGGCAGGTTGGGAACCTCCCGGGTGGGGAAACTCTTGCCCGGACTGGGGACTTGGCAGCCCTAGGAAAGAGAGAAAAAAGTTCTCTTTGTTTGCTCTCTCCACCCCATGCATAATTTTAGAAATCTCTATCATGTTTCCTCCTTAGTTGTCTCTTTGGGGGGGGAAAAACCAGAATCTTCAGCCTTTCCTCCCAGGGAAGGTACCCCAACCCCTGAATCATTCTGGTTGCCCTCCTCTGTAAGGGCCCTTGAGCAGGGCTTTTTTTGTAGCAGGAACTCCTTTGCATATTAGGCCACACCTCTCTGATGTAGCCAATCCTCCTGAAGCTTACAGTAGGCCCTGCAAGAAGAGCCCTGTAAGTTGCTAGAGGATTGGCTACATCAGGGGGTGTATGGCCTAATATGCAAAGGAGCTCCTGCTAGAATTCCATCCCTGATTGGCTACATCAGGGGGGGTGTGGCCTATAATGTAAAGGAACTCCGGCTAGAATTCCACCCCTGATTGGCTACATCAGGTGGGGGGTGGCCTAATATGCAAAGGCGCTCCTGCTAGAATTCCACTCCTGACTGGCTACATCAGGGGGTGTGTGGCCTAATATGCAAAGGAGCTCCTGCTACAAAAAAGAAAGCCCTGACTGAGCACTATCGAGTACCAGCATGTGGGTCTTTTTTTGTAGCAGGAACTCCTTTGCATATTAGGCCACACACACCCTGATGTAGCCAATCCTTCAAGAGCTTACAGGGCTCTTAGTACAGGGCCTACTGTAAGCTGTGGGAGAACTGGCTACATCAGGGGTGTGTGGCCTAATATGCAAAGAAGTTCCTGCTACAAAGAAAGCTCTGCTGAGCATGTAAAGACGACCTTTTGACCAGCCCGGACCAACCCACTCTTCCCAGCATATCCCCCAGCTTCGTCAAAGGGCTCTCTTCCAGCACCATAGAGTTGAGGTGCTAGCTTTCCCCTCTCTCAAGGCCCCGCCCCCTTACGTGTCTCCGTCTTCATCTTGCTTGGTTGCAGTGGCAATATCCAGGGCGAGTTGTGCCTGTAGCGGGTACAGCAGGGAATAAGGAGCGGGGACCCCCAACAGATGGTGATGGTGGGCCGCCATGGGGTGCAGCACAGGACTCATCTCAGGGGCGAGGAAGGAAGCAGACAGGCCTGAGGAAAGAGAAAGAGGAGACGTCAAGGCAGTGTCCAAAGACCCAGCCTCCACACCCACCCCTTCGCCTCCCCGCTGCGGGGGGCTGGCGATAAAAGGCAACGAGGAGAGACCCCTCCCCCAAGAAAGAGCGGATCCCTCTCAGTGTTGGCCCCCTCTTTCCTAGGGAGCGAAAGTAAACAATTCAAAGGAATCAGGGCAAGGTTTAAAGGCTGCCTCCTGGATCCCACCAAGAATAAGCAGTCAGAAAAATAGCATATTTTATGAACATATGAAGCTGCCGTCTACTGAATCAGACCCTCGGTCCATCAAAGTCAGTATTGTCTACTCAGTTTGGCAGCAGCTCTCCAGGGTCTCAAGCTGAAGTTTTTCATGCCTGTTTGCCCGGACCCTTTTTAGTTGGAAATGGCAAGGATTGAACCTGGGGCCTTCTGCTTACCAAGCAGATGCTCTACCACTGAGCCACCATCCCTCCCCTAATTTTACAAACGTTTGCAGGGGTTATCTGGGATGCCTTCTAATAACCCCTTAAGATAAGGGTTTGTTTTCACCCAAAGGGTGATTAACACGTGGAATTCACTGCCACAGGAGGTGGTGGCAGCATAACCAGCTTCAAGAGGGGATTGGATCAACATCTGGAGCAGAGGTCCATCAGTGGCTATTAGCCACAGCGTATTGATGGAACTCTCTGTCTGGGACAAGTGATGCTCTGTTTTCTTGGTGTTTGGAGGGGGGGGCAACAGTGGGAGGGCTTCTAGTGTCCTGGCCCCACTGGTGGACCTCCTGATTGCACCTGGGTTTTTTGGCCACTGTGTGACACAGAGTGTTGGACTGGATGGGCCACTGGCCTGATCCAACATGGCTTCTCTTCTGTTCTTCTGTGACACAGAGTGTTGGACTGGATGGGCCTTTGGCCTGATCCAACATGGCTTCTCTTATGTTCTCATGTGACACAGAGTGTTGGACTGGATGGGCCATTGGCCTGATCCAACATGGCTTCTCTTATGTTCTTAGGGGGTCATCTGGGATGCCTTCTAATGACCCCTCAAGATATGGGTTTGTTTGTTCTCTCTCTCTCTCTCTATGCATAATAATGGACAGGGCTTTTGGGGGGGGCAGAAGCACACAAGAGCAGCCTCCACCTGGGCTGGCCAGGGCTCCATCTGGCATACCAAAGAAGGTGCAGGGAGGCATCTTTGAACACTTCCCCAATGGCTTCAGCCTTCCCCAGCATAGCGAAACTCCTGCTGGGCTTTTTCTACAAAAAAAGATGGTGATATTGGATTTATACCCCACCCTATACTCTAAACCTCAGAGTGGCTCACAATCTCCTTTTATCTTCCTCCCCTGCAACAAACACCCTGTGAGGTAGGTGGGGCTGAAAGAGCTCTGACAGAAGCTGCCCTTTCAAGGACAGCTCCTACAAGAGCTACGGCTGACCCAAGGCCATTCCAGCAGCTGAAAGTGAAGGAGTGGGGAATCAAACCCGGCTCTCCCCGAAAAGAGTCTGCACATTTAACCACTACACCACACTGGCTCTCGCTACACCAAAAGCCCTGATCGTGGAGTTTGCAAAACAGAGAGGAGGGCAACTGCTCTCCTTACTAGGATGGAACTCTTTTATTAAGCCAGGCGATCTAATGTGTCCAGCCTGGCTAAGGCGGGTGAGATGGGTGGAGGTTTAAAAAAGGCTGGGTGGGTGTTTGAAAACAGCTGTGCAGGGATCTCCACGAGAACACGGCAGGTCCTTTTGCGCAGGGGTGGCCAACGGTAGCTCTCCAGATGTTTTTTGCCTACAACTGCCATCAGCGCCAGCCATTGGCCATGCTGGCTGGGGTTGATGGGAATTGTAGGCAAAAAACATCTGGAGAGCTACTGTTGGCCATCCCTGCTTTAGCGGATTGGGGTGGCCTGACCCAGCTGGCTAGCTCAGCGGAAAGGGTTCCAAGAAGCCAATCTCTCCCCTCCAGCAGGCACACCAGCTTCTGGCAACAGTAGTGAAGAAGTAAATATCACAGCCACCCATCTCCAAGTGCCATTTCCAGCGAACCATAGCAGCCTGGGCGTGCCAAGCAGCATTCGTTTGGCCTGAATTTGTCCAAGACTGATGTCTCCTTCAGGGCAGCGCAAATCTGCCCTGTCGGCCAGCTTGGCGATCCAAACTGGCCTCCTTTTAGAGAAAAGAATTCTGTTGGGCTCAAAAATTTTGGAGTCTCTTTGAACTCCTGGTTGGTCTGTAAAAATAGCAACAGGCCTTTACGGGAGCGTGTTTTGTGGGAGATGTCCCGCTTTTGCAACAAGTAGGGTTGCCAGCCTCCAGGTGGGGCCTGGAGATCTTCCGCTTTTGCAACTGAGTTAGGGTTGCCAGCCTCCAGGTGGGGCCTGGAGATCTCCCGCTTTTGCAACTTGAGCTAGGGTTGCCAGCCTCCAGGTGGGGCCTGGAGATCTCCCGCTCTTGCAACTGAGTTAGGATTGCCAGCCTCCAGGTGGGGCCTGGAGATCTTCTGCTTTTGCAACTGAGTTAGGGTTGCCAGCCTCCAGGTGGGGCCTGGAGATCTCCCGCTTTTGCAACTTGAGATAGGGTTGCCAGCCTCCAGGTGGGTCCTGGAGATCTTCCGCTTTTGCAACTAAGTTAGGATTGCCAGCCTCCAGGTAGGGCCTGGAGATCTCCCGCTTTTGCAACTGAGTTAGGGTTGCCAGCCTCCAGGTGGGGCCTGGAGATCTCCCGCTTTTGCAACTGAGTTAGGGTTGCCAGCCTCCAGGTGGGGCCTGGAGATCTCCCGCTTTTGCAACTGAGTTAGGGTTGCCAGCCTCCAGGTGGGGCCTGGAGATCTCCCGCTTTTGCAACAGATCTCCAGCTGGCAGAGATCAGCTCCCTCAGAGGAAAAGACTGCTTGAAAGGGTGGGCTCTAGGGCACTGTACCATGCTGAGGCCCCTCCCCTCCCCTAACCTCGCCGTCTCCCAGATCCACTCCCAACGTCTCCAGGTATTTCCCAACACAGAACTGGCAACCCTAGCAAGAATCCAGGAGCGCCTTAAAGACTAACAGAATCTGCGACGGGGGAGGAGCTTAGCGATTCCCGAAAGTTCCACCCCTGCCACAAATTGGGTTCATCTTCAAGGTGCTCTTGGACCTGGGGTGGCCAAACTTTGGCTTGGGAGCCACATGTGACTTTTTCATACATATTTTGTGGCTTCTGAAACCCCCACTACCCTGTTGGCCAGCTTGGAGAAGGCATTTCTCTCTTTGAATCACTTCTCTAACCCAAGCCAGTTGGTGGTTTGGAGAATGCATTAAAGTTGCTTTCTTTTCACCCCTCCCTCCCTCCCACATCTGATGTTCATGTCTTGCAACTCGCAAACAACTGATGTTTATTCTATGTGGCCCAATAGAGCCAGCGTGGTGTACTGGTTAAGCGTGCGGACTGTTATCTCAGGGAACTGGGTTTGATTCCCCACTCCTCCACTTGCACCTGCTGGACTAGCCTTGGGTCAGCCAGAGCTCTCCCAGTTGTTGTCCTTGAAAGAGCAGCTTCTGGGAGAGCTCTCTCAGTCCCGCCTACCTCACAGGGTGTTTGTTGTGGGATGAGGAAGGCAAAGGAGATTGCGAGTCACTCTGAGACGCTGAGATTCAGAGTATAGGGCGGGATATAAATCCAGTTTCTCTCTCTCTCCTTCCTTCCTACCCTCCCTCCCAACTTATGTCTTGTGGCTCTCAAACATCTGATGTTTATTCTGTGCGGCTCTCTGTTAAGCAGGTTTGGTCACCCCTGTCCGGGACTCACGCTCTTTCTCTCCTGCCACAGACAGACCAACGCAGCTGCCCGTCTCGATCTCACCTCGGTCCAGTTTTCCACCGCCCAGCGGGGGAGGCCTCTACGGCTTCAGAAAACTACAGCCTATCTTGAACACTTCTGGTTGGGAAAAGGGGACTTCTTCCTGGCTCACAGCTTATGCTCTTCTCCACTCGCAGCGTGCCCTTTTGTGTGGGCCTGGCGCTCGGATCTCCCCGCTTCGCAGCCCCCTGCTTCGCTCTGCAATTCGTGTTTCCCTGGCTGAATCATTCCCCCGCCCCCAAAGTCTTACAGCAGGACACAGAGGTCAGCCTTCCCCTCTCCTTGGCACCCTGGACTAGTAAGCAGGGCCCAGGTCTCCAAAATCAGGGCTTTTTTATGTAGCAGGAACTCCTTTGCCTATTAGGCCACACCTCCCTGGTGTAGCCAATCCTCCAAGAGCTTACAGGGCTCTTCGTACAGGGCCTTCTGGAAGCTCCGGGTGGAATGGCAACATCAGGAGTGTGTGGCCTAATAGGCAAAGGAGTTCCTGCTACAAAAAAAGGCTCTGTCCAAAAGGATGCTCCAACCTTGGTGTGGAGCACCAGGCATTGGAGGAGAAGGAAGCGGGCACTAAAATCGAAAAGGCTTCCCTCCTGCTGGGCACAGACAGGCACGGAGTAGGGAAAGACCCCAGCTGCAGGGCTCTTACCTGGATAATAGGCAGCTGGCAACCTGGGGTAGCTGACAGAGACGTAAGAGGGGCAGTAGCCATTGCAGGGCGGCCCCCAGGTGTCCAGATTCCCTTCCCCATTCTCGGTCTTGGGCACCTTGCCAGCCAATGGCCCCTGGGCGTCCCCATTGCCCTCCTGGACGGCGTAGCGGCGCTTTCTGAGGGGCAGAGAAGTCTCGGCCATCTTTTCCCCTTCCAGCCCGGCTTGGGGGGAAACCGCAGTTCGCGCTCCAGACAGGCCAGGTCCGGGAGCCAGGTGAGTCGGGGAAGTCTGGGCTCCTTCGGGTTCCCAGGTAGGCTTCTGGCCCGGGGTCACGGGGGCTCCGCTGCCCAAGGAGACCTCCCCCTCCGAAGGTTGTCTCCTGCCGCCCTCGGGGGCAGCTCCATCGGCTGGGACCCCTCGGCCTCGGTCCTCTCCCTTCCGCCAGGTGCGCAGGTCCACAGGTGACTCCCCCGCCATGCTCCAAGTCCTGGAAGCGGCCCAGCCAGCAGGTAGAAGGTCTCCAGCGCCCACCTGGCTCAGGTCTAGCAAGCCGGAAACTCACCCCTGGATCATCTTGGTGGATCGAGGCTCCTGGTTTTCCTTCTGGCGCCGGAGGTCCCCCAGCTGCAAGGCTCTTACCTGGATAACAGGCAGCTGGTAACCTCCAGTTGGCTCCCTCCTCGGGAGGGCAGGCGTCGCTCTCCAAGGGCAGGGGAGCTTGGGTCTGTCGGTTCCTTTTCCAACCTCTTCCCGGGGAATCACCTCGCTAGCGCCATGCAGGCCGTCACACCTGGCTTCTTTCTTCACCGGGCGTGGCCAGAGGGCGGGGCGTCATCGTGGGCCACAGGGAAGCCGAGGTGTCCACCTTTCCCGAGATGGGGGGGAGGAGGGGGGGCAAGAGCGCCGCCGAATCGCCCGGGACCGCCGAGATCCTTTGCGTCTAGAGTGGCGGTGGCGAGACAAGAAAGATTCCTGGGAACGGCGTCACCGCCAGCCCGACCGCACCCGCTTTCTCAAGCTTTCCCCAGGGCCAAATCATCAGGTAGAAGCTCTCGAACGCCCCCCCGGCTGGGTAGGCTGCGGCCTCCGCGGGCGCCCACGAGTGACTCCCAGGCGGGCAATAGCGGTGCCTCCCTCGCTCGCTCTCTCCCCGCTGCAGCAGAGGAAGGAAGCCGGGACTTCCCCGGGCGCTCAGCTGAATACTAGGGACTTTCACAGACGCCTCTTACCGGCCTCGCCTGCCCTCCCCCGGGAGGGGAGTTCCGCCTCCTGCTCCGCCTCCTCCTCCCCCGGCAAGCGCAAAAGGCGAGGGGAGACCCGCTCCTCCGTGCGCGCTAGGCGCATGGCCAAGCGTGCCGGGTGCGCCCTGGGCGCATGGCCAACTTGCAGCCGTGGGGGAAAGGGAGGCGCTGCGCTCTCCCGCTGCCCTTTTCCCGGACTCTCTTCCCCCCACCCCCTCTTGCCGGCTTGGAAAACGCCCCCGAGAGGGAGGGAGGGAGGAAGGGAGGGCACCGAGTGCGGCGGCCCCTCCCCCGGGCGAGGGCGCAGTCTGGAGACGTTTAACTCTTTCCCCGCTTTCCAGCTTTGCTCCGGAGGGGGGGAAAAAAGGAAAGGTCCCCTGTGCAAGCACCAGTCGTTTCCAACCCTAGGGTGACGTCGCTTTCACAACGTTTTCACGGCAGACTTTTGACGGGGTGGTTTGCCATTGCCTTCCCCAGTCTTTTACGCTCCCCCCCCCCCCCCAGCAAGCTGGGGACTCATTTGACCGACCTCGGAAGGATGGGAAGGCTGAGTCAACCTTGGGCCGGCTACCTGAATCCAGCTTCCGCCGGGATCGAACTCAGGTCTTGAGCAGAGAGTTCAGACCGCAGGACTGCGGTGCTGCTGCTTCACCGCTCCGCGCCACGGGGCCGCTTTTTGCTCCGGAGGACTCCCCAAAATCGCTTTGGGACACGGATCGGCCCAGCAAGGCCTCTCCCGCGTCCCGCCGCAGTAAGGGACCTCTGCCCCTAGCGCGGAGCGAGCCGCACCTGTTGGAATTCTGCCTGCCGACGAACTGTGAAAGCTACTGCAGCCCCCCGCTAGGAGGAAGTGACATGCTCGGGATTGTAGCTTTTGCAAGCGCGATCCCGGCCCTGTGGCATCAGGGAGCGGGCCTGCTCTCGAGTAAGCCTGCCTGCGATCGCCGATCTGCGTAAAGGAGTTCGATCGTTCCCCTCTTGTACTGTAAACAGCTTCCTAACCAGAAAGGGGGGGGGGGGGGAGTCCTCTTCACGCCAGAAGCTTCACCTGTGAGGTTTCACCCTGTTAGGTAGCGGTTAAAGTCGCTTAAGAGGAAGGGGCGAAGGGCGAAAAAGCCCCAAACTGAATCTAGATTCTGCAAAGACAAGTGAGACGGAATAGGCTCTTTCAGCCGGAATTGCCCGCAGCAGAAAGGAAGTCGCTCTATACGGTTCTCCTCTGGGGGTGGAGGGGGGGTAGTAATGCCTCCGGGCTGCCTAGAACGGACGAGCAGGTGACGTTGGGTTTGTACGAAGGGAAAACAGAACGGGATTCCCCCGCACTGGATCAAACAGCAGGCTAGGCTGCTCCACGGGGACCCCCGCTGGTCAGACGAGAATTGCAGTCGATTTCTTTCTCTGCGATAGGGGTGGCCAAATTTGCTTAAAGCAGGGGTGACTGTCAAACATGCAGTTGGAAGGCCGAGTCAGGCCCCTGGAGGGTTCCTATCAGGCCCCGAGCAACTGGCTGTCATCTGCTTCCTTCTCCCTCTCGCTTGCTTCCTTCTGCATCACAGCTTGCTTTGCAAGGCTTGCTCAATCACACGGGAGCTACGGAGCAAAAACCTCCCATTTTCTCAATTGGCTGAGGCTCCTCCCTTGGGGAGGACGGGAGGGGGGAAGCAAAGCTTGTTTTTCCAGGCTCTCTCAGTTGCACAGCAGAGCTACTGAGCCAAGCCTCTCTTCCTTCTATTGGCTGAGGCTCCCCCCCTCCAATCCCCTGGGGAAGGAAGGAAAGAGCCAGAGCTTCCTTTGCCCAGTTCCCTGGATCCCATGGGAGAGATACAAAGAAAGCACCTTTAAGACCAATAAATGATAACGTTTTAAGCATGTTTGAAATTTTAAATATATATATATATATATTTGTGATTGTCTGTGTTCTTTATAAAATTTATATCTCTGCTACCTAATCTTAAACAAGTACACACATCGCCCGGCCCAACCAGACGTGGCCTGGCCCAACAAGCTCTCTTTCATGTCAGATCTGCCCCTTATAACAAATGAGTTTGACATCCCTGCCTTAATGTAAGAGCCACATAGAAAATAAAAATCAGATGTTTGAGAGCCACAAGACATGAATGTCAGATGTTTGAGAGCAGGGAGGCAGGCAAACAGATGGGGGGAGGGAGACATGAAAGAAAGTAACTTTAAATGCACTGTCCAAACTGCCTGACGGGACGGTGGGGGCTTCAAGAGCCGCATGATATGTGTGAAAGAGCCATGTGTGGAGAGCCAGTTTGGTGTAGTGGTTAAGTGTGCGGACTCTTATCTGGGAGAACCGGGTTTGATTCCCCACTCCTCCACTTGCAGCTGCCGGAATGGCCTTGGGTCAGCCAGAGCTCTGGCAGAGGTTGTCCTGGAAAGGGCAGACTCTTATCTGGGAGAACTGGGTTTGATTCCCCACTCCTCCACTTGCACCTGCTGGAATGGCCTTGGGTCAGCCATAGTTCTGGCAGAGGTTGTCCTTGAAAGGGCAGACTCTTATCTGGGAGAACTGGGTTTGATTCCCCACTCCTCCACTTGCAGCTGCCAGAATGGCCTTGGGTCAGCCATAGCTCTGGCAGAGGTTGTCCTGGAAAGGGCAGACTCTTATCTGGGAGAACTGGGTTTGATTCCCCACTCCTCCACTTGCAGCTGCTGGGATGGCCTTGGGTCAGCCATAGCTCTGGCAGAGGTTGTCCTTGAAAGGGTGGACTCTTATCTGGGAGAACCGGGTTTGATTCCCCACTCCTCCACTTGCACCTGCTGGAATGGCCTTGGGTCAGCCATAGCTCTGGCAGAGGTTGTCCTTGAAAGGGTGGACTCTTATCTGGGAGAACCGGGTTTGATTCCCCACTCCTCCACTTGCACCTGCTAGCATGGCCTTGTGTCAGCCATAGCTCTGGCAGAAGTTGTCCTTGAAAGGGCAGCTGCTGTGAGAGCCCTCCAGCCCCACCCACCTCACAGGGTGTCTGTTGTGGGAGAGGAAGGTAAAGGAGATTGTGAGCCACTCTGAGACTCTTTGGAGTGGAGGGCAGGATATAAATCCAATATCATCTTCTTCTTCTTCTTCTCCTGAGCCACAGTTTGGCCACAAAAGTTTGCATCCGGTGGCACCTTGAAGACCAATGAAGCTTATTCAAGGGATTTTTGTGTGCACACACTCTTTTTCAGATACAGAGAAAGTGTGACAAAAGTTTAATTCTGGGTATAAGCTTTCTGAAGAAGTGTGCGTACTCACAAAAGCCGACACCCAGAATGAAACTTGGTTGATCTTAAAGGTGCGTGAAACATGGCGACCTTTTTATTTATGGCTTGAAAACTGCAAGATAGTACATTAAACAAACAAGGTGGGGAAATTAATAGAGTCAGTATGGTAGTACGTTATGGAGAATTGGGTTTATCAGATTGATTTTAAGAAGGTCTATACCAAACACTATGAAATGTATCTGGAGAGTTAATGTTAATCTGAACATAAGAGAAGCCATGATGGATCAATGCCCTTGGCCCCTCCAGTCCAACACGCTGTGTCACACAGTGGCCAAAAAACCAGGTGCCATAAGAAGAAGAAGAAGATATTGGATTTATATCCCGCCCTCCACTCCGAAGAGTCTCAGAGCGGCTCACAATCCCCTTTACCTTCCTCCCCCACAACAGACACCCTGTGAGGTGGGTGAGGCTGGAGAGGGCTCTCACAGCAGCTGCCCTTTCAAGGACAACCTCTGCCAGGGCTATGGCTGACCCAAGGCCATTCCAGCAGGTGCAAGTGGAGGAGTGGGGAATCAAACCCGGTTCTCCCAGATAAGAGTCCGCACACTTAACCACTACACCAAACTGGCTCTCCAGGAGGTCCATCAGTAGGGCCAAGACCTAGAAGTCCTTACACTGTTGCCCCCCCCCATCAATCTGGAATATTGTTTCTGGAGAGCCAGTATGATGTAGTGGATAAGTGCGCGCACTCTTATCTGGGAAAACCGGGTTTGATTCCCCACTCCTCCACTTGCACCTGCTAGAATGGCCTTGGGTTAGTCATAGCTATCTCAGGAGATGTCCTTGAAAGGACAGCTGCTGTGAGAGCCCTCTCAGCCCCACCCACCTCGCAGGGTGTCTGTTGTGGGCGGGGGGGCAGGGAGAAGATATAGGAGATTGTAAGCCACTCTGAGTCTCTGATTCAGAAAGAAGGGCGGGGTATAAATCTGCAATTCTTCTTCTTCTTTTCTTTTTTTAGAACAACTCTGTTATTTCCTACCCCCACGCCCCCTCCACCTTCCTTCCTTTTTCTAAGAAAGCAATAAAAATATTTAAAACGGGAAAAAAAGGGGGTTCTGGACTCAAAACAGTAAAGAGCCCAGTAGTAGCACCTTTAAGACTAACGCATTTTATTGTAGCCTATGCTTCCAGGAAGTCCAGCTCTCTTTGTCAGATGCATGAAGGGTATGTAGAAACTAGCCTGATATATATAGATGGCCAGAGGGGATGCAGGAAGTGAGTGGCGTGTAAATACAAAGCCGTCGCAGAAGAAGAAGACTGTCGATGGATACCCCGCCCTTCTCTCTGAATCAGAGTCTCAGAGTGGCTGACAATCTTCTATATCAGGGGTGGCCAAACATGCTTAATGCGAGAGCCACACAGAATAAATGTCAAATATTTGAGAGCCGCAAGACATGAACATCAGATGTTTGAGAGCCACAAGACAGGAAGGAATGAAGGAAGGTACGTAGGTGGAAAGAAAGCAAATAGATGGGGGAAAGAGGGAAGACGAGAGGTGGAAAGAAAACAACGTTTAACTTTAAATGCATTCACCAAGTCTCTTGCTGACTTGGCAAAGCGATTGAAAGGGACCTTCTCTAAGTGGTCCCATTGAGTGGTGGAGGCTTTGAGAGCCGCACGATATGTGCCAAAGAGTCACATGTGGCTCCCGAGCCACAGTTTGGCCACTCCTGTCCTATATCTTCTCCCCCCACAACAGACACCCTGTGAGGTGGGTAGGGCTGAGAGAGCTCTCACAGCAGCTGCCTTTTCAAGGACAACTCCTGCAATAGCTATGGCTGACCCAAGGCCATTCCAGCAGCTGCAAGTGGAGGAGTGGGGAATCAAACCCAGTTCTCCCAGGTAAGAGTCTGCCCTTTCAAGGACAACCTCTGCCAGAGCTATGGCTGACCCAAGGCCATTCCAGCAGCTGCAAGTGGAGGAGTGGGGGAACCAAACCCGGTTCTCCCAGGTAAGAGTCTGCCCTTTCAAGGACACCTCTGCCAGAGCTCTGGCTGACCCAAGGCCATTCCAGCAGCTGCAAGTGGAGGAGTGGGGAATCAAACCCAGTTCTCCCAGGTAAGAGCCTGCGCGTTTCACCACTACACTCATGAAAAAGGCAGAATGTGCAATCCACTGGTCTCAGACTTTGTTCTTTTGCTTCAGGCCAACTTGGTGACTCACTTGAATTTTTCTCCGGGGGTGGGGTGGGACCCACATGGAAATGCTTTATCCCAAGGGTTTCTGGCTGCCAGTGGCTCTCCAAGAATCTCCATTACGACTTGATCCTTCCTCTTTTAATCAGGCGTCATTTTGTAGAAAAAGAGGTTCTGGAGCTCATTAGCACAACTCATTTGCATATGCCACACGGCCTTGACACTACCGGAAGGTGTACTAAATTATATCAGCTCAGCATCTACCTTAAAATGCTTCTTGAATTGTCATCATAAAGCTTTCCTCCCATCATATTTTTAAAATTACTTTCTCCTATGTGGCTACAGCGGCATTATGAAGATTTCCTTCTGTTTGCTTTATACGTTTTGGTTATTTTCCCATTTTTTGTGTGTCTGTGTGTGTGTGTGTGTGGGGAATATTAGAAAGTTTATCCAATCTTAGAGTTCAGCAAAAATCTCACAGGGGGTTTGAACAATGGAGCCCAGAAGAAAGTATTGGGCTGGGGAGGGGTGAGGAAGAAGAAGAAGGTATTGGATTTATATCCCGCCCTATACTCTGAATCTCAGAGACTCAGAGGAGCTCACAATCTCCTTTACCTTCCTCCTCCCACAACAGACACCCTGTGAGGTGGGTGGGGCTGAGAGAGCTCTGACAGAAACTGCCCTTTCAAGGACAGCTCTGTGAGAGCTATGGCTGACCTAAGCTTCTACGAGCTTCCAAAAGACGTTGACGCTTATAATCGCTTCCATTCAGCATGGTCGCTTCAGCATTTGAACTGTAAAATGTCTTTCGGAAGCTCGTTGAAGCAAATGGGAACTGTGGGATGAAGTACAACCGCATCGTGCGATCGCTCTTGGTGCCTTGCCGTGCGGGAGAAGTTGTCTGGAGCACTGGTCTCCATGGAGAACTCTGCCATTGGAATTTCTACCTGCACCCATCCGACAAGAAATTACGGACATTGATTTGGTTTTCAGTGACTTTGGGTGAGGGTGGCAGGTGTTGCTTATGTGACGTTCACTGTAGCATTTCATATTAGAGATATACTTTGATAATATAAATTTGCAATAAACTTTTGCATATTATTAGAGGCTGTTCTTTGCAGAGGTTTGTGTAACCTTTTCCCCTGCCCCACCTGGAGATAGGCAACATTATTATTTTGCCAGTAGTTTTTGGGGTGCTGGCACTCTCCGTTTGGAAACTGCCACGATACAGCTTTTGTTCCGATGCAATGACTCACGTCGGCAGGGTGATGCATCTGCGAAGACTATCAGTTTCTGGCAGTGCAATATAGAACGGCAGGCCATTCGTTAAGAAGAACGGCCCTGCACGGAAGTAATTGGAGGTGAGATTGGGGGGACAATTGGGGGAATCTTGTGTTTCACCACTCTCACCAGGACTACTGAGCAGTCGGGTTAAAACGGATAAAAGGAAGTCCTTTCTTCACCCAAAGGGTGATTAACAAGTGGAATTCACTGCCACAGGAGGTGGCGGTGGCTGCAAGCATAGACAGCTTCAAGAGGGGATTGGATAAGTATATGGAGCAGAGGTCCATCAGTGGTTATTAGCCACAGCTTATCACTGGAACCCTCCATCTGGGGCAGTGATGCTCTGTATTCTTGGTGCTGGGGGGGGGGCAACAGTGGGAGGACTTGTAGGGTCCTGGCCCCATTGGTGGACCTCCTAATAGCACTTGGGGTTTTTTGGCCACTGTGTGACACAGAGTGTTGGACTGGATGGGCCATTGGCCTGATCCAACATGGTTTCTCTTCTGTTCTTATGTGACTCAGAGTGTTGGACTGGATGGGCCATTGGCCTGATCCAACATGGTTTCTCTTCTGTTCTTATGTGACACAGAGTGTTGGACTGGATGGACCATTGGCCTGATCCAACATGGCTTCTCTTATGTTCTTATGTGACTCAGAGTGTTGGACTGGATGGGCCATTGGCCTGATCCAACATGGTTTCTCTTCTGTTCTTATGTGACTCAGAGTGTTGGACTGGATGGGCCATTGGCCTGATCCAACAGGGTTTCTCTTCTGTTCTTATGTGACTCAGAATGTTGGACTGGATGGGCCATTGGTCTGATCCAACATGATTTCTATTCTGTTCTTATGTGACTCAGAGTGTTGGACTGGATGGGCCATTGGCCTGATCCAACATGGCTTCTCTTATGTTCTTATGTGACACAGAGTGTTGGACTGGATGGGCCATTGACCTGATCCAGCATGGCTTCTCTTATGTTCTTACAGACAGCTTCAAAAGGGGATTGGATAAGTATATGGAGCAGAGGTCCATGAGCGGCTATTAGCCACAAGGTACAGATGGAACTCTCTGTCTGGGGCAGGGATGCTCTGTATTCTTGGTGCTTGGGGGGGCAACAGTGGGAGGACTTCTAGGGTCCTGGCCCCACTGGTGGACCTCCTGATGGCACTTGGGTTTTTTGGCCACTGTGTGACACGGAGTGTTGGACTGGATGGGTCATTGGCCTGATCCAACATGGTTTCTCTTCTGTTCTTATGTGACTCAGAGTGTTGGACTGGATGGGCCATTGGCCTGATCCAACATGGCTTCTCTTATGTTCTTATATGACACAGAGTGTTGGACTGGATGGGCCATTGGCCTGATCCAACAGGGCTTCTCTTATGTTCTTATGTGACTCAGAGTGTTGGACTGGATGGACCATTGGCCTGATCCAACAGGGCTTTTCTTATGTTCTTATGTGACTCAGAGTGTTGGACTGGATGGGCCATTGGCCTGATCCAACAGGGCTTCTCTTATGTTCTTATGTGACGCAGAGTGTTGGACTGGATGGGTCATTGGCCTGATGCAACATGGCTTCTCTTATGTTCTCTTAGGTTTCCTTCAGGACTCAAAAACTTCTGTCCCACCTCCACTTGCAGAGGCTTGTGGGGCTGTAGATCTGGGGTGCTTGCTGTCTTGGAGGGTGCTTCGAGTTGGCTGGAAGTTACAGGCCCAGGTATGACCATCAGGCGAAAAGGTGTGCCTGCTGCAGCTGGCTATCACAGGGTTTTGCAAAACTGGTCACCGCCAGCTTCTGCTAGACGCCTCTTGCTAACCACCAGGCATTTCGTTGGTGCCTCTCACCTTGAAGCCAGTTTGGTGTAGTGGTTAAGTGTGCAGACTCTTATCTGGGAGAACCGGGTTCGATTCCCTATTCCTTCACTTGCAGCTGCTGATGTGACGTTGGGTTAGCCACAAGTTCTCTCAGATAATATTATATATCCCAGGTACCAATGTAATGATAATATAAAGTTAAAGGTAGTCCCCTGTGCAAGCACCAGTCGTTTCCGACTCTGGGGTGATGTCACTTTTCGTTACCGACCCATGCATGACGTCACATCGTGATGTTTTCTTGGCAGACTTTTTAATGGGGTGGTTTGCCCTTGCCTTCCGCAGTCATCTACACTTTCCCCCTCGCAAGCTGGGTTCTCATTTTACCTACCTCGGAAGGATGGAAGGCTGAGTCGACCTCGAGCCGGCTACCTAAACCCAGCTTCCGCCGGGATCGAACTCAGGTTGTGAGCAGAGCTTAGGACTGCAGGACTGCAACTTTTCCACTCTGCGCCATGAGGGCTCTTTTTAATGATAATATACTGCAAGATAAATCACCCGTAAAAAATAGCACTTTCGTACTTAAGAGTGTGTACACGCGTTCTATCTAGTGCAATTTTGGTTTTGTGTTTCAGCTTTGAGTAGCTGCGTTATTCATGCCTGTTTAAAAACATTTGTTGCTGTTCAGTCGCACAGTTGAGTCCGACTCTTTGTGACCCCGTGGACAAAGTCACGCCAGAAAGTATAAACGTATACTTTCCTTATAAATTGCACTAAATAAAATGCCTGTACACACTGTCAGTGGGAAAGCGGCATTTTTCACAAGTTCTCTCAGTGGTTGGCCTCTTTTCTCCAAGGTCGGGGACAAAGGGTGGTGATAGGGGAGGAATCATCCCAAAAGCACCCACTTATATGTGGTGTGCCACAGGGTGCGGTTCTGTCCCCGATGTTATTTAACATCTACATGCGCCCTCTTGCCCAGATTGTCGGGCGGTACGGGCTGCGATGTCAGCAATATGCAGACAACACCCAGCTCTATCTATTGATGGGTGGCCAGTCCAACTCTACCCCGGAAAATCTAGACCTGGCTCTTCAAGCCGTAGCATCTTGGCTCAGGCTGAGTCGGTTGAAGCTGAATCCAATGAAGATGGAGGTTCTCCATCTGAGTCGGGGTGGTCCGGGAAGGGAGATCCCTTTACCGGCTCTTGATGGGGTGTCATTAATACCGGCCCCTAAGGTCAAGAGCTTGGGAGTATTCCTGGAATCCTCTCTCACAATGGAGGCTCAGGTAGCAGCCACTACCAGATCCGCCATTTTTCATCTCCGGCGGTTACGGCAGTTGGCCCCCTTCCTGGAGCATGCTGACTTAGCAATGGTGATCCACGCTATGGTCACCTCGAGAATAGATCACTGTAATGCTCTCTACTTGGGTCTACCCTTGACTCTGACTCGGAAACTACAGCTAGTGCAGAACGCTGCGGCACGGCTGTTAATGGGGAGCGCATTCAGCCAGTGCTGAAAGAGCTGCACTGGCTACCTCTTGTGTTCTGAGTCCGTTATGAGGTGTTGGTATTGACCTTTAAAGCCCTTTATGGTCGGGGGCCTGCCTATCTATGGGACCACCTTTCTCCACATGCTCCCCCAGCGAGCACTGCATTCAGGGACACAAAATCTACTGTCCATCCCTGGACCAAAGGAGGCCAGGTTATGCTCCACAAGGTCTAGGGCCTTCTCGGTGGCAGCACCAGGAATGTGGAATGCCCTCCTGGAGGCTATAAGGGCCCAGTGGGATCTTTCTGCCTTCCGCAGGGCCTGCAAGACAGAACTGTTCCGACAGGCATTTAACATCTGACCCGGGAGGAGACTGCCACCCCACATCTCTAAAGGGCTATGATTACTATCTGATCGCCATCAGGAAAAGAATCCGCCTATATTAAAGACAGCACCATAGAATGTTTTTTAGAATGTTTTAACTGTAATTGTATTTTATTGGTTTTTAAATTGTAAATGTAAATATTTAAATTGATGGTTAGCCGCCCTGGGTCCGCTTGCGGAGAGGGCAGGATAGAAATTTAAGGTAAATAAATAGATAAATAATTTTTTAAAAAAATATTTAAAATATATAGATAAAATAAATAAAATAGCTAAATAAATAAATAAAATTATGACGTGTGATAGGTATAATTATAAATCAATTAAAAAAATTTAAAATCTGAAAAGAAAAGAAAAAAGTTAGCGTTTCTAGTGCTTTGCTCCTGTGAGCTCTTGCCCAAAAGGAAGCCGGGCGAGCACATGGACAAAAGACAGCAGTTGCCATGCTGCAGATTGCTCCTTCCTCTGGGGTGGCAAAAACATTATTAATTAATAATATCCTCTTGTGAGCAAAGTCCAGTTCTATTGGGTAGGTTCTATGGGGTTTTGTCCACGCCATTCCTATGGAGACGCTGCACATCAAAAACAGAAGCCACGATGACTCAGGGTCTTGCGTCTCTCTCTCTCTCTTTCTCTCTGTAGCATGACTGTGGGAATCTCAAGGGGTGAATCACTGCCGGCTCATCCACCAGGAATCGAACTCAGGGCCCCAATTTAAGAACATGTCCGGACTTGCACAGCGGCTTGTGTTTTAACTGGCTCTGCTTTTTTCTTTTATTTGAAAGACAAACATAAAATAAAATTGTAGACATACAAAATAGTCAAAAGAATCCGTCTTAAAAATATGTGTACATATATCCTCAAAAACCCCTAAACAAACTGTAACCAAATACTTTGAATTACAACCAAAAGGCCTGCCCAAAACTAACCATATTTACATTAGTAACAGAAATTTATAACTCTCACATTTCAAGAGTGAATTTACATAGCAAGGATCGTTGTCTAACTTTTCAATTATTGGAAACCATTTTGCAATAAACTTTTCATGGGCCATGTAGGGATCTATAGAATTAAGACATGATGCAATTTTTTTCCATGGCCATATGGTCCCAAATTTTGGAAAACCGTCGATCAACACTTAAATAATTACGGCTTTTCCATGTGGTAGCCTATGACAGATTTCGCTGCTGTCAGCAGAGTTCCCAACAATGAGCGATGCCTAGATGACTTTTAATGGTGGTAGGGTTGGTTTATACAACAACACAAGGTCGCTTTAAAAAGTTTCACCAGCTGTTTTCAATTGTAAAATAAAGGTCAGATTGTGCGGGAAGATTCTTTGAGGTTTTCTCCAGAGGTAGTGTCATAGGAACGTGTTATGTTGGGTGCTGGTAAGTTGTGATGCCCTGGGTGATTCAGATAAATTGTATGAAGTTTTGAAATATGTGTTAGAACGATGCATTGTGTCAGTTACAGATAAGTTGGATATGTCTCTCTGGAGAGCCAGTTTGGTGTAGTGGTTAAGTGTGCGGACTCTTATCTGGGAGAACCGGGTTTGATTCCCCACTCCTCCACTTGCAGCTGCTGGAATGGCCTTGGGTCAGCCATAGCTCTGGCAGAGGTTGTCCTTGAAAGGGCAGCTGCTGTGAGAGCCCTCTCCAGCCCCACCCACCTCACAGGGCGTCTGTTGTGGGGGAGGAAGGTAAAGGAGATTGTGAGCTGCTCTGAGACTCTTCGGAGTGGAGGGCGGGATATAAATCCAATTTCTTCTTCTTCTTCTTCTTCTTCTTCTTCTTCTTCTTCTTCTTCTTCTTCTTCTTCTTCTTCTTCTTCTTCTTCTTCTTCTTCTTCTTCTTCTTCAAATGAAGATACTTGAAACGGTATTACAGGCTTTACAGTTAGAGGCTGATGATTATCCATCACATATCAAACTTCTTTAAAGGATGAAAGTCTAAAGTGACGTCTTAAAATTGAAGAAAATCTTTCTGAAAAAAACAAGAACTATCTGCATTGGCAACACCGTTGACGCTGGCACTTTATTTGTCCCGCGGAGCCGGGTGAAGAGTCTTCAAGCGTCTCAAGTCGGAAATGGACACGATTAACTGCGAGCCCAGGGGGACTTCCACATTGAGAAGCACTGGTTCTCTGAATCTCAGAACCAGGGGGCATCATCAGAGGAAGGCCTTGGCCTCTCTGCCCTGGTGCTGGACGTCCAGAGGAAGTGGCTGGCCATTGTGTGAGGCAGGATGCTGGGTGAGATGGACCCACGCTGGTCTGACCCGGCAGGACTCTTAGCCTCTTATGTTCTTATGAAGACTTAAGCATCTCTGCCCTGTTGTTGGGCATCCAGAGGAAGTGGTTGGCTACTGGGTGAGACAGGAGGCTGGACTGGATGGACCACTGGTCTGATCCAGCAGGGCTCTTCTGATGTTCTTTTGAAGGCCTCAGCCTCTCTGCCCTGTTGTTGGCCCTCCAGAGGAACTGGCTGGCTGCTGTTTAAGACAGGATGCTGGACTAGATGGACCACTGGTCTGATCCAGCAGGGCTCTTCTGATGTTCTTATGAAGGCCTCAGCCTAGGGTTGCCAATCCCCAGGTGGGGGCAGGCTGGGGATCCCCTGGTTTGGAGGCCCTCCCCCCGCTTCAGAGTTATCAAAAAGGGGGGGGGGAGGAGAACGTCTGCTGGGCCCTCCATTATTCCTTATGGAGACCGATTCCCATAGGGTATAATGAAAAATTGATCCCCGAGTATCTGGGGCTCCGGGGGGGGGGGGGCTGTTGTTTGAGGCATCTAGTGCCTCTCCTCAAAACACCCTCCAAGTTTCAAAAAGAGTGGACCAGGGAGTAGAATTCTATGAGCCCCCAAAGAGGGTGCCCCTATCCTTCATTATTTCCAATGGAGGGAAGGCATTTAAAGGTGTGCGGTCCCTTTATTGTTTTTATAGTTTTTATTGATTTTAACTACAAAAAGAAAAAAACATCATAGATACAGAGGCATTAAGGAGGGGGAGGGGTGGATACAAAGTGTGAAACCAGAAACAAAGCAAAATGCAAATATATCAGTTACATTTCTACCTCCAAATGAAATACCCAATTCTTTCTACCTGCAAGTATTAAGTTTTCTCCTTATATTTTACCATCTTTATCTTTCATTATAGACTTTTTTACTAAACTATTACTTAAAATACAAGTCTAAACTATTCTTCTTCAGCACATATAAGTATAAAAAAGTCAGAGAAGTTTTAACACAGAACTAACTGGCTAAACTTAACCATATTAAAAATAAAGACTATTATTTTAACAATGTTGACATTTAGCAAAAGAAACAAATATCTTTATCCTTCTAACTTACTTATTTCAAACGGAAAGAAAAAAAATCAGATTTAAAATATCATAGAACGTAGAGAGAGAAAAAAGTAATACGCAGGAAAAAAATATTAATTTATCTGTCTTAGTATAAACAATTTCTCCAAGCAAACATATTAAGAACAGATCTACCAGATTACGGAATAATTGTGCTGTCTGCCTTCTTAAAAATTAATCCAAGTTAACTATTTATTTAAATAAAAGTATTGCTCTAGGAGGAACAACTTAATATGACCCAAAAATCTCACTTGGCCTTTTAAAATCGCATGTCAGTTCTTGTTGAGAATTCCATATCCAATTACCCACAGGGAGGGAAACAGTTCAAAGACCCTTCTTCCTGAAAGATTTCCACGTCTTATTTTTTTTGCTGAGATGTACCTTCTCTCTCCTTAATGCAGTCATCCCTCTCATTAAAAATAGTAAGAATCCCACGCCACTTGTTCCTCTCGAAAAAACTTCAATCGGTCTCGATTTCCGGTCCTTCTTACTGTGCAATAAGGTTCCATTTTGGTTTTCTTCTGTTCGTTTCCCAGCGGATCACTCTCCATTTCCAATTCCACAGACGTCACTGAGATCTCTTTAACACTTTGCTCATGTAGATTTGGGATTTCGTTAGCTTTCAACACAAAAGCTCCCATTTGCTTTTCAATCAACTCTGTTAATGAACCAAGGTCCTG